>NC_041219.1:77682964-77728248 GCF_002837175.3 Physeter macrocephalus | reverse complement strand
GCGGCAAGTGGGATCTTCCCGGACCGGGGCACGACCCCGTGCCCCCTGCATCGGCAGGCGGACGCGCAACCACTGCGCCACCAGGGAAGCCCGCCCCCTCTACTTCTTTATATTCATGTCTTCTCCCCCACCTATCCAGAAAGCATTGTCTCTAGAACTCCTGAGTCCTTCCAGGACTTAGGCAAGTACAGGTCAGCACCACTGCAAATTCATGATGTCCAACCTCAGCTAAACCCCCCAACCCCCTTGACAACACTTTCATTTATCCTTTGAAAGCACTCTCTCCCATTCCACTCAGCAACGGTTCCCTCACGATTCTTCTCAATCCACTCAAGCACGGGACTTTCCGTCTCAAACTGACTAAACTTACTTCCATTTCACGGACAAAATCAAGGTCATCAAGCAACAGATATCTGAGCTTCTCCCACTCCTAGAAATGTGGCTTCATTTTCCACCATGACTACACCCTTCCCATGGGTCTCAGAGGATGAGATATCCTTCTTTTGCTCCAGACCAACTCATCTACTTCTGTCCTTGAGTCTTCTCTGTATTCTTTTGCCAGGACCTTGCTTTATCAGACATACTCTCTCTTTATCTCCAATGTCTTCCTCTCAACTCATTCTTTTCATTTCTTTCAACAAATATTTATTGAGTACCTACTATGCAGCATAAAATGCAATGCTGGGTCTCAGCCTACAAGCATGATCAAGTTATTCACACACTAAAACATAACGAAACATATAAACAAAAAACTTCCCTTGAACTTTCATTCCTCTCTAGCTTCTGCTCTCTCCTTCCCTTCCTCAAATCAGAGCTGTTCATCTATTCCTCTAAACATGCTGATTTCCCAGTTTTCTCAATCTCACTTCATGTGACCATTATCCAAATTAGAAAAAAACACTTATTCTAGACTCCATCCTCTCCTTCATATACATTTAGTAAAAACTAAGTCCATCTTATTTCCCTCCTTGAAATCTCCCAATCTGTCCTCTTCAGTTAGTTCATTTATATCCAGTTATGGACCTTAATGATATATATTTTTTTAAGTTAAAAAAATTTTTTTTTGGCTGCATTGGGTCTTCGTTGCTGTGCACAGGCTTTCTCTAGTTGCGGCGAGTGGGGGCTACTCTTCGTTGCGGTGTGCGGGCTTCTCATTGCGGTGGCTTCTCTTTGTTGCAGAGCACAGGCTCTAGGCACATGAGCTGCAGTAGTGGTGGCACACAGGCTCAGTAGTTGTGGTGCACGGGCTTAGTTGCTCCGTGGCATGTGGGATCTTCCCCGACCAGGGCTTGGGCCCGTGTTCCCTGCATTGGCAGGCGGATTCCCTTTTTTTTTTTTTTTTTTTTTTTGTTGTTGTTGTTTTTTGCGGTATGCGGGCCTCTCACTGTTGTGGCTTCTCCCGTTGCAGAGCACAGGCTCCGGACGCGCAGGCTCAGCGGCCATGGCTCACGGGCCCAGCCGCTCCGCGGCATGTGGGATCTTCCCGGACCAGGACACGAACCCGTGTCCCCTGCATCGGCAGGCGGACTCTCAACCACTGCGCCACCAGGGGAGCCCCACCTTTAATGATATATTGCCTAAACTATAGCGCTGTAATCTTAAGTGATCAGCCTGCCTCCAGTCTGTTTCCCTTTTAATCTGTCCACACTGCACCTAGAATTAGATATTTAAAAATATGAATCTGGGACTTCCCTCGTGGCGCAGTGGTTAAGAATCCGCCTGCCAATGCAAGGGACACGGCTTCGAGCCCTGGTCCAGGAAGATCCCACATGCAGCAGAGCAACTAAGCCTGTGTGCCACAACTACTGAGCCTGTGCTCTAGAGCCCGCGCACCACAACTACTGAGCCTGTGCACCGCAACTACTGAAGCCTGCGTGCCTAGAGCCTGTGCTCCGCCACAAGAGAAGCCACCGCAGTGAGAAGCCAGTGCACTGCAATGAAGAGTAGCCCCCACTCGCCGCAGCTAGGGAAAGCCCGCGTGCAGCAATTGAAGACCCAACGCAGCCAAAAATAAAATAAATAAAATTTTAAAAAATAAAATAAAAATAAAAAATAAAAACATGAATCTAATTATGTCATTCCCCTGCTTAAATGCTTTTAATGGCTCCCATTTCTTACAGCTTAAGTCCAAGCTCTTTATTAACATGGCTCACAGGCCCTTCATGACCTGACCAAACTTATCCCCCATTAATCCCAATCATGCACTTGACACTGTAATAATTCTGCATGTTCCTTCAATATGGCATGCATTTTCCCACCTTATTAAGAGCTTTTGTTTATGCTGTTACTGCAACTTGGGAAGCCCTGCCCATGTTTGTTCACCTGTCAACCTCACATTCATCCTTCCAGATCCACTCAAGCAGCATTTTCTCCAAGCCTTCTCTGAACACCAGGCTGTGCTAAATATTCCAACTTTGTGTTTCCTTAGTACCTTGTGCATATTTTATCATGTTATGCTGAAATTATCTATTTACCTATCTGGGATCCTTACAAGCTCCATAAGGGCACAGACCATGTGAACTCATACAGCAGTAATGGGGAGTATGTTTTATTTAATACAGAGCTTGTATTATTTTGAGTATTTGGGTAATTACTTTTTATGTAACTGTTATGTCTCCCTTGTGAGGCTGGAAGCCCATTAAGGATAGGAAGTGTATTTTATTTTATTTATTTTATTTTTTTAAAAAATAAATTTGTTTGTTTTATTTTTGGCTGCATTGGGTCTTCATTGCCGCGCACGGGATTTTCTCTAGTTGCGGCGAGCAGGGGCTACTCTTCGTTGTGCTGCGTGGGCTTCTCACTGCAGTGGCTTCTCTTGTTGCGGAATATGGGCTCTAAGCACGCGGGCTCAGGAGTTGTGACATGTGGGCTCAGTAGTTGTGGCGCATGGGCTTAGTTGCTCCGCGGCATGTGGGATCTTCCCGGACCAGGGCTCGAACCCGTGTCCCCTGCATTGGCAGGTGGATTCTTAACCACTGCGCCACCAGGGAAGACCAGGAAGTATATTTTATAACATTGTGCATCCTTACCGAATAGCAAATGTTCATAAAGATATTAACGACTATTATTGTGAATACTATGAAAACTCAAGTTTATACTCTACTACTTGTGGGTTAGCTCTATCATTCCTACATAATAATAGAAGTCCATTCCAGGTAAAATCTAATTACAACAAATTCCAACAAGATTTCTAAATTCTTATACTGATAGTTAATATAAAACATTGAGAGGAGTGAAGTGTCAGTTAATATTACACATACACACAAATTTTTTTTTGTTATTGTAAAAGTATCCAGCTAACAGGCAGAGATATCAACAAAATTTGGCTGCCTTAACAGATAATTCCTTAGGTAAGGAACACCATATTTTACACTGCATATGTAGGCAGTCCTGTTCAACCACATTCTTGCTGTGATACCTTTAAGTCCCCTTCCCCATCCCAGATGAATTCATCTTTTCCAAAGCACTGCCAGAATGATCTAGTCCTCTTTTTTTTTGTTTGTTTTTTTTTGTTTTTTGCGGTACGCGGGCCTCTCACTGTTGTGGCCCCTCCCGTTGCGGAGCACAGGCTCCGGACGCGCAGGCCCAGCGGCCATGGCTCACGGGCCCAGCCGCTCCGCGGCATGCGGGATCTTCCCGGACCGGGGCACGAACCCGTGTCCCCTGCATCGGCAGGCGGACTCTCAACCACTGAGCCACCAGGGAAGCCCCTGGTCCTCTTTTGCTTTCTTACAATTTCAAGGGAATTTGGGAGAGTCAAGGCAAACGTTTTTTTCTGTAAAAATATTTATTATTTCCACTTGGCCCACTGCTTGGGAGAGGGCTCCAGGGTGGTTAAAAAGCTGCTTAGTGCACGTGAAAAGACTCTCAACATCGCTAATCATTAGAGAAATGCAAATCAAAACTACAGTGAGGTACCACCTCACACGGGTCAGAATGGCCATTGTTTAAAAATCTACAAATAACAGATGCTGAGAGGGTGTGGAGAAAAAGGAACCCTCCCACACTGTTGGTAGGAATGTAAATTGGTGCAGCCACTATGGAAAACAGTATGGAGGTTCCTCAAAAAATTAAAAATAGAGTTGCCATGTGATCCAGCAATCCCATTCCTGGGCATATATCCAGACAAAACTATAACTCGAAGAGATACATGCACCCCAATATTCATAGCAGCACTATTTATAATAGCCAAGACATGGAGAGAACCTAAATGTCCATCAACAGATGAATGGATAAAGAAGATGTGGTACATATATACAATGGAATACTACTCAGCCATTAAAAAGAATGAAATAATGCCATTTGCAGCAACATGGATGGACCTAGAGATTATCATACTAAGTGAAGTAAGTCAGAAAGAGAAAGACAAATACCATATGATATCACATATGTAAAATCTAAAATATGACACAAATGAACTTACCTGTGAAAAAGAAACAGACTCACAGACATAGAGAACAGACTTGTGGTTGCCAAGGGGGAGGGGAGGTGGGGGAGGGAGGGATTAGAAATTTGGGGTTAGCAGATGCAAACTATTATATGTAGAATGGGTAAACAACAAGGTCCTACTTGTGTAGCATAGGGAACTATATTCAGTATCCTGTGATAAATCATAATGGAAAAGAATATGAAAAAGAATGTATATATATATGTATAACTGAGTTACTTCGCTGTACAGCAGAAATTAACACAACATTGTAAATCTGCTGTCCTTCGATAAAATAAAATTTTTTTTAAAAGTTGCCTAGTGGTTGCAGAGGGAGTCTTCAAGCCAAAGGCCTGACACAAGGCAGATGCCAGAGGGGCTCCTCACAGGCCACCAGGCTCTGTTCTGGAGGCTCCTAGATGTGATTGAGGGTAAGCCCTTTTGAAGAGATCCTCGCCCAGCCCAGTGTGGGGGCCTGCAGCCTGTGGAGCTTAGTTAGGTGGTGGCCGTTTCTTGATGAGTTTCACCTTTTCATCTAGGAAGGGACTCTCCAGGAAGTCACAGAGATGGGGGTCTGCATGGGCAGAACGTAGGACACGCAGATCCCAAAAGGCTGGTTCATGAGATGGTGGCTTTCCTAGCGTCCTGGGTTTCCCCACTCCTCTTGGGAGTGCTTCTGCTTGTCTTGGAAGAGGGCTCAGCCGCCATGTAGGTTTTGCATTCTCAAGAGATACTCACACTTCTGATGAATCTGGGAGTTCATGGTTGATCAGCAGTAAGGAGCTAAGCTCCATACTGTTGGCTGGTCCCAGAGGTTGAGGATGGCTGAGTGGTTGATTCTGAAGGTTGTTACTGGAAAAGAGGTTGGAGGGTGATAGGAGGCTAGAAGAAAGGGCATTCCTGGGCCTTTTCTGTCCAAATACTGTTGAAGCAAGAGACAGATCCGTGGGACCAGGAGAGCAATGAAGGCAAACTCTTTATTCTTCCAATATAGCATAAACATTTTTATGCAAGTGTGATCTGGATAAAATAAGGATACCTTTCAAAGAACATAGCCAACGTAAAAGGGCAGCATGTAGGCTGAAGGAATGACCTAAGAAGCCTGTTCTCCTTATTCCTTATGGCTATTTCCTTGTTAATACTTAAGGTGTGTTTGAGCATACCTTTGTGCACCAATTGTTTTACCTCTTAACCTCATTGTCCACTACCTCCCTAGAGCTTATGCCACTTGATACTCACAGTGTTTGTATCACCCAATCACTTGGACTTTTCTTCCTATAGAGGTATCTCTGATTCTACATTTGAATTTACAAAAATTATTAATGATTATGAGTAGCTTAACAAATATTCTTAGGCAACTGCTTTTCACAAGGCACTATGGAAATTCACAGACAAATCAGGTGTGGATGATCCTAGCAGTCCTTGACCCTTGGTATGCATCAGAATGACCTATGAGGTTTTTTGTGTTTTTTTTTTTTAATATGCAGACATCAACTGCAGAAATTCTGATTCCATTGGTTTGTTGCCTAATACATTTTAAAAGTTAACACTTCTGTTGATACCAAAATCAGACAAAGACACTGAAAGAAAAGAAAACTGCAGACCAACATTCCTTATGAATGTTGATGCAAAAATTCTCAACAAAATTCTAGCAAAACAAATTCAGTAGCATATTAAAAGTACATACCATGACCAAGTGGGATTTATTCCTGGAATGCAAGAATGGTTCAACATACCAACCCCCACCCCCCCCAAAAAAAAAACAAAAAAACCCAAACCACTTATATGATTATCTCAATTGTTGCAGAAAAAGCATTTGGTAAAATTCAACACTCTTGTATGATTAAAAACACTCAACAAACTAAGAGTAGGAGGAAACTGCCTCAACATAATAAAATCCATGTGTGAAAAAACCCACAGTGAACATCATACTCAATGATGAAAGATTAAAAGCCTTCTCTCTAAGATTAGGAACAACACAAAAATGCACACTTATGCCACTTCCATTCAACATAGCACTGGAGGTTCTATCCAGATCAAATAGGCAAGAAAACTAAATAAAAGACATCCAAATTGGAAAGGAAGAAGTAAAATTATCTCTGTTTGCAGATGTAAGGAAGGAAAAGATTTTCCTGAACACTCTTATCCCTGGCTGCATCTGAAAAGTAAATGGACAAAGACAGATTAACAGGAGAAAAGCATACAGATTTATTTGTTTTACATGACATGAGAGTTTTCATAAGGAAATAAAGACCTGAAGAAACAGTTAAAACCTAAATATTTTAATGCCAGATTTGATAAAGTGTAGACAGTTGTGAAAAAAAAAATGATAGGTCACAATATGAGGGAAGGGTAGTAAACTGAGGGAAACTTATCAAGGCCTGTTTGATTGGACTTTCCTTGGTGACCCTTTATTTTTGGAGATAAGGATGCTCCTTTTCTCTGGGTAAAGGCTGGGCATCTCTCACATGAGGTGAAACTTGTTGATGAAACAACAGGACTTGCTTCAGGGGAGAAGGGTTGCGGGGAAGGTCAAAATGATTTTCCTGTTTCTGCCATTTTCTCAGACTTCTTTAGCTTAAAATATCCACCATATCAAGGTGCCATATTATGGGGTAGCATGTCTTGAATATCATCACAGATGATATGATCTTATATGAAGAAAACCCTAAAGATTTCACAAAAAGAACTGTTAGTACTAATAAATGAATTCAGCAAAGTAGCAGGATACAAAATTAACCCACAAAAATCAGCTGCATTTCTATACACTAACAATAAACAATCTGAAAAGGAAATTATGAAAATGATTCCATTTACAATAGCATCAAAAAGAATAAAATACTTAGGAATTAACCAGTGAAGGAAAACTTGTACAATGAAAACTGCAAAACGTTGTTGAAAGAAATTGAAGAAGATATAAATAAATTGAAATGTATCCCATGTTTATGGATTGGAAGGCCTAATATTGTTAAGATGTCAATTCTACCCAAAGTGATCTACAAATTCAATGCAATCCCTATAAAAATCCCAATGATGTTTTTTTCTGAAGTAGAAAAACCCATCCCCAAATTTATGTGAAATTATAAAGGATCCTGAATAGCCAAATAATCTTGAAAAAGAACAAAGCTGGAGGACTCATACTTCTTGATCTCAGAACTTACTACAAAACTACAGTAGTCAAAACAGTGTGGTACTGGCATAAAGAGAGACATATAGACCAATGAAATAGAACTGAGAGCCCAGAAATAAGCCCATGCATATATGGTTAAATGACTTTTGACAAGAGTGCCAAGACCATTCAATAGGGAAAGGACAATCTTTGCAACAAATGGTGCTGGGAAAACTGCACCCACAGTTTTCCACAAGCAAAAGAATGAAGTTGGAACTTACTTAACACCATATACAAAAATTAACTCAAAAGGGATCAAAGACTGTAATATCTAAAACGTAATATCTAAAACTATAAAACGCTTAGATGAGAGAATTCCCTGGTGGTCCAGTGGTTAGGAATCGGCACTTTCACTGCCGTGGCCTGGGTTCAATACCTGGCTGGGGAACTAAGATCCTGCAAGGTGCATGCAGCCCCCTAAACAAAAATGGCCACCAAAAAACCCTCTTAGATGAAACATAGGGCAGAAGCTTCATGACACTGGATTTAGCAGTGAATTCTTGGACAGGACACCAAAGCACAGGCAACAAAAGAAAAAATAGCTAAATTGCACTTCATAAAAATTAAAACATTTTCTGCATCAAAAGACAATATCAACAAAGTAAAAAGGCAACCCAAAGAATGGGAGAAAATATTTGCATACCATATATAAGGGATTAATATTCAGTATATAAAGAGAACTACTAAAACTCAACAACAACAAAACAACCTGATTCAAAAATGGGCAAAGAACTTAAATAGACATTTTTCCAAAGAAGATATACAAATGGTGTTTCCCTGGTGGCACAGTGGTTAAGAATCCGCCTGCCAATGCAGGGGACATGGGCTAGAGCCCTGGTCCAGGAAGATCCCACATGCTGCAGAGCAAGTAAGCCCGTGCGCCACAACTACTGAGCCTGTGATCTGGAGCCCACACGCCACAACTACTGAAGCCTGCACGCCTAGAGCCCTTGCTCTGCAACAAGAGAAGCCCCCGCTCGCCACAACTAGAGAAAGCCCGCGTGCAGCAACGAAGACCCAACGCAGCCAAAAATAAATAAATGAAATAAATAAATTTATTTTTTTTAAAAAAGATATACACATGGCCAATAAGCATGTGAAAAGATGCTCAGCATCACCAATCTTCAGGGAAATGCAAATCAAAACTACAATGAGATACCACCTCGTACATGTTAGGATAGCTACTATCAAAAGGGCAGAAAATAACAGTTGTTGGTGAGGATGTGGAGAACCCTTGTGCCCTGTTGGTGGGGATGCAAAATGGTGTGACTCCTGTGGAAAACAGTGTGGTGTTTTCTAAAAGAAATTTAAAATAGAATTACCATATGATTCAACAATTCTACTCCTGGATATATACCCAGAAGAATTGAAAAGAGGGTCTTGAAGAGATATTTGTATGTACATGTTCATGATTCACAATTGCTAAAGCATGGAAGCAACCCAAGTGTCCACTGATGGATGAATGGATAAGCAACATGTGGTATATACACATACAATGGAATACCATTCCGCCTTAAAAAGAGTATTCTGACACATGCTACAACGTGAATGAACCTTAAGCACATTATGCTAAGTGAAATAAGCCAGTCACAAAAAGACAAATACTGAATGATTCCACTTATATGAGATACTTACAGTAGTCAAAATCATACACAGGAAGTATATAGGATGGTGGTTGCCAGGAGCTGTGGGGAAGGAAGAAGGGAGAGTTACTGTTTAAGGGGTATAGTTTTACTATACTTTCAGTTTTACAAGATGAAAAGAGTTATGGAGATGGATGGTGGTGGTGGTCGCACATTATCAACGTATTTAATACCACTGAACTGTATATTTTAAATGGTTAAGATAATAAATTTTGTTATGTGTATTTTAGCACATTAAAAAAAACTGAAAAAAAAGCTCATTGGTGATTTTCATGCCCTCCACAGGTTGAAACTATTAGATTTAGCTCTCGTTGTCATATAGAGACATCAGAGTAACTGAAATATAAAGCAGAAATTGATGTGTGCCTTAAGATATACTGACAAAGTGCTAGAAGAGTTCAGAGGAGGAAAATAGTACTTGCTGTTTGAGGAATCAGGGCCAAGTCCATGGAGGACCAAAGTGGAACAAATCCAGAATTTGGACCTAAGAGACGTGGTTTCCTCTTTCACCTCCACCTCTTACCATGACACATGAGGCACCGAATAAGCCTCATAACTGTGAGAAAGACTCACATCTATGTCACAGAATTATTGTGAAGACTTTAAACAGTGAAGAGAGATAAAAACACGTGGAAGCACAGAGAGTAATGCTAGATCTAGAGCTGACAATCAATAAATGATCATTATGTCTGAACCTGAGCTGGCATTTGAGTCAGGGCTTGAAGGATGGATAAGATTTAAACATTCAGAGATGAGAGGGAAAGTAATTCTAGGTAGAAGAAAGAAAGAAGAGCTTTTATGGGCTGCATGGTTTTATGGCTATTCATATATATGTACCATAGAAAACATTTTTGGAACCTTTGAAGCCAAACCAATTATGGATCTTTGGTTCAAGAAGCTAACAGTTACCTTAGTAATTCATTCATTAAACTAATACAGACACTTTTTCTTTTGTAATGTTGCTTGTATTCTTAATGGGCTACATGTGTTTTAACAGTGTCTTTCTACCTTAAAATATTTTAGAAGTAATTGATGTTCATAAAAGCTCGAAGAGGAAAAAATTATGTAAAATAAAAATTACTCCTCCCACTTTCTTTCTCAATTCTATCTTCCTCAGAGATAACTGTGACTAACACTGTGGTATGTCTACTTAAAATCACTTTTTATGCACATACAACCACATTATATATATATTCCTTTTTTCCCCTCAAATGAAATCATAATTTACCTACTGTTCAGGAAACTGCTTTTTATCCACTTTAGAGTGCTAATATCTTCTTATGTCAGTATATATAAAGCAACCCCATTCTTTGAAATAGCAGCATAAGATTCCATTTTATGTATGTTTCATCATTTTTTCAATCAGTTACCTATTGATGAGCATTTGCATTATTTCCATTATGAATAATGCTGGAATGAGTATCTTTGGATGGACCTGTGTGCTCTGTATAAATATATCTTAGGGGAAATTCCCAGAGTGGAACCAAACAAAATTTTCACATTTCAATAGATAATGTTAAATTGGTATCTTAATGGAATGAATAATTTATACTCCCAATAAAGAATATGAGAGTTTCTGTTTTCCTGCATGTTCATCAACCCTGGATATTATCAAACAAATTTATTTATAATCAAATCTAGATAAAAGTGGTTGATTGGGCTTCCCTGGTGGCGCAGTGGTTGAGAGTCCGCCTGCCGATGCAGGGGACGCGGGTTCGTGCCCCGGTCCGGGAAGATCCCACATGCCGCGGAGCGGCTAGGCCCGTGAGCCATGGCCGCTGAGCCTGCGCGTCCGGAGCCTGTGCTCCGCAACGGGAGAGGCCACAACAGTGAGAGGCCCGCGTACCGCAAAAAAAAAAAAAAAAAAAAAAGTGGTTGATTTTCCTTACATTAAAATTATTAATAAAGTTATAAAATTTACAAATAAAAATCTTATTATAAGTATGACTAAAGTTCAGCATCTTTCCACATGTTTATTTCCATTTATATATTTTTGGGTGAATTAACTTTTTTATATTCTTACTCTATTAAGAAATTATCTTTATTTTGCAAGATTTTTTCAGTTTGACTTTTTTTCATCGATACTATCATATTTTTACCCATGTACAAATTTTTAACTTTTATGTAGTTAAATTTATTAATCTTTCAAGTCTTTTGAGTTCCCTCACTACAGGATTAAAAAATTATTTGATATACGTTTTAAATTCCAACATTTAATTGCAACTTTTTTTTTTTTTTTTTTTTTTTGTGGTATGCGGGCCTCTCACTGTTGTGGCCTCTCCCGTTGCGGAGCACAGGCTCCGGACGCACAAGCTCAGTGGCCATGGCTCACGGGCCCAGCCGCTCCGCGGCATGTGGGATCTCCCCGGACCGGGGCACGAACCGGTATCCCCTGCATCGGCAGGCGGACTCTCAACCACTGCGCCACCAGGGAAGCCCTAATTGCAACATTTTAAAAAAAATAATATTCATGATATGACAAAAATAGGGAAAAGTTTATAAATTTTATCTTTTGATTATATTGCATCAATTATGGTAAAAGTTAACAGGAATATGTTTTGTTTATATTCAGTTTTCCAAATCAAGAATTTGGACAAAAATACCTAATTATTTAAAATACGGAGGCTTCCCTGGTGGCACAGTGGTTAAGAATTCGCCTGCCAATGCAGGGGACACGGGTTCGAGCCCTGATCCGGGAAGATCCCACATGCCATGGAGCAGCTAAGCCTGTGCGCCACAACTGCTGAGCCTGCGCTCTAGAGCCCATGGGCCACAACTACTGAGCCTGCGTGCCACAACTACTGAAGCTCGCGCACCTAGAGCCCATGCTCTGCAACAAGAGAAGCCACCGCAATGAGAAGTCCTTGCAATGCAACGAAGAGTAGCCCCCGCTCGCTGCAACTAGAGAAAGCCTGTGCACAGCAACGAAGACCCAACGCAGCCAAAAATAAATAAATATAAATAAATAAATTTATTTTAAAAATATGAAATTTATTCTAGTGCTACTGGCAACTGTTCTGCTTTGAAGAAGTGTCAGAGGTAAAATTTTAAAGAACGCATTTTTTCAGAAGTAGTTTCAAAGATCTGGGATTCCCTTCCACAAAGTCTTATTTTGTAAATTATTAATCTAAGTATAGATTACATTATTGGCATTACAGTAGTGTTTTAGTTGTCAACAACTGAGTACTAACACCCTTTCCTATTTTCAACAAGCCTGAGGGTATGTTTTAATTCTATTCCTGTAAGGAAATTTAAATTATACTCATATACTAGACCTTGCCTGCTAGCAAAACAGCATGCAATGTTTTATTCTCCTCTGATACCATCTTCTCTAACCATTGCCACAGATGCAATATGGTACATTGATTACCTCTTTTTCAACTGCTCTGCCTTGTATTTACATTTCTGGAACACTAAAGCACTGCCAAATGAACAATATATCTAGATAAACTATTAATGCTTATATCATCTGAAACCTTGAAACCAATATCTCTTATTTGTTGACCTAAGCTATGAGATTGCATTCTATTTTTAAAATTCAAGTACAAAAATTCAAATTCTTCAAAATATATATTTAAAAAGTTTAAAAAATTAACTGTGAGCAAAATATTAAATTTTTCTAGATTCCTAGATATTTTATTCCCAAAGTTCTTAGAAATGGCAACCCAGCATGTTTCTTTTACTTTTCTGTATTGTGTCTGCTTCTTCACTTGTTTATCTGTTGGTGATGTACTATGCTTGCCTTCAGTAATGATTTGAATAATTAGAACAAGGGTTCTTCCAGGAAGTGGATTCTATGGCTGGGGGATCAATTTCTTATTGACATTTAGAAAAATAAATTTTTGCAGAAGAAATATACATTGATTATACCACTGTAATCTAACCATAAGGGTTTGTCTCTAGAGTCTCTGCACTTTTGTGGTACAACTACTTCCAACTCAGTGTAGGTACCAAATCTAGAGGGCTTACATTCTGATTTCTCTTAGATTCCAGTATCTGACATGATCTTTTCACTCGAACAAGACTCATGTGTGACTTTTATTCAAAGTCATGATGCGTCTAGTCATGTCTTTCCCCACCACCCCAAGTACCTGGCTGTCTCTAAGAACTTTGTTCCTGAAGTTGCCATTGGTTCAACAAGCGGGGCGCAGAACCCGGCTCCCCTCACAGGCAGGCGGACGCGCAACCACTGCGCCACCAGGGAAGCCCCGGTTCAACATTCTTTTCACCCTCCAATCCTTCATCTAATCCCGCTGATAATTCAACTTCACCTCTTCAAAGATGCTTTCTCTTACCTCCAGATTACATCAGATTCCCATGGTTAGGCTCACAGTACTTTTTCCCTTTTATTTCTCACAGTTTGTAATTATATTTGTTTGGTTATTTGGAATGCCTGCTTACTGCATTCCATGAGAAACTGTTTCTGCATTGCTCCTCATTTTATTGTTAGAGCCTGGCAATTAGTAGATACTCAATAAGTATTTGTTGAATGAATGAATGAATAAATTCATGTCCAAACTCAAATCTCATACTCTCCAAAACAACATTCCTAACCTCTCCAGCCACAGTGATAGACAAATCCCTTTCCTGAACTTAAGGCTCCTATTGTTTTTTGTTTTTAATATTTATTTATTTATTTTGGCTGTGCCGGGTCTTAGTTGTGGCATGTGGGAACTTCGTTGCAGCATGCAGGATCTTTAGTCGCGGCATGTGGACTCTTAGTTGCGGCATGCATGCGGGATCTAGTTCCCCAACCAGGGATTCAACCTGGGCCCCCTGCATTGGGATCTCGGAGTCTTATCTACTGGACCACCAGGGAAATTTCCTTAAGGCTCCTATTGTTGATACCACTCATTTATCCCATGGAATCATACTGATAGATTCACAGAATTCAATAGGAGTTTACAGATAGCAAGGTTTCTATTGTAAATAATGTAACTCATTGAAATAAAAGTCTTGGTTTTATTTTTGTGAATACCATCATTAATAATAGGGAGTTGCCTTCTGAAGTATCTTGAAGCATCCTTGGACTATTCATACGTTTAGAAATATTTCTGGTATTTAGCAAGACATTCTTGTGATTTTCAAGACTAAATTAGTTCCTAAGTGTAAAAAAATAAGCCCATTGACTTTTCTTTTCCTTTTTCTTTGGCTGCGCTGGGTCTTTGTTGCTGCTCGTGGGCTTTCTCTAATTTCGGTGAGTGGGGGCTACTCTTCGATACGTCTCATTGCGGTGGCTTGTCTTGTTGTGGAGCACCGGCTCTAGGCGCGCGGGCTTCAGTATGCGTGGGCTTCAGTAGTTGTGGCACACCATCTCAGTAGTTGTGGCTCTCAGGCTCTAGAGCGCAGACTCAGTAGTTGTGCCGCACAGGCTTACTTGCTCTGTGGCATGTGGGATCTTCCCTAACCAGGGCTCGAACCCGTGTCCACTGCATTGGCAGGCAGATTCTCAACCACTGTGCCACCAGGGAAGTCCCTGGCTTTTCTAATGATGGTCCTTCAGATAGTCAAAGATTGCTCTCTTGCTCAATCAAAACATAGCCCTTCCTTCAATTATTGCATTTATGCTGTGGTTTCCAGACTCTTTCATCATCCTGATTTCCTCTCCTGTGAACTCATTCTAGTTTGTCAATGTCCTTTTTTTTTTTTTTTTTTTGCGGTACGCGGGCCTCTCACTGTTGTGGCCTCTCCCGTTGCGGAGCACAGGCTCCGAACGCGCAGGCTCAGTGGCCATGGCTCACGGGCCCAGCCGCTCCGCGGCATGCGGGATCTTCCCGGACCGGGGCACGAACCCGTGTCCCCTGCATCGGCAGGCGGACTCTCAACCACTGCGCCACCAGGGAAGCCCTGTCAATGTCCTTAAAATTACTTTTGTTACCGGTAATTTTATTTTTTAAAGTATGCTATTCAAATGTCATAAGACTTAAAATTTCTATAAATTCAGAGGTTGCTCTTTCTAAGAGCAAATTTGTGACAATTCTTTAAGTCTTTAAGTTCAGAAATTTGAAAAGTTAATTTTGATTAAGTAATAGATACCTTTTTCTGGCAGCTGTCAACAGTTGCTGGAGGATTGCTTAGATCACATAACCAATTCTATACTTATAGTTTAAAATTATCTGACTTGCTCTGACCACTTGCTATTTGAATTTCAAAAGGATTTAAACAAATAAGTAACAAAATACTGTGCTTGTTTAGGCGTGAGGAAAACGTTTAGTCTTATAGCTATTACCTGCTAAGGAACCAAACCCAATGTTTACTAATAATAATCAGCTCTTTCCTGGGCTTAACAAAAATGTTTTGATGTGGTTTGTACCAGTCTCTGATGAGGGTATCAGCCTTCATTTAAAAAACAATCATTAGTTTGAGTTGTCATTACAAACCTTACTAAATTGCTGATAATATCCTTCATTACCAAGCACGAATTGTCCTTTTCAGTCCTTTATATATAATTTTTACTCCGTTCCAAGACTGTAATAAATTGTAAAATTGCTGACAATAGTTAATCCTCAAAAGAAGACAACAAAAGCTACAGAAGAAAAAGTAGCAAGTAAAATAAAATTATATAGAAATAAATTAGATGAGGTAAGAGGGGCTTGAGCCTCCCTACTTCTGAAATGGTATTACTGTCTGACAGTTGTGATCATTAAATGTTTGCTAAATGAACGAAAACATTTGAGCAATAGGCATAATTCTACAGCGGGGACAACAAATTATAAGCAAGGTAGTTGGCTTAACCAGAGTATATGGTAACTTATTTTCAGTTTCAATATTTACTACATTTTCAATTTCAATATTTTTAATAACTCAGTATGACTTCAAAATAGCACTATAGTCATTAAAAATACTCAAATATTTTCCTAACATGGTGTAATTCAATCTCCTATAATCCAAATTTACATATTATAAATTCCTTCCTCCCTCCCTTCCTCCCTCCCTCCCTTCCTTCCTTCCTATTTCCCTCCTTCCTTCCTTATGAAAAAGTCACTTAGGCTATTCAGGAAATAGTATTTTAAAGCAGCTCATAAATGAAGCTATTGGCCCTGGATGGAGCCAGATATAACAACAGGCTCAAGCAATGAAATGAACAAAAGAACCTGTGGAATGCACCTGGTTGTTCAAAAATAGCAGGTGCTTTTTTTTTTTTTAAGACTCTAAGGAACTCAAATTTCTCTTTAAGGATTTTGTTGCTACCTTTTCTACAAAAATTACCCAGATTGCTTCTTGACCCGTACTTGGAGAGTAGAGGAAGTCTTACTGTATGGTATTAGCTCAGTAGCATAGTATATCCAAAATACTGTAATTCCTGCATTCTTTGCACATTTGGACCTATTTCATCCCTGGATTACAATATACATTCTTTTTTTTTTGTATTGAGGTATAGTTGATTTACAATATATTAATGTCAGGTGTATAAGATAGTGATTCAATATTTTTATATTATACTCTGTTTAAAGTTATTATAAAACAATGGCTTACAATATATATTCTTTACATAAACTTTCAAGAGAAAAGGCATTCAAGGTGCATATTTATATTTTATATAAATATATATTTTATATTTATATTAAATCCTATAAGCAATAATTGAAGTTTGAAAAATATTACTATACTTGCAATTTCCATACTTTCAGAAGCATATACTAATGTGAAATTATTTTTGGAGTACCTGTCATAAACCATACAAGTACTTGAGACAACTGGGGCCAAACTTAAAAAATCCTCTTCAAAAAGAAGAAGGTAGAAGTTTAGGCTTAGAGTCCATTTTGCCACCAAAGCCCAGAAATGGTTATTAAGCCTATTCTGCTTTACTTATAAGGACAGGCATTATATCAATCAAGGTGATCACTGTAACTTCCAAACTCATTTTAGGTTGAACACAAAAATTCTAAACTAAAACTGTTTTTATGTGAGATAAGTCTATAATAAAGTTGAAAATGTCCACTGATTTATTACTTACAAGCAATTAGTCAGAGTTTATTATGTACTGTGCACTGTTTTAGGCACTAAGTACAAAAATGAATACAACATTAAATTCTTGCCCTTAGGGAGCTCACATTTTAGTGAGAGGTGTCAGTTTTTTTCTCCTTTGCAGGTATTTACTATATCGTTTTCATATACAGTTACAGAAATAGTATGCTACAGAGCTTAAAGAAAAAAAGAAGCATTACTTGAATTCAGAAGTGGATTTGTCTTGTATGTACTAGGAATTGGCTGTCCTATTAAATTAGCATTTCAGAAGTATCTATTTAAATCCATATTGTTGACACTACAGTGAAAGCAGTGAAACTTGTCAGCAGATGATTAAGTTTTATGGTTGATGTCCACACTTTTGTATCCTGGGACCAATATCAAGTTTCTGGGAAAAACATCTTTCCTTTCTCCCCATGTCCCTCTATCATTAAGTCAGGGTCTCAGCCTGTTGGTGTTAGATGTGTTCTGGGAATAAAGGTGTATCACAGTCATTTTTCATTTATCAATTTGAGAAGATTTATTTCAGTTTTTCTCCCCTCCTGAGGCAAGAAGCATGGCTACTTTTTCAATTCCCAAGACCACCAGTTGGTAGTATTATTTCTGGGTGAGTGGAACACACTTTACCAGCAGCTGGAGATGGTATGCACGTCCCTAGATTACTGGCTTTCCACTAACTAGTCGTTTAGGAAAGCGACACTGTTCCCACGGAAATTAACAACCGTTCAACTCAGGCTTGAAATCTTAAGGCCGAAGTGGAGAAGAAAATTGGATTGTTATGGGTTGGGTTACTGTTTGAGGAGGGCAGACAGGAGTTAGTGAATGGATAGAGTGTCAAAATGGGACTTTACTAAAAGACTCATTAAAACTGCAAGAAAGACAAACCTCTTCTGGCCCCAGAAAATTAAAAAAGAAAAAAGATTCAAAAACCCATTTTCAAACAAAATTTAGCAAATGTGGGAAACGTATAAACTCAGTGTGGATGCTTGCAAGACCACCTCCCCTGTCACTTCAGGCCAGAAACCGGGCACAGGTGTGAGCATTTTGCAAAAACAGCTTTCAAAACTATTTTTCAACGCGAAACGGTGCGCCTGAAGAGCTTCAGAGTGGAAAGCACTTCACGCAGTATAGTGTTCTCCCTGGGTTGCTAACCTTTCCGCCTTTCCCATCCCGCCACTCCCCCTTGGCCGCCGCCTCCAGCCAAGGGGCGTTTGTTTACGTGACGTCAGCTGTAGTAAGCAGTCCCCGCCCCCGTTTCTCTCTGGCCGCCGCGTTTCCCGCGCCGCGGCGCTTCTCCCCTTAAAAGGACAATAGAGGCCTCGGGAGCGCGCGCGCCCGCTGGGCCTTCTCCCCTCCCAGCCATCGACGCGCGCGCGCCCGTATGCAAATAAGTTCGATTCAGGAGAATTTTGTACCAGGAGCCGCGCGTGCGCAGAGGGAAAGCGGAATCTACACCTTCCGCGCCAGCGGTAGCAACTGCAGAACTGCAGGAGACAATCTTTCTAGACAAGGCAGTTGAGGAGGAGAGAGCGATTGGGAGGTGGGCTTGGCTTGGCGTGCACTCCGCACCTCGGGAACGTTATTGCGCGTGGAACGTCTGCTTTTGGCAGGTGAGTGACTCGAACCATTACTGTGGTGCAAAACTGTCTCACGAGGCATTGATTTGAGAGTGGCTTTTTTTCTCTTTTCACCTCACCACCTCCCCCTTCCTTACACAGACACACGCACACATTTATATACACACAGGAAGTTTTGTCTTGGAGATGGCATTGCTGGGAGCGCTGTTTTCGTGATCTTCAGACCTCAGATTCTTTTGTATCTGCATGTTTAGTGTGTCCTTTTCAATTGGGGAGGGTATCTGAGGCAAACCGAAAGTCTTGAGGTGGGGGAAGTGAGTGGAGCCTGGAAAGGAGTGAGGAATCGCCGGAGGTGAGGGATCCACGTTGAAGGTGACAATGACTTTTCTCAGCCGCAGTGTTCGTTGGCGACAAGGAGTTCGGTGGCTGAAAGGCCCGAGCGAAAAGGAGTTGCTGGCGATTGCGGAGGGGCCCCGGGTCGGTGCACCCGCGTGGGCGCGCGCCCGGGAGTGGCCGGCCGCCGTTGTTGGACCTCGTGCTTTAGTTTCTTGCGGCCCCCGCGCGTGTTGTGATGAGGATGGACAATGAATGCCCCTCGCTCGAAAACTAAGTTCCGCCTACTTGCGAGCTGGCGGGCGGAGGGCGTTTAAATCGGCCTTTCGGGTCGGTGCCGGCGGGGCCCGAGTGCACGCGGGTGGCGTTGTCCGCCCAACTCCGGAGGGATGCGGATGCGACAATGAGCAACACGCGGCTGCTCGGAAGCGGCCCCGGCTGGCAGACGCCTCTCCCCGGGCCGCGCCCAGTCAGCGCTGGCGTCCGGGGTGTCTGTGGAGCCTCAACTTTGGTTCGCAATTTATTCACCTGTAGCATAGATGTGGGCGCCGCGGCGCTCTCTAGGGCGACCGTGCGCGGCTTAAGATGGCCAGTCGGAGCCGAGTTGACTCCGGGATGGAGGCAGCGGCGTTGACTGAGCCGGAGGAGTGCGGGAACTCCGGAGGGCACTGCTTTTTGTGCCGAGAGTGACAGACCACGTGCTGGGGCTGCGACCCGGGTTTGGTCGGGGGTCCGGCTGAGCGTCCGGCTCGCGGTCAGCCGGGAGATGCGGGCGCTGTCGGGGCCGGCCGGCAGGACAATGTGACTTGCTGATGATGGCGTCTTGCCAGTTTAAAAAGCAGAGTGAAAGTCGCCAACTCTCGGCCGGTGCGGGGCGGGGAATCCGGGCGTTTCTTATCAAGGACATTGCAAAACTTCGATTAAATGGGCCTGCTGCTAGGGGAGGACGGCGGGACTAGCCACGGAGTCCCGGGGCGCGGGGTCCGGACCCTTCCCCTGGGCGGTCAAGTGTCTCCCCCTGAGAAACAATCCCACGTCCCTGAGGCTGCACGTAGGCAGCGCCCGGCTGGACAGAAAACAAAGAGCTGCATGTGCCGGTGCGGGCCCGGCCGGCGCTCAGGGCGGCCGCCGGGCGGGCTGGGCCCCCCCGAAGTTCGGATGAGTTTCGGGAGGGGCTTTTTGTCCCTCGGGCCCTTGCGGGGAAACTTTGGCGGCGCTACTTGTGCGCGGTGCGGTGCCGGTGCGCGGGGGAGGCGGCGTGTTTCCGCGCGGCGGGCGGCCGAGGGGCGGCAGTCGGGGCCCGGCGCTGGACCCCCGGCGCCGGGTGCCGCGACGGCCGAGGGCCCGGGACAGCGCGGCCGCGAGGGCTCGGCCCGCTCCCCGGGGCCGAAGCCTGCGTCTGGGAGGTCTGTGGATCCGCCTTTGAAGTCGAACTGTTGCCATGTTTGAATTACGTCAGGGCAAAGCCATGAGGAGGAACAAGCCCCGGCAGCGCGGCGTGCGGGAGGCGCGGCCTGCGGGAGGCGCCGGGCCGGCCGGGTGGGCGGGCGGGCGCGGGGCCCGTTGTTCCGGCGCAGGTGAGGGAGGCGGCGGCGAGAGACGCGCTTCTCTCCCGCCGCCGCCGCCGCCGCCGCCACCCCCGCCCCGCCCCGCCCCGGCGGGCAGCTCTCTGCGGGAACTTTCCTTCCGACCCCAGTTGCTGTGTTTACCCACTGATCCGCCGGGGAGCGGTTCTCTTTGCTGCCTGGGTGCTTCTGTCTCGGCCGTTGCCGCGTGCCCGGGGGGTGGGGAAGCGCAGCCTGGGGCGACCGCGGAGAACCGGGGCGGGACGGGGAGGCATTTTGCTGCTTTCGGGGAAACCGGCGAGCGCGGCGAGCACCCCTCCCCCACAGCCGAGCCGCGGCCCGCAAGTGCAGGGGGCCCAGCCCCGACGACACCCGAAAAACCACCGCGGGGAAGTTCGGGGCTCCGGTTGTCCTACAAAGGGAAGTGAGGACTGTGGGCGAATCGTGCGTGCAGCTCTCGTCTTTGTGTGTTTACGTGTGGGAGGGGGGCCGGCTGGGGCGAGGGCTGGTTTGGTTGGTGGGGGGGGTGACTTCTTGGGGGTGGTAGGGCGGTGCAGAGTTTGTTCTCGTAACTCTGACCCTACTAGGTTTCTTTGTTTTTGTTTTCTCGCTCTAACGTTCGATTACTCCAGGCACCCGGAAGACCAGGAATTACTGTTTAGTCAAACATCAACCCGGGGCGAGACAGTTTCTCCCCAGCCGTCCTTCCCCCCCCCGCACTCCTCTATCACGTTGTCCTAAGGAAGCTTAAGAAAACTACACCACCCCCTTTCCTCCTAATAATTAAAAAAATGAATTTGACCTTGTCATTAAAAGTACTCTGAAAGCACCTGTTTTTGAACTGGAGTTTGCTGGACTTGAAAAGCCCTTTAATAATTTATGTTGCAAAACCGAACACGTTTATTAGTTGCTGAATCTAAATTAAATTCTGGGAGTTTATTTCTGGTGGACTTGGAGAAAAGCCCGATGAGATTTAAAGTATTTATATAATGGTTTGGGGAAGGGGGAATCTTCCTTGGCCCTAAAGGTATGCTTGGCTCAATGTTCCGGGCGTTATCTTTGGACGACCTTGAAGAAGCTAGCACGTAGGAGTTAGGCCTTTCTTGGAGATTTTCTTTGGGGGCTGGGGAGGAAGCTGCTCAGGGGTTGACACAAGGTAATGGCTAGCGATCCCCGCTAGCTGCTTCATAGTTCCTGTGAACTGGGGTTGACCTTCTGGTTACCCCTCTTAGATTTTCTTTCCAAGCTAACTTTTTTTTTTTTGGTATGTGGCCCCAGGCATAGCTCAGAAATTATGCTGGTTTGACACATGGATGCTTCTTTGGTATTTGGGGTTTGCCTGCAGTCTAGACATCCGATAAGCAGCACCACGTCTGTTGCTTCTTTCCTGATTTCTCCTGCATTTTAACCATGTTTAAGGGCTAGAATCTAAAAGTGGTCATTACCGAAAAATAATAATATCCTGAGATGCCATGCCCACACAAACCAAAACATCCATACAAATTGAAATCACTTTTGTGCTGTCATTGTTTTGTTATTAAGTAAACGTTTTCCCCAGGTTTTGGTTGACCAAATTACAAATACTTAAAGGCTACCAGTATTAGTAACAGTACATTTCTTAAGTGAATAGAAAGATCTTGTCGAGAGAATGAGAAACTTTCGATTTAATAACGTTTTGGCTTTGGGCAGTTGTTTCTCTGGGTCAGGTATTTAAAATGCATATGAGGCAAGGCACACTTAAAGCAAGTTTTACTTTTGGTTGTATTTTCTTTGTATATTATAAACATTTATTTAACTCGTTGCAGTTTGAAGTAAAAAAATTTCCAATATGTATGCTCAACAATAATCATTAAAATGTTTGCAGCATAAAAAAAATAAAATGCATATGAAGAGCTTTGCAAATACACTGAAATTCTTTGATTTGTTTTTCTTAATTAGTATTTTATAGCCGAGTTACAGCTAGAATTTCAATGCCCTGGGAAGTTTCAAATAAACTATCTTAAGGGTTTTTGTTTTAAATATCAGATGAAATGTGCAGCAGAGATTTGGTTTATAAAGGTACATGAGTTGAGAGTGGGAAAGACACAGACAAGGTCTCTGCTGCCTTCCCTTTTTGCATTACTTTTGCAAGAGACTGGAGTTGAAAAGTTCAATACATAGTATATTCTAGAACCTTTGTGGGCCTCAACGCTGCTGTTGCACAGTACTGTTAATTCTGTATATCTGGAACCTGGATGATCAATTTTTTCCCAGAGTTGTAATCAGGCCGTGGGAAAACCTGGCTCATGAGGCTCAAACTCAGGCAGATTTATGTCAAAAAAGCAATTTGGGAATGATTTTCCATGTAAAATAAGTTTTTCACTGGGGAAAGCTTAAGCTGATTTGAAATCTAAACCAACTTCATAAGCTGTTGTAAGGACAAATTAATTTACTGTGCCAGGCACATAGTAGGTTGCTTTAAAAGTATGATGTTTTCTTTTTTTCCCTAAGCAGTGCTGGGAATATAATTGGCTAAGAAGGAGGGGAACACATTTGTTGAGGCACGAGGTTAGTTGTTCAGTAGTCTCTGGGGTTGAAATGCCTATAGGTTCCAAAGACTTGATCATCTTAAGTAAGTCATGTTGTAGTCAAATTTTGTCACCTGCAGAATAGCAATAATAATAATGATACCTGGTTCTTGGGGATATAAATAAGCAAATCATGTGCTTGGTAAATACTGACTATTGTCCTGACAACTTTGGGAAGTAGACATTTTACAGAAGACGAAACTGAGGCCTGGATCAGTTTCCTTGCTGGAGGAAGTAATTCAGTAAATGATGAGTGGAAAGAATGAATGTCTTTGGCCTCTCCCCCACCTTCAGGAACTGGTTCTGGGAGTACACTGCCTTCGACTCCTGGTTGCCAATCCAATTCTGATTCAACCACTTTACATCAAAAAGTCCTGTGGAAATCTAGAATATGCTATTTTCTTTCTTCCTGATTTCTCTTGTCCACGAGAGTGTCCTGTTATAAAGTGAAAATATTTTGTTGTCTTTTGGTTCTCCAGTTTCTTTCTCTCTTTCCCTTTTTTTTCAGTTTCTCTTTTAATTGAATCTGCAACTAAGGTTTTCTGTATTATGGAAATGATCTGGAAATGCAGCTAATGCAAAAGAAGGGAGTGTATTTTCAAGGGAGCGAAGTTTTCTTTTTGTACTAGAAATATGGAAGTCACAGGGACATTTGCTATTATATATTCAAGTATAAAAGTTGCAGTTGAACTAAAATCATTCATTTCTAGCTTCATATTTAGTTGTTTTCACATACTTTTGTTTGGATTAATGTTTTTTAAATTTGGTTGGTGTTAATGTATGCTGAGTTTAAATAGCTCTCATTTTGCGATTCATTTCTCCGCACAGTATTCTCCTAATCTTCCCTTCCTCTCCACGTGCCTGCTTGAAATCAGCAAGAAATATTTTTTCTACCGGTTGTTATGAAAGCATTGACTTGTTTACTATTAAGCTTTTCTAATTAAAGTAATTCATTTGGTTTACATTTCCTGGAAATCTTTAAAGCTCACAATTTTTTTCTACAAAAGTCTACAGAGTAAATGTTAAAGAAAAATGACACCATTTAAAACATCAGTTTTTTAATACATGTTTTTATTATGGACACCATTCCTATTTCATGCCCTTAAAAACACTGTTCAACTCTATTTTGGCTACCCCACTCTTCTTAGCAAGTTCCACCCAGTTTTGTATACTTTGTACATTCAGCACCTGGTTGTAATATAAGACTTAGTTTCTGCCCTGTAACAGTTTATCATTGAGTAGAGGAAATAATACATTTATTTTCTGCCCTGTAACAGTTTATCATAGAGTAGAGGAAATAACACACACATTAAACAAGTTCCGGTGTGTTTGTTAGCTATGGAAAGGTTTTGTAAAAAGATACAATCCTTAAAGAATTTCTCAGGTTAAGGGGATGGAGGAGAAACCATCTTGGACAAAAATAGGAGCCTAAGTTGAGATGTGGCTAGTTATTAAAGTTGGTTTGACACGCCTGGAATATCAGAATTCTAAGTTGGGAGCAGCTGGTAGTCAGGACTAGATCCTGAAAAGCTTTGAATTTCTTGCCAAGGAGTTTGGATATATCCTGAAGCCAGTGTTGGTACCTTGGAAGGGATATTAACATTTGAACTTTAGGAAGAGACCACCTGTTTGAAGGGTGCAGGGAAGTCGGTTATGAGGCTCTGACAGGTGTTCGAACACCATAATGAGGGACAAACAGGCAATGGGGATGGAAGGGACAGGAACCAGAGAAGTGAAGGAAGAAGTATATTTTCTAAGGATTTCATCGTGGACATGGTGTGGACCATGCAGAAGATGAGAAGAGAGAGCCTAGTTGACTTGCAGATTTTTTGTGTGACTGTATGGATGATAACCAAAATAGGTGAACACAGGAAGAGTGTGTTTGGAAGAGAAGACTGTATAATCAATTTAGGGCATTTAAAGGTTAGGACTGCCAGTTCTTGTATTGGTGCTTCAGAGAGCTTAAGGAATTTTCCTGAGGTTTGGGTTAGACCAGGTGTGTGCTTTCTTCACATTTTTGTCAAACTTGAAAATGGGAGAACAAGCTTCACTGAAAGGTATATGGTCTAGTTTCATGAACTTAAAAGTCTCTCTGAAAATGCTAAGTTTCTCTTTTACCACAAACCTGGTCTTAAAAGAAAACCTTCAGAATTCAAGATTCTACCTTAATTTTAATTTGTTGTGCATGTCTTGGGAGAGATAGAGTTTATATTTCTATAATGTGCAAGTCTTATAAATTTAAGGAAATAAATGGTGTACATACACTGATATTTTCATACTCTTGCTTCACAGCGTCCCTGGAAAGTAGAAGTGATATTTCACCCTAATATTACAAAGGGAGAAGTAAAATTCTAAGTGACTTCGTATTTACTTGTAAAGACAAAAGCAGAAATAGACTCCAACTTGACTCATACTGCCTTCTTCACCACACTCACAATAGTTACATTTCTTACTGATAATCATCTCTTAAAAGCAAATAAATACTGTGTTCCCAACCTTTCACTTTCCCATCCGCTGGAATCTCTCTTAATCTGGTATTGGGATACCCAGGTTTTTTTGTAACACTGTCAAAATGGGATATTTTTATACTGTCTAAAACTCAGACCTGGATTTGTGATTTTTATTTTTAACCTGTGCTGCTTCAGCTGAACACTTATTTCTGAGTTTGACCCCTTTCCTGTAGAAGGAGTTCTAGATTCTGCTAACGTGGATTCCATAGGCACCACTGTATAAATATTTTACCATATAATTTCTCAGGCTGGGTACATGTTTGGAGAAGCTATTGGTGAACAAGTGGGGATCCATCACCTCTTTTTCAGTTTTCCTCCAGGCAGGTTTAAATTGTTAAATTTCACTTAAAAAAGTGAATCAGTAAAGTAAATTCAGAACCTTTGGTGTTGGGATGTGGGTTGGTATCTGCTAGAAGCAGGTGAGAGGAAATAGTAGTGTTTAATTGCTCCATGGCTTTCCTTAAGCCCTGCAGAAACATGTCTCCTTGTAGGGGAATACTGCATCCAAGTGGCCTAGCAGTAGGAGAACACAAAAACACTCAATCCTATTTGACCCTTTGTGAAGAGTGTTGCTCCAGTTACACTGTTAGTGTTTACTGGATCCTGTACCTCTATGTGATTAAAGATAGCGTACTGTTGACTAAAATGGTGTCAAGGGTAGCATTACTAGTTCCAAGAACTCAAGGTTGCCCATAACTTTTGATCATGAGTGTTTTTTCGTATTTCTCTTCATTTCCCATCATCCTGCCATTTAAAGTTCAGGTCTAAAGAATATGTCTCCTTCACTTCAAAGTTGTCTTTGGTTGCTTGGTTCCTTTTGTCTTTGTTCACCGCTGCTTCCTTCCCACTTTACAAATCTTTTGCTTGTCTCTTCTCTGCAGTTTCCTTCCCATTCTGTTCTGTCTGTTCTGATTTTACTAGTCTATTCTGTACTCTCTCCTGTGGAATATATTTCCTAATGTGTGTCTCTTTGTCTGTATGTCTTTGAGGAAGTTTATTTAAACTCTGGGATTTTTCAGATTCCTCTTTAGTTAAGTCAAGATATGTGATGATAACTAAGGTTTTGGGGTGTGGTGCTCTTGATTAAAAAAAATATCAGTATAGACGGGAGTAAAGTGAAAGTAAGCCTCCTTCATTCTTGCACCCTTCAGAGGCAACTGCTGTTTACTAGTTTTTAAAAATCTATTTTAAAAGCCAGTTTGTGTATTTAAGTTCTCATTAAAAACATACTATGGGATTATACTGTATAACAAGATACATTGGATAAAAAGTTCCCTCCCTGCACATGTCGTAGAACTACTAACATCTTTTTAAGGGCTGAAAGGGTATCCTGTAGTATGAAGACACCATACGTAAACCAGTCTGAGAATCCATGGACATTTAGGTTGCTTCCAATATCTTATGTATTTTTTTTTTTTAAAGGTCTAGGTCATTTGGATTTTAGAGAGAAAAAGTGATGATTAGAAGCTATAGGGTTGGGCTTCCCTGGTGGCGCAGTGGTTGAGAGTCCGCCTGCCGATGCAGGGGACGCGGGTTCGTGCCCCGGTCCGGGAAGATCCCACATGCCGCGGAGCGGCTGGGCCCGTGAACCATGGCCGCTGAGCCTGCGCGTCCGGAGCCTGTGCTCCGCAACGGGAGAGGCCACAACAGTGACAGGCCCGCGTACCGCAAAAAGAAGCTATAGGGTTTTGGTCTGTTGAAAAACTAAGATCACTTTAATTTAGGAATGCTTTAATTTGGGAGGTTGCACCCCTAATTTGTGCATCAGAATTTCACTTCTCAAGATGGCATGGACAAGTTGTGAAGTTAACTGTAAAGCTGATTTATCATCCTTGGCATAGTTACTTCTCTCTGTTTTCTTCTATCTATCTAGTCCATCAGTGGCATTTTGAGTTTTGAAAGGTATTTTTGAATATAAGAAAGACTTTACTACCCAGAAGGAGTCTAGAAGGTAAAATTGGGGAAGTTATTACATTGGAGGAACTATTGGTGTCCTTCAAAGCATACATACCAACTAAGGTGAGCCTAATACATGTGACATTTATCATAATAAGAACCCTCTCCATTTTCCTAAATGTTAAAATCACACCCTTAGAAGACTTGAAAGACAAGAAAATACTCTGCAGAATTAAGTTCTTCACCTCACTGTCTCCTAATTCCATAGTAAAAAGGGTGCTAGAAGCTCTAAAATTTGCATTTCATGATTCTTCATACTGTTTCTTAGTTGGAACTTAAAATCAGATATTTGGTATTATTAAAAATTGTAAGACATCGCCTTTAAGCTATTTATCAGATAACTTTTCTTCAATAGCATCCCTTCACTATTGACTGTGAAGATTTCTTTCCCATTTATATTGTATTGTACTCAGTAAACTTACCTTATGTGTGCCGAATTAAGTGTAGTAAGACATCATCCCTGCTCTTTGGCTTCATAATCTCATTAGATCAGATTAGAATTGGCTCTTTTGTATCTTGATAAAACAGTGGTTACTTTAGCCTTTCCTTGTCCAACATTAAGATTGCATTTCCCATCCTTTAATTAAGTTGATGATTGAATTCTTTTTAAAGGTAAATTTATTTATTTATTTTATTTTTGGCTGCGTTGGGTCTTTGTTATTGCCCCTGGGCTTTCTCTAGTTGCCGCGAGTGGGGTCTACTCTTTGTTGTGGTGCGTGGGCTTCTCATTGTGGTGGTTTCTCGTTGTCGAGCACGGGCTCTAGGCGCGTGGGCTTCAGTAGTTGTGGCACATGGGTTTCAGTCGTTGTGGCACGTGGGCTTCAGTAGTTGTGGCACGTGGGCTTCAGTAGTTGTAGCATGCAGGCTCAGTAGTTGTGGCTCACGGGTTCTAGTGCGCAGGCTCAGTAGCTGGGGAGCACTGGCTTAGGTGCTCCGCGCGTGGGCTTCAGTAGTTGTGGCACATGGGTTTCAGTCGTTGTGGCACGTGGGCTTCAGTAGTTGTGGCACGTGGGCTTCAGTAGTTGTAGCATGCAGGCTCAGTAGTTGTGGCTCACGGGTTCTAGAGCGCAGGCTCAGTAGCTGTGGAGCACTGGCTTAGTTGCTCCGCGGCATGTGGGATCTTCCCGGACCAGGGCTCGAACCCGTGTCCCCTGCATTGGCAGGTGGGTTCTTAACCACTGCGCCACCAGGGAAGCCCGATCACTGAATTTTTATGATCAACTTTTTGGAAGTTTTAAAGTGGAAGAAACCCCAGTAAATCAGTCAAAACAAATGTTTAGAATTGATTGTTGCATTTTAAAAATTCACACTGTTGTGTATGTATGCTATTTGTTCATATAATTACAGTTATTTCTCTTATGGCTTTTGCTGACTTAGCTATTAACTTTTATCTTTTTAATTTGGGGAGATTGAATTAAATTGGACAGAACAGTAATTTCAGCATGGTTGATTTGTCTTTAACTGTTACAGTATTGAAAAAAATTTGTGGCTTTTTGGCTGACAGTAGATAAAGAACTAATGTCAATGAAAGTGCTTTATAAAACATGAAATGCTATACAAATGACAGCTTTTTAAAAAAGTTTAATCAACACATTTATTGAGTACATACCACATGATTGGCACTCTTCTAGGTGCTGAGGTTACAAAGATGAATAAAGACAATAAGAGAATTCCCAACCCAGTCTATTTTATTTTTAAAAACAAGCTTATTGAGATATAATTTATGTACCATAAAATTCACTCTTTAAAGTGTACAATTCAGTGGCTTTTAGTGTATTTAGAGTTTTGCAGCTATCACTGCTATCTAATTTTAGAAGGCAAATGATGGTTTTTAATCAGCATTTTACTTCTTTCTGATTTTTGCCTTTATCTCAAAGGTAAAGTTTCTTCTGCCTTCTGCAAATACATGCTTAAGGGTGAGATTGTACAGGGTACACTCTCATCTGTAACTATTCATCAATTAGGAAGCAGACGGTATTAGCTTCCTTCTATTAAAACACTGCTGAGTGATGTGACACCTATAAGAATAGATGCAAAAATCACAATTTGAACAGATAAAATAGATTGTTCTGGAGGGAACATTTAATATTGCACAAATGTGGGATTAGGAAAGAAATATTCTTTTTTAAAAATTGAAGTTGATTCATAATATTATGCTAGTTTCAGGTATAGAACATAGTAATTCAGTATTTTTATAGGAAAGAAGTATTCTAAAGAACCACCCGGTTTGTTGAGATAACAGAAATTCCAAGTTTAAAATCAAATTGTGCCATGCTCACCCACTGCCTTCTCAAATATATAAAGTAACTTGGTTTCAGAGCCAGTTTGTGTCCTTAGTTTTTTCCCAGAGATTAGGTAAGGTTTTTTGTTTTTTAAAACATTAGTGGGTCTGTAGATTTTGTGAAAATATTTTCAGTTAATCTCTGAGCTCCCCAAGGCTCAAAATGGCTAAATACCAACCACTGATTAACTGGGTTGCTGTAAACAGAGCCCAGAATGAAGCCCCTGTGTATTTGCTGCAGATTCCCAAGTACCTCTCAAGTGCAGGAATAAGCTCAGAAAAGGTTTAATAGGTTTATTAAGTAATCATCTGTTAAAAGACTCATGTGCTACTTGTGTGCTGCATTAGGACAAGTGCCTGCCTCCTTACTGCATTTAGCACTGCTTGGAAGAGGGTGAACCCTAGGATTTAGACCCCACTCAGATGTTTAGGCAGAAAAATTTTGTCAGGAAAAAAAGGTTGCAGAACTACATAAAAGATTATCAATCAGAAGACATCAGGCTACTATATTTTTTCTGATGTCTAAGAAGAATATCCTCAAACTGAAGAATGGATTGTTTCACTGGTACTGTTGGGGAAGTTTTGTGGAGAGCCCCAACAACAACAAAAATCATACTGAAGATGAACAATTGATTCACAATAGCTGCTGATGAAAAGGAAAGCCTCAGTACCTAGTGGTAGCCCTAGTATTTCTTAGCAGCTTGCCAGCATGATAACTGGCACAAACTCTGGCTTCTTGGTCAAATCCAGCCTCAGTGAAGGTAGTTAGTTCATATCTTGGAGATGAACCTATTTTTGTATAGTTTTGATGGCATGTTTATTTGTGGAGAGAAGGGGATTGTGAGGGTAGAGATAGGAGTCTGTCTGTTGTAATAGGATTTGGTCTCTGTGTTAATGGAATGAACTGGCCTTTCTTGCTGTACTTCCTTTGTCCTTGCTGAGAAGGGAGGTTGAAGTTTCCTAGAGCTATTGATGAAGCTGGTGACTGCAAGAGGAGCTCTGGACTTTTGACCTTGATGGTAATGGAAGGTGTTGGAGTTTGAAGACCCCACAGGTTGGTGTAAGGACTGGAAAGAGTTATGTTACATTTTTGCCTCAAAAACAAATACACAAATTAAAGCAATGTCTTTTACTTTCTGAGTACTTCTTTTAAGTTTCTATAAACCTGTGTCATTTGACGTTTTTTCCAAAGCAGCACATGGCCATTTTCTTCAGGAGGCAATTTTCTTTTCATTTATCATATGGGTTTGTTAGATGGAAAAAGAAATCTACCTCATTTCACAGGTCTGTGCCTTTTCCTACTATATATAGAGCACCTTCCTCATTTTTTTCCTTTCAAAAAATCTCATTTAATGAAAATAACTTAATCAACTAGGAGTATTTTATTTTCTTGTTTTAACAATTCTTAAAGTAACTGTTAGTTTAGGCTTAATTATTGAAATGCATCAGTGGCCTTCTGCCCCATTGCACCTCCCTTTTTGCTGGCCTCCCTCACCAACAAAAACATCAAAAACTTAATGAACAGTGGCCCCTGTTTAAAAGGAAGACTTAAGTCTTTAGTTATTTGCTGATAAAATATTTTCTTAAAAACAAGTTGTAAATCCTTTGTCTATATTTCAGAATCCCTGCATCTCAAACACACACACACACAAGATCCTGGATATTTGGTTATTTTTCTGAATCACTTTCATATACTTGCTCTGGTATGGCTAACCAGAAATGGAATGGAATGAAGTTAGGCAAGAGGTCATCCAAAGACAAACACCAAAATTTTTGTTTTACTTGTATATTTGAGTGTATTTCTAAAAGAACTTTTAAAAGGGTGGTGTTCTGTGGTTATAACTCCTAAAACTGTGGGCACAAATCTAGTTAGCATTACTAATTTTCTCTTCTTGATGCTTTATATGATGGTTTTGTGATAATTTGTATTTGGACCTTTACACACACACACACACACACACACACACAGACACACACACTCTGCTCTGGATTTGTCCCTTGGGGTTTAGTTTCTGTACATTACCTTTTCATCACCTCTCTTAGTCCAGATGTTCTGGTGAAGTTGGTCCTTGGTTTGGATATTCTAAATTACTTACAAGGTACATGTTTACTGCCAGCTACATTTTTGTTGCATCCAGCCCTGGAGCTGAATCTGCCTTCCTTGCTCGATGTTGAGATATTTTTGATCATGGGAATCACAGTTGACGTTTTTGAACTTAGGCCTCTCACTATTACTGCTCTAAGGCACAGCACCGCATCGAAGAGCTTCAAAAACCTCTGTAACAGCTGTGAGGGGCAGACCACTGGTCAGGCAACATGAGCTCATTCTTAATTGATCTGAATGATTTATAAAATTATTATTCTTAAATTATAACCCTGGATTCTTGTGTATTTTACATCCTCCTTTCAGTAGTTTCAATTCAGGGACAACTTGCCTTAGAACTTCCCATTTATCACAGAAGAAATCCCCTCTGATTTCCCATAGGGCAAAGTAGTGTAGGTTGATGCATATTGAGCTACTTGTGTGCTTAGTATCAAATAGTGGTCCTGTAATAAATGCTCAAAACTTTCCAAGAGGGGGGAATCACATTAATGCAGAGATGCAAAATAAAAGGGGGTGCCTTAGCTTAAATTTTAGCATGTGTCCTCCACTGTGTATGATTCCATTATTTCACAGGATAGTGGGGAGAGTTTGTTGTATTCTCTACTTAAAATCTTGAATTTTAGAAAATGCCTCCTTCCTGCAATTTTATTTTATTTATTTTTAAAAATAAATTTATTTATTTATTTATCCATTTTTGTCTGCGTTGGGTCTTGTCTGCTGCGTGCAGGCTCTCTCCAGTTGCGGCGAGTGGGGGCTACTCCTCGTTGTGGCGTGTGGGCTTCTCATTGCGGTGGCGCCTCTCTCCGTGGAGCACGGGCTCCAGGCGGGTGGGCTTCGGTAGTTGTGGCTCGCGGGCTCTAGGGCGCAGGCTCAGTAGTTGTGGTGCACGGGCCTAGCCGCCCCGCAGCGTGTGGGATTCTCCCCGACCAGGGATCGAACCGGTGTCCCCCGCATTGGCAGGTGGACCCTTAACCACTGCACCACCAGGGAACTACCCTTCCTGCAATTTTAGAATGAGTGTTTGCCAGGAGGGGAGAAGGAGGTAGTAGAAGGCTTGTTAAATACCTGAGCTACTTTGTGTGTTTTAGACACTTGCTATGCTCGTGTGCCTAGAATTGAGGTGGATCCAAGAGGTTTTCACCAGAGCCCTCCTGTCTCGCTTGGTCATGTAATACCGCATTGCTGGGGGTAGGGTGGAGCAGAGAGTTCGCTTTTAATGGTTTCTTGTTATAGCCCTCAACAAAGCTGTGTCATCAATTCCCTTGGCTTTACAGACTATTGCCCAGAAGAAAAGATGTTTGGTTTTCACAAGCCAAAGATGTACCGAAGTATAGAGGGCTGCTGTATTTGCAGAGCTAAATCCTCCAGTTCTCGATTCACTGACAGTAAGCGCTATGAAAAGGACTTCCAGAGCTGTTTTGGGTAAGATCATGTGATGTTTGTACCATTTTTGGAGTGAAAAAGATCACAGTATACAGAAGTATTTCTAAGCAAAGGGATTGGAACAGTGTGCTAATTATTAAAATCACTCATATTCTGATCTAGGTTATTTCAAGGCACTTGCTCTTAAAACAAATCAAACAATACTGACAGCCTTCCTTTTCCCAGATTATGAGGAACTACCAAATTAATTGTGAAGCCCTTTAGAAGTTATAATCAAACAAACCCTTTTGTTTACTTCAGGATGTACAAAGAGTTTTTTTTTTAAATTACCCTTATTCTCTCTTACAGTAATTGTCCTCCACTAGTTTTCTGTCCTTTGTATTGTTTTTCTAAATTATAGAAATATATTTTAACGCAATCTGCTGAGGATACTAATAGGACTTAATGTTCTGCCCTGATACCTGTCAGGCTATGTTAGCTTTTATTTTATAATTTCTTTCTTTATTTATCTTTTGACAATAAACCTCTGCTTAATAAAATGGAAATTACTTTCTAACAAATACTTGGATGAAATAAAATACTTAATGTTGAGCCATTTCCCATGTTAGAAATTAATTTCACCACTGTTCTTTCTTATCAAAACATTTTGTGGATTATTTATTGTTAATCCTAGACTTTGTACTTATTTTGAAGGTTATCAAAGAGTCTCCACTAACCAACCTTGCCTTTTGAAATTACATTTTTCTCCTAATGTCTTTATTTCCAATTGTATATATAATAAATGTTATTAGTATTTTTCTGTGCATTTATAATACAGGAAAAGTATAGTAAATGAAAAATTCCTCAGAGAGAAAATTAAAAAATAGCTTGGTAACTATAGATTTCTTTCCCCCTATGCAGATATATTCATTAAAAAAAAAATTACAGTGCCTCTCTGGTTTTGTTTGTTGTGAAACTAGAATATCATGGCACATTATTTTACTTAAAGGGTCGTGTTTTATTGCTTATGAAGTATCTACACATTTCAAGAAAGATTAATTGGACAGCATTGTTTAAAACCATGGTGACCAGGATCTTCTCTAGGGCTTAAATTTTGCTATTGTTTTAAAAAACATTCTTTATTTTAAAATGACCAAATTGTAGCACATGGAATTAATTCATTGGATCTAGAAGTTAATTATATTTCTGAAATATTCTACAGAAACAATGGAACTGGATCACTCCAGACAATTAGAAATAGCATCTATAAACTATAAATAGTGTTTTTTCTAAAAGAAATGTACTTGCATGAGTTCTTTAATGTAAAGGAGACTAATAAAGGTTTGATTGTTTTCTTATCAGGTTACATGAGACTCGTTCAGGAGACATCTGTAATGCCTGTGTCCTGCTTGTGAAAAGATGGAAGAAATTGCCAGCAGGATCAAAAAAAAACTGGAATCATGTGAGTTCATCTTTCGTCTTTCTCAATTATACCTCTGTTATAATTTAAAGTAACATTATTTTTTCCCCCTAATTTAGGAAATAATATGTTCCTAGGGTAGAAAAGTCTGAAAAGAATAAAGAAAAGCACTAGTTGCTGCTCAGATATAATCACTCAACATTTTGGCATTTGGGGAGCAAAATAGCTTGGTATGGCATTTCTCTAAGGTTGTATCAAATATACCCATTTTTGGAGATCCACAATGTACGTTTCACATATTTTTAGGTTTAACCCAGAAATTCCTAGAGTTAATTAGACATGGATCCTTTTTTTCATCTCCTAGGATTATGTATGTCCTAATTCATGTTGGTACTAATGAGCACATTGGTTTATAATCAGAGCTGGATTAAAGCCTGCCTTTACCACTTACTAGTTGTGAACTTTGGGCAAGTGACATTTATTTATAAAGTGCAAGGATAATAGCTATCGCACAGAACTGTTGTAAGAACTGAATGAGATGATGTATATAAAGTATAACACATAGTAATCACTCAGATAGAAGCTATTGTTATTCTCTATATTAAATCTAGTTGAGATCAAACTGGAATGTAAATGTCTTTTCTATTTGCATTTCACTTTATAACGTCACTAGAATTCTTTAGAAAATATTTTCAATGACTAGAATGACACTGTTAGGTCTTATTTAGTTTTTCTGTATGCTAGCTTTCAGAAGATTTATGACATTTATACAAAATGTTTGTTTTTAAGTGGGCAAAAAATATTTGTTTTTTACCTTTTTTCTTACACTAGCCTTACACTGTCCTTTGGTGACAATGTTTCATTATTATAATAGGTTTCTGTGAGTCTGTTAACCTATAAAAATGTGAGTTTTTCTTTAATTAATAGCTTACCTGGAGAAGATCCAAATTGTGATTTTGAAGGTGATGTCAACCTTTTTACATAAGGGTAGAAATCTGCAAATAGCCGATGTGAGTGAAGGCATGAGAAATGAGACCATATGGGGCTAGACCAGTGGCCACGCTAGGCTGTGGGAGAAAATCCCATTGCCCTCACGTGGCTGACCTCAGGGATTAAGGGTGTGTAGTAAAAAGAGCATAAAGCATAGGTCTGAAAACCCTGATTTGCATCTGGGCCCCTTCCCCACCCTCCCTTGCCCATTTACTAGCTTAGTGAAATAAGGCAAAATACATAGTTGAATGTCTTTTGTTTTTCTTTACCCTAAAACTGGAGTGACAAATTACTGCTTACTGCTTTGTGGTGAAGTTAAAATCAAAAGTATATGAAAACTTTTTGTAAACTGCAGAACATCATCCTATAGAAATGTTAGTTGTTGTTAGGTTTGGTTTTTCTTAACCTACTTGGGTCATTTTCACCATATATAAAATCTATGTAAATTTTTTGTCCAGCAGACTCCTGTTATTACTTACTTCAAAGGAAAAAAACCACTAGATAAATTATTCTTTAATACCATGTGATGATTAAAAGTACACATGAGCTCTCAAACACTGAGTAGAAAATTCAAATTTGGCTCCTTCAAATAAGCATTCGTCTGAACGAAGGGAATACAGCGGTGTCATTTTTAAAATGGTATTAAATATTCAGTATTTTCTTCCAGGTGGTAGATGCAAGGGCAGGACCCAGTCTAAAGACTACCCTGAAACCAAAGAAAGTGAAAACTCTATCTGGAAACAGGATAAAAAGCAACCAGATCAGTAAACTGCAGAAGGAATTTAAACGTCACAGTAAGTTTGATATTGAAACATGAGGATTTAAGGATAGTTGTTTTGTTTTTATTTTTGTCTGGGGTGGCACATGGCATGTATGGACCATTTTTTCTTTTATTGCTTTTTTAAAAAAGAGTGGGAGGCATTGTTGACTTGGGAGAGATATTTTATTTCTATGAAATCTTCGAACTTTATCTTTGATTTTGGTGTCTTAAAAGTACTTTCACCAGCCACTTCTTCAGATTGTGCTAAGAACACTCAGACCATTCTGATCTCTTTATTGACATCTTAATTTTCTAGAAGATGAATTTTTCAAGTTTGTTTACTTGATTTTTATTCTTAAGGAGTTTGAGGCCTGGAGATATGCAGAAAGGTATATAAATAATTAGTGGACAATCTGAGACTAAAGCTCAGGTTCTCTGGAGAGTAGTTTTGGAAATCATAACTCAGATATTGTAGTAAAAGCCAGCCTCAAGACGTTTAGGTTTAAGGGGGCTTGGTGTGTTGTGTGGGGTGAGAGGATGGGAAAGGAATGATAAATTAACATTAAGCTCGTCTACTTTTATTGGAAGTCATTGGGGGCCGGGGACCTTTTATGGTACTTCTGTATTTAGGAATTAAGATTTCAGATTTTGAAAAGGAAATCCACTGCATATAATGTTATTACATTATTTATTACACCCAGGGGGGTCTGAGGCAGCACTGTTGAATCAAAGACATTAGTGTTTCTGTGGGAAAAATGTAGGCCTATTCATATAGGTGGAATAAACTAACTGTAAATAAGCTAGTCAGGTTTGCTTACCTAATTATAGTCCAGGCCAGGCCAGATTTTGTAACCAAATGGGTTAGGAATAAACTTTTTTTTTTTTTTTGTGGTACGCGGGCCTCTCACTGTTGTGGCCTCTCCCGTTGCGGAGCACAGGGTCCGGACGCGCAGGCTCAGTGGCCATGGCTCACGGGCCCAGCCGCTCCGCGGTATGTGGGATCTTCCTGGACCGGGGCACAAACCCGCGTCCCCCGCATCAGCAGGTGGACTCTCAGCCACTGCGCCACCAGGGAAGCCCCCTAAACTTTTGTTTTGAGAACCTTTTCAGAATTGTAGGTAGACCTGTATTGGCGTTTTCAGGATTAAAAAAAAAAAATCTGGGTAATTCCCTGGCCGTCCAGTGGTTAGGACTCTGAGGTTCCACCGCAGGGGGCACGAGTTCCATCCCTGGTTGGGGAACTAAGATGCCGCATCCCGCTCAGTGCGGCTAAAAAAAAAATCTGTAGGACCTTGTTAGACAAAGTTTTATCAATCAGTGCTTGTTTTAGAAAAAGGAAAAAGACAAGTTACTGATCAGATAGAATGAGAGGAAGGAAGGAGAACTATCATCTCTTGAGCATTTTGGTATATGTACCAAGCACTTTACATACATAATTATCCCAATGATTTCTGTTTTAGAGATTGGAATAGGAAGTACAAAGTAGTGATTTCACCTTGACCCGAGGTCACTTAGTAAGTGGTAGAGTGAATTTGACCTGGGGTTTGTCTAATTTCAAAGCCCTGTGCTGTTTCTACAATATCGTTCTGCTCTCTGGGATAGTGTAACTCATGCTGCAGGACTCCAAAGTCTTTCCAGGTCTGCTACTAACTCTGCTCTCAGGTAAGTTGGTGTTACCAGTCCATAGGTATTCTGATAATATATTTACTCTTTGGCTAAAATATTTTAATACATTTATAGTAAAATATTTAGGCAATATCAAATATGTGTATATTTTAATTATACATGTTTCTTAACCAGCTATCACCGAGGGGGAAGAAAGACTGACTTTACCCTTTATTCTCGTTAAATGTTTTAGTGAACATTTAGAAAAGAGTAATTTTCTTCTATAACTTGGGGGGGTAGAGAAATTGATATTTGTTGTATATTCTTAGCGTCTCCCTTTAATTATAGGGAAAGTGACATCTGACTAACTTTTGCCTTACCTAAGGGAATATGTCCAGTGTAATTTTATTAGATTTTTGTGATAAAGCTGTGCTGTGGAGGGGTTGGAAACTGAAAATAACTGGGTTTTGGAGACTCAGAGTGAAACATGATTTTCCCAGGTGCATTGTGAATTGCTAGCAGCTGTGTGCACCATACCAGTTTTGAGATATTTGAATTTTTATACATCACCAACTAAATGGTTTCCCTGCCTCTGGTTATATATTTGCTTCCATGCATCTTGCATGTACCTGCCCTGAATTCCTCTTCCTGGGACACTCTTCCCTTTTTGGTGTACTGGAAAGGCATTGGACCTAGGGCTTGAAGATCTGGATTTGAGTTACAGTTCTTGAACAAATATGTGACCCTGGTGTTGCTTAACATTTAACCACAATTTCCTAATCAGAGAAGTGAGGATAATCAAGTAAAAGGGGTTTTGTAAAACAAAACAAAGCAAAATAAATTCCCATATAAATGTTAGCCATTCTTTTTGTCATTCTTCTTCCTAAAACCTGCAATGATTCTGGTTGCTATAGAATAAAATGGAAAACCCCTAGCAAGTCTTTGGATGTACCATTTTAGGGAAAGGGTCAGTTCCCTTCGTGTGCATAGTGTATTCTGCTTCCACAATTTTACTCATCATCCCCACCTACCCCATGCTATCTAACTAGTCTTTTGTGCCTTTCCAAATCATACCTACCTAATGTTTAAGACTTCAAAAATTTCAGTTCTTTGAAGAATTCCCAGATTTACATTCTAGAAGAGAGGATTTTTTTTCCCTAACTGCGATTCTATATATAATTGTATCCTAGTGTCCCAGGTGTTAGATTGAATCATATAAAATTGCCATTTTTATAGGTAGACATGGTCAAATAACTGCGATTTCAAATGGTTCATAGATATTAAACACTTCCTAGGATAGTGATGACTATCACTAGAGCAGCATAGAGATGACTGCTATGGCTGTTAATTATTAGGGAAGTCTTTTTTTTTTTTTTTTCTAAACACACACCCTATAGCAGTGTATGAGCTGTTTATTTAGTTAGTTAGTTAGTTTGCACTGGGTCTTAGTTGTGACGTGCGGGATCTTTAGTTGCAGCATGTGGACTTCTTAGTTGCGGCATGTGGATTTCTTCATAGTTGCAGCACGCGGACTCTTATTTGTGGCATGTGGGCTTCTCAGTTGCGGTATGTGGACTTCTTAGTTGCGGCACGCATGCAGGATCTAGTTCCCCAACCAGGGATTGAACCTGGGCCCCTTGTGTTGGGAGCGCGGAGTCTTACTCACTGGACCACCAGGGAAGTCCCAGGGAAGTCTTTTAAATATTTCTGTAGACTTATTCCTTTAAAGCCTGCTACTCCCTTTTATTTATTTTATTTTTTTACATTCTTTTTTTAATATTCTTTTCCATTATGGTTTATCATAAGATATTGAATATAGTCCTCTGTGCTATACAGTAGGACCTTGTTGTTTATCCATTCTATATGTAAAAGCTTACTGCACCCTCCTACTTCCTCTCTCCCTCAGCCCCCTCCCCCTTGGCAACAACCAGTCTATTCTCTATGTCCGTGATTTTGTTTCTGTTTCATAGATAGGTTCATTTGTGTCATATTTTAGATTCCACATATAAGTGATTTCATATGGTATTTGTCTTTCTCTTTCTGACTTACTTCACTTAGTATGATAATCTCTAGTTGCATCCATCTTGCTGCACATGGCATTGTTTCATTCTTTTTTATGTAAAGCCTGCTACTCTTGAGAATTTTGTTTGGTTGTTTTTTCATGAAGTTAAGCTATTCATATATTGGAAGTAAATGAACATATTAAAAACACCAATGGTGCTTTCTTTGTTTTAGATACTTAGTTTTATGCTATTTTATATAAACTTTTGTTAATAGAAAATGCTTGTGAGCTCTATTCAAAAAAGTTTTCTTTAGTCTGTTTCTTCCCATGTAGGATATGACACAGGGTTTGATGTCTAGTGGATACTTAATAAATATTTGATTAGTTCTATGAATTGGAGGATTATTCTATCCACCTGTCCTGGGGGGTGGGTGGCGATGAGTCTTTAGCCAAAGGTAAGATGTGTGGTAGGCTCAACCCCTGTCTGATATTGCTGTTGCTGAGAATAGCAGTATGATAGCTTTATAGCTCAGTGACCATCAACCAAAAGATTTATTTTCTGGCTTGTAAATTTATATGAAGTCTTCTGAGAGCAAAAACACTAAATCATGTTTAGCTTGTATCTGATGAATTGCGTTTACTCCTTATTAAGTCAGGATCTATTGTTTTCCCTTTATGGGTAAGGTATCATTTTTCTTTGGATGCTTTCAAGATTTTTTTTTTTCTTTAGTGTTCAGAAGTTTAATTATTAATGTGTCTTGGCATTGATTTCTTTGGGTTCATCCTGTTTGGGGTTTGCTCAGCTTCTTGAATCTATAGGTTTATGTCTCTTGCCAAGTTTGGCACGTTTTCAATGGTTATATTTGAGTATTTTTTCACCTCCGCCCTCTTTCTCCTCTTCTTCCAGGACTGCAGTCACATGAATGTATGTTTTTTGTTGTAGTTCCACAGGTCTCTAAGGCTCTTTCATTTGTTTTCTTTGTGTTGTACAGGTTGGGTAATTTCTGTTGTTCTTTCTTCCAGTTCACTGATTGTTTCCTCTGTCTCCTCCATTCTGCTGTTGAGCCTGTCTACTGAGCTTTTTATTTCATTTATTGTATTTTTTCGGTTTGGATTTCAGTTCCTTGGTTCTTTATAGCTGCTTTTCTTTTTTTAACTGAGGCCTACTTGCTGAGGCTATGTTTTCATTTATTTCAAGCTTGTTCATAACGGCTTATTGAAGCATTTTTGTCATAGCTGCTTTAAAATCTTTGTCAGGTCATTCTAACGTCTCTGTCATCTTGGTGTTTAATAGATGCTTGACTTTTCATTCCATTTGAGACCTTCCTGGTTCTGGATATGATAACGATTTTTTATTGAAACCTAGACATTTTAAAATTGTGTTGTGAGACTCTGAGTTTTATTACTTCTGTTTTAACTGGCTTTTTTTTTTCCAGAAGGGGAAATGGGGGGGCACCACCTTGTTACTGCCAAGTGGTGTTAAGTGTCAGGTTCTCCCTCAGCCTCCATTGGTATCTGAGGTAGGAGGAGCTCCTGACTGCGGCTGGGTGGGGGTGGGCGGGGAATTAAGGCTCCACGTGGTGAGGGTGCTCCTGTTCCTGGTGGGCCACAGTGAAGTCTCTGACTCTTCAGAGGGCTTCCACTGACATCACCCTGGTGGAGGTGTTGGGCGGCCTCCTAACAGTCTTGGGAGGATGGAAACCTACGCTCCCCACTTGGCCTTTGCTCCTGTGGGTGGGGGTGGGGACCCTTTTTTTTCTGTGGTGTTTGGCTGGATCAAAGGGGTTATTGTCTCCGAAAGGATTCCTCTCTCGCTAAGCTGCCCCTTTCCTAGTCCTTTGGCTAGAGAGGGCAGGCTTCTGTTGTGTGTGTGTGTGTGTGTGTGTGTGTGTGTGTGTGTGTGTGTGTGTATGTATATCTGCACCCATTGGCATTTCTGAGTTGTTGGCTTCTTCAGCTGCAAGACTGGGATTTAGGAGGCAAAAAGAAAACCCATAAAAGCTAGGGAGCTCACCCCCGCTTCCTTCCTTAAGTCTCGAGCTCACTAGCTGTAGCTGACTTTCAGAGTGTTTAGTTTTGTTTTATATGTTGTGTCCGTATCTATTTTTAGTTGTACTTATTAGCAGGAGAATAGAGAAAAGTATGTCGGCTCTTCATCTTATTGGAAGCTCATTTTCTTTTAGATACACTTTAGTACAGATATCTTCAAATGTCAGTGCATAGAAAATAAATTTTTTCTTTCTTTTTTTTTTTTTTTACTATCTCATTCACTGTGTTTTATGCTGAGGCTTAGTTGCAGCTGCATATAATGAAATTATAATTTGTTTTCACTTTATTTCAGATTCTGATGCTCACAGTACCACCTCAAGTGCCTCTCCAGCTCAATCTCCTTGTTATAGTAACCAGTCAGATGATGGCTCAGATACAGAGATGGCTTCTGGCTCTAACAGAACGCCAGTGTTTTCCTTTTTAGATCTCACATACTGGAAAAGGTAAAAGCAACAGAACATGTCTCTTTAACCAGCAAACCTTCTTAATTATAGGCAACGGTTTCCCACTTCCTTAGCAATTAAATGGCATTTGGCACACAGCTGGTAGCGTATGTGTTTGGAGGTGGATTAGGCAAGAATGGAGCTGAGAGTGTCGATTTTGTGTGTTTTTTCTATTAAAATTGATTTAAAGTAGAAATCATGTTAAGAAACTAAATTTCCTATGATGGAGTGTACTAGGTATTCATTCTGACCAACTCTCCCACTGAAAAAAAGTAAAAGGGCTAGAAGTATATATATTTTTATGTCTTTAAAATGGCATTACAAGTAGACAAGTTAATAAGGAATAATCAGAGGCCAAATGTTGAGTGAATGAGGGACCCCAAAGTCAAAAAAGAGATAATAGACTAGGAAAGAGAGAATATTTAAAGAGAAAGTGGTTAAGGATTTTCTAGTTCACAGATTTGGGAAGACTAACAAGTTAAAAGCAAGGTAATAAGCAATTATCTTATGGGTGAAGAAGATTCACCCGTAGATACATCATAGGGAAACCAGTCAGATGATGGCTCAGATACAGAGATGGCTTCTGGCTCTAACAGAACGCCAGTGTTTTCCTTTTTAGATCTCACATACTGGAAAAGGTAAAAGCAACAGAACATGTCTCTTTAACCAGCAAACCTTCTTAATTATAGGCAACGGTTTCCCACTTCCTTAGCAATTAAATGGCATTTGGCACACAGCTGGTAGCGTATGTGTTTGGAGGTGGATTAGGCAAGAATGGAGCTGAGAGTGTCGATTTTGTGTGTTTTTTCTATTAAAATTGATTTAAAGTAGAAATCATGTTAAGAAACTAAATTTCCTATGATGGAGTGTACTAGGTATTCATTCTGACCAACTCTCCCACTGAAAAAAAGTAAAAGGGCTAGAAGTATATATATTTTTATGTCTTTAAAATGGCATTACAAGTAGACAAGTTAATAAGGAATAATCAGAGGCCAAATGTTGAGTGAATGAGGGACCCCAAAGTCAAAAAAGAGATAATAGACTAGGAAAGAGAGAATATTTAAAGAGAAAGTGGTTAAGGATTTTCTAGTTCACAGATTTGGGAAGACTAACAAGTTAAAAGCAAGGTAATAAGCAATTATCTTATGGGTGAAGAAGATTCACCCATAGATACATCATAGGGAAACTGTGGAACATGGGAGGCAAAACAGATTTTAAGTAGTGAGAAAATAAACACATTATTTTCAAAGGAACAGCAAACCTACAAGCTGAATTCTCAGCATGAACAACGGAAGCCATAAAACAATAGATTAATACCTTCAATGGCCCAAGAGATAATAGCTCTCAACTTAAAATTATATATATGTAGCAAAAATATCTTTCGTCAATGAGGGCATAGGACTTTTTGACTAGAAAAAGAAAATTGAGAGTGTGCTGCCAAACTGACTCAATAACGAAAATTCTATAGGCAGAAAAAAGAGATCCAAGATTGAAATTCTGAGAAGGATAAATAAATATTTGTTGCCTATAGGTAAATTTAAATAAACACTGAAGGCTTAAAATGATAATAGATGGGAATTTTAAAAAAAGAATTAAATGACAACAGTAACATATATGTTAAAGTAATAGAAGTGATGGGAGTTAAAATGTCCTAATATCTTTGTATTGTTGAGAATAAATGTATTGAATAACTTTAGAATTTGATTAATTAACTGTATAACCACTAAAAGAATAAAAATAAGAATGTAAAACCTCCAGAGAAGAAGGGAAGGATGGAGAGTTTTAAAATATACCTAGCAGGACTTCCCTGGTGGCGCAGTGGTTAAGAATCTGCCTGCCAATGCAGGGGACATGGGTTCGATCCCTGGTCCAGGAAGATCCCAGGTAAGCCCGTGCATCACAACTACTGAGCCCGCAAGCCACAACTACTGAAGCCCGCGCACCTAGAGCCCTTGCTCCGCAGCAAGAGAAGCCATCGCAATGAGAAGCCTGCGTGCCTCAACGAAGAGCAGCCCCTGGTCGCTGCAACTAGAGAAAGCCTGCGTGCAGCAACGAGGACCCAATGCATCAATCAATCAATCAATCAGTCAATCAATCTAGCAAAATAAAATGATGAAAACCTCCATATATTTGTAAATTAAGAAACCATGGGTTCAAGAAGAAAGTATAAGTTAGAAAATCCTTATAACTAAAAAATAACTGAAAAATACCACAAATCAAAACATGTGGTATGAAGTTAAAGAGGTAGATAGAAGAAAAGTTGCCTTTAATGCTTCTTACAAAAGAAAGATTTTAAAATAAATGAAGTTACATGTATCCAATTTAAAGATTAATGAAGCTCAATATAAAGAAAAATAAAAGCAAGGAAATCCTAAAGATAGGAGTAGAAATAAATGGAGTAGAAAATCAATATGAATGGATAGTATCAGTAAAGCTAAGAGTTGGTTCTTGAAAAAGATAACCAAAAAAGTTACTAGAGATAAAGCAGGTCAAGAAAAAGAGATGGGGGCTTCCCTGGTGGCACAGTGGTTGAGAGTACGCCTGCCGATGCAGG
>NC_041219.1:77678075-77682746 GCF_002837175.3 Physeter macrocephalus | reverse complement strand
CGTGCCACGGAGCGGCTGGGCCCGTGAGCCATGGCCGCTGAGCCTGCGCGTCCGGAGCCTGTGCTCCGCAACGGGAGAGGCCACAACAGTGAGAGGCCCGCATACAGCAAAAAAAAAAGAAAAAGAGATGGTATCCATAAGCATCTTGGATAAGAAAAGGGAGATGCAGCTATAGAAAAAGCAGAAGTTTAGAAGACAATAGGATATTAGAAACAGCTTCATGACAGTAAATTTGAACATATAGGTGAAGTGGATACATTAGTAGAAAAAGACAGTTCACCAAAACTGTCTCAAGAAAAAGTAGAAAACCTGAATTGTCTCATAATAAAGGAATGGATTCAGTGGTGAGAAGTCTTCCCTCAAAAAATCCCAGGCCTAGATAGACAACTTCTACCAAACGTTCCAGAAACAAATGATTCTAATCTTGCACTGGCTTTTCTAGATTATGGATAAAAGAGGGCATAGGCTCCAAGCATTCTATGAGGCTAACATAACTTTGATATGTTGTAAACAATACATCATAACTAGATTAGATTTATTCTAGGGATGTGAGATTGTTTGAAGCATTAGAAAGCCAACTAATATAATTTGACAGTTTCCTAAAGGAGGGAGAAAATGCCTATCGTATTAGTGGTATATTGAAGATGTTTGATAAATTTGAACTTTGCTTCAAGGTTTAAAATAAAACCTTTAGCAAAATAGGAATAGAAGGGAACCACATTGATAAATAATTTGCATTTTCGAGTAAAGTTGAACACGTTCCCATTCCTATAGCCCAGCAACATAACCTAGGAAAAAACCTTCAGACCTGTGCACCAGTATGTACAGCATGTTTGTAATAGCAAAAATTGTCCCATTAGAAGGAGAGTGGGTAAATTATGGTATATTCACATGGTGGAATACCGTACATAAGTTAAAATGAAATAAAGCTCTAACAATATGTATGAACTTCGGTCACTGTTGAGCAAATAAATTGCAGCGTACAGTGTGATTCCATATATATGCATTTCTATATATATATTTTTTTATTTTATATATTATATATATGAGATAACAAGCAATGTGTTTAGAGATGCAAACATTGTATATAAAGAAAAAACGGAGTGATAAACCTAAAATTAAGGAGGAGAGAATGAGATTGGGTGGAGTGGGATTGGAGAGGGGCATACGGGGGACTTCATAGGAAATAAGAGTTTTTTTAAGAGTGTGTGATCCATGGATGATTTGTTGTGTTGTCATTTTTGTATGCCTTTATGTATATTTGATAATATGTGTATATATTTTTTGTCTGCTCAGTATTAAAATAAAACCACCAGCTGTATCCGCCTGTTTATGGTGGCTGTTTTCTTTAAGATTTGGTGATTTTTGGAGGAAACCGTTTATAACTTTAGGAGCAGCCTCTGAAACTGACTGCTGTCTCTCAGATTGCCTTCTTTCCCCTTAATATTTGGTAAGATTCCAGTGTGGGATTTAAGGCACCTGGGTAATTCCCATTACCTAGCAAATTGGGGTCACTCTAGGAGCCCATTCATTAGGAATGTGATGAGATTGTGGAAGTAGAACCTTTGATCATGCTGTACTAGTTATAATGATGAGTAGATTTTTCCTTTTTTTGTATTCCTATTTTTCTGCCCTTTTTTTTTTTTTTTTTTTTTTGCGGTACGCGGGCCTCTCACTGTTGTGGCCTCTCCAGTTGCGGAGCGCAGGCTCAGCAGCCGTGGCTCACGGGCCCAGCCTCTCCGCGGCATGTGGGATCCTCCCGGACCGGGGCACGACGCTGTGTCCTCTGCATCGCCAGGCGGACTCTCAACCACTGCGCTACCAGGGAAGCCCTTTCTGCCTTATTTAATATATTTTGTTCTCTCTCCATTTTTTTCTTTTAGACAGAAAATATGCTGTGGCATTATCTATAAAGGCCGTTTTGGGGAAGTCCTCATCGACACACATCTATTCAAGCCTTGCTGCAGCAATAAGAAAGCAGCTGCTGAGAAGCCGGAGGAGCAGGGGCCAGAGCCTTTGCCCATCTCCACTCAGGAGTGGTGACTGAGGTTTATGTAGAAGGGGAACAAAAAATGATTTAAATTTTGGAAAACACCAACAAAATGACCCTCCTATTTTTAACTTGGATACCTGTTATTCTGCCAAAAGATGATTTCTAGAATAGTTTTGAGTGGGTTATTTTCCTTCCCGTTCCACAAAGTCTGAAGCCAGTATCTAGCTTACTAAAAGAAAAAAAAGAAGTGTACATAATATTTAAGATGCTGAGTATTTCATAGGAAAGCTGAATGCTGCTGTAAAGTGCTCTTTAAGGCTTTTTAAAAAAATCCCCTTCTAATGAATGAAATTAGGGGAATTTCAGGGGACAGAGATGGGATTTGTTGTATGATAAACGTATGTAGTTTTAGTCTTTCTATATTGAGAAGCAGTGGTTGGGGCATTTTTTAAGTTGGCTGGCTACACTTGTTTTCCTTTGTTATAATAAATTTGTCATAACTCAGTAAACACAGACTTGCCCCTAGAGGTAGTTGTTAATAACTTTGAAATATTAAGGTGTTGCCAAGGTTCTGATGATTCAAACCTGTACTACTGAAATTAAGGACGGACTAAGCTCTCTAGTGCGAATATCTTGAAGGAGTAATTTCTAAATATACAGAGGTAACTTGACTGTATATGTTGCATCCTGTGTCACCTCCCTCCATATTGATATTTGATAAAGTTTTTAATTTATATGAAACTTCTAAAGCAGAATCAAAGTTCCTCTTGGGGAAATGTCAAATCTTTAGGATAGGCAATCCTATATGAATAGTACCAAAGCATTACCCCTCGGTAGAGAATGCACTCTATTAAAAATGTTAAATTATCTGAAAAATAAAATGTGCAAGTCTTCAGGATGGCACATGAAAAAAACAAAGGTTAATGCTTCTTGGGGCACATTTCTTAGAGGGCTTGCAAGTGTGTAAATAATTTATGTTACATGACTGGTGACTTCATTGAAAATCTGCACAATTCAGTTTTAGCTCTGGATTACTTCGGTTGACCTTTGTGAAGGTTTTATCTGTGTAGAATGGTTGTTTGACTTGTTTTAACCTATTAGGGTTTTGGGTTTTGGGTTTTTGTTTTTTGTTTTTCATTCTATATTAAAGTAAAATTCTACTAAAAGAAAAGAGGTGTGTGTTAATGCTGAGTGGGCTGGTTTTGGTTTGGTTTCTTTTAGTCAGGCTTTCTGAACATTGAGGTGTTAGATGATACATCCTAAACATGGAGCTCTTCAATTGCAAAACCTTCATTAAAAGCCTTTTACTTGAACCCAAACCAAAGTACTATCTATTGCCTCTTTTCTAAAAGTTCAGGAAGAATATATCACCAGTTCAGACTTTTCTTAATGCAGGAGGATCATTTGCCTACCTTGTAATAACATGACTCAGTGCTTATTTTTAAAACTGGATTTTAAAGATTGGATAGTATAAATAACAAGAAGGAGTGAGCCAATTTTTATGGGTACCCTATAGTTTTATAGTTCTTAATCTAAACTTAAAATTTTATATTTCTTCCTTTGGAAAAAACTACAAGCCACCATATGCACAGACTACATAGTGAGTTGGGTCAGCTCTCCCACAGACTTTGAGGTGTATTACAAGAATTCCAGCCATTATCATCTTCCTCCTGAGTTATTTTGAAATGGTTTTTTTTCTCTCTCTCTTTTTTTTTGTACATTTTGGCTGCAGTATTGGTGGTAGAATATACTATAATATGGATCATCTCTACTTCTGTATTTATTTATTTATTACTAGACCTCAACCACAGTCTTCTTTTTCCCCTTCCACCTCTCTTTGCCTGTAGGATGTACTGTATGTAGTCATGCACTTTGTATTAATATATTAGAAATCTACAGATCTGTTTTGTACTTTTTATACTGTTGGATACTTATAATCAAAACTTTTACTAGGGTATTGAATAAATTTAGTCTTACTAGAAAATAAAAGAAGCTGTTTTGTGGCTTTGTCTGAAAGGTGTTCTTAAGTAAGAGTAACTAATGTTTTTGACCCTCACAGATACTCAGTGTAAGCACTTAGTATTATAACAAGCCATGAAGGAAAGAAGTCCTCTTTACTGAGAAATACAGACTTTAAAATACAGATCTTCCTCCACTTGCTATGGGGTTACGTCCCAATAAACCCAAAGTAAGTTGAAAGTATTGTAAGTCAAAAATGCATTTAATACGACATAGCTTAGCCTAGTCTACCTTAAACATGCTCAGAACATTTACATTAGCTTACAGTTGGCAAAATCATCTAACGCAAAACCTATTTTTCATTAGTGTTGACTATCTCATGTAATTCATTGAATACCGTACTGAAGGTGAAAGCCAGAATGGCTAAATGTACTGGTAGTTTACCCTCCTGATCGCGTAGCTGACTGGGGTCTGTGGCTCACTGTGGCTCCCTGCTGCCGCTGTGTCACAAGAGTGTCATATACTGCATATTGCTAGCCTGGGAAAAGATCACAATTGAAGTCTGATTTCTACTGAATGCATATCGCTTTTGCACGATCGTTAAGTCAAAAAATCCTAAGTTGAACCATCATTAAGTCGGAGACTGACTGTAAAAGACATTTTGTTGTTGTTGTTGACAGGAACAAGAAAGTAGGGTTTATTGGTGGGCATGGGTAGGG
>NC_041219.1:77672657-77677885 GCF_002837175.3 Physeter macrocephalus | reverse complement strand
GGCCAGGGAACTTGAACTTGGCCCTGCGGAGGGCCTCAATCACATGCTCCTTGTTCTGCAGCTTGGTGCGGATGGACATTATGACCTGGCCAATGTGGACCCTGGCCACTGTGTCCTGGGGCTTTCCAAAGGCACCACGCATACCTGTCTGGAGCCTAGATTGGGGACAGCATGCCAGTCATTAATGTCCACTGGAAAGGGCTGTCTCCAAGGTGCCTCAGGGCAACCCATACAGGCAACAGGCTGCATACGCTACCGAGGAGGCTGCTGTTTGCAGCCGCTGCGCACCGGGCCCCCATGGGGAAAAAAGCACAGTCGGCTTAACTGGCTGCAAATGTAAAAGACATTTTAACTGATGTGCACAATAATTAACCTAGTGGATAAGATAATTTTAACAGTGAAGGACAAAAGGTCTCCAGTGTTTCAATGTCTGTAATATGGTTTTATTAGTATTGTCTATGGACATAGTGGGAAGCATCATGGAGACTTTAGAGAAACTATAAAAGGTGGTTATAGAGAAAGGTAGAGTTTTGGGATTGGGGTCAGACCTGGGTTCTCTGATTCCTGGCTCTACCCCCTTATTAGCCATTTGAGTCACTTGACCTTTGTGAGTCTCCAAACGTCTGTTACTTCACAGAATTGTTTACTTTACAGATTTATGATGAATCCAAAGAGGTATAATTCATACCAAAGGTTTTTTTTCTGTGCCGTGCGGCTTTCGGGATCTCAGTTCCCCAACCAAGGATTGAACCTGGGCCACGGCAGTGAAAGCCTGGAATCCTAACCACTAGGCCACCAGGGAACTCCCATATATCAAAGTTTTAAAAACAGTTTATTACCTGGAAAAGGTAGATCCTGTGCGTCAAACTTCTTATACTACAATTAAATTAGCTTTGGGATAGTCCAGGTGATTTTGCCAGCACCTAATCTAGTTACCGTGAAGCTACTAAGTTAACCTAAATAGTGGAAAGATGATCTATTGCTGTTTAATAAAATTACCAAAAATGTAGTGGCTTAAGAGAAATTGATCTCAGTTTCCATCTAGGTGCAGTGTGGCTGGGTCCTTTGCTCAGGGTCTCACAAGGCTGCAACAGGTGTCAACTCGGTTGCATTCTCATGAGGTGACTTGGGACTAATTACTCCCAAATTCGCTTGGGTTGTTGGCAGAATTCATTTCCCTGTGGCTGTAGGATGGAGAGCCCAGACTACTGGCTGGAGGGCCCCCTTAGTTCCTTACCACTTGGGGTCTCCCAACATGGCACTCACCGTACCCAGCCAGCAGGTCTCCAGAGCCAGTCACCTAACAAGACAGTCGTCTTGACCACATTCAAGTTACACAGTGAACACAAGAGGTAGTGTGTGGGGACCATAGAGTTTTGTCTGCCATAGCGCCTCTTCTTTTTCTTACGTGAACCACTTGAAACTGGGCCTCTTGGTCCTAAAATACAAGCATTTGGGTGTAGCAAGTAAAAAGAAAAATAGTTCCCCTATTATGAAATACCTACTGTGGTGGGCTTGGCACCTGTAAACACTGTTCAGACAACCTTGCAAAGTGAAAAAACAAAACAACCTGTTTACAGGTAGTCAGTGAAGGGGTGCAAGGGGGGGCCATATAACTTAAATAAAATCAGCTTTCCTGATTCCAAAGCCTGTGCTCTTCAAACTGGACCCTGTCCCTGCTATAGCAATGGTGCCTTCTTAACCTGCATTTTCGGTGGTCACCTGGGTCTCTTCCGAAGGATGAAAACGAGGGGCAAGTTTTACCCTTGTGAAGAGGTTGACCTTTGTCTAAATCAGTTAATCAAATTTTGTTAATTTTGATGTTGAAAGTACATATTATATACTGTCTTTTTGTGGAGAAAATAGTCTCCAGGAGGTTTAGTTGAAACAACGGAATCTTCTAAAAATAAATGAAGGTAGCCAGAACTAACTGCTTGCTCTGTAGTAAAGAATGGAAGATACCGAGGGAGCCTCTTGATTGGACTGTCCCTAGAGCAGTTTCCCAGTCACCCAGATTTAGCATTATGCTGCCCTGGCAGTCATTTTTGTGTGATGTTCAGTGAACTGGGAAGGGAGGAGAAAGCCAAATTGGATCAAAGTTAGATAATTTCACAGGCTCATGTTCTCAAAGAAAGGGATCTGAGGGTTCTAACAATTTCTCGGGCTATGGAGTTTGGTTACTTATTGTGGTCATGAGAATGCTTTAGGTTTCAAATATCTTGCACCCTGGTTAGAAACTGCTTGTTATTGTATGTCGAGTAGGGGCTTCTTAGACATGCTTAGTTGCAGGCTTCAGTGTAAAAGAGCTTAATCTTTCAGTTTAGAGAGACCAAAAAGATTTTTGGCAAAGCCTGCCCTTTGTCTCAGTGTCTGAAAGTGGAAATAATTTACTCTGTTTTAGAACTTCAATTCGCTACACTTCTGTAGCTTACATTAGCTTTAACATTGTCCAGGTATTGTTTTTTTGTAACTGCAAGGAGAGTGGTGGTTTTATGTTTATACTTACCTCTCAGGAATTAAGACAGAAGTCTCAAGATTCTTCAGCAAGTCACTGGTAGAGTTAAAATAGGAACCTGAACAGTTATGGGTTTTTTTGAAGGTAACAGGTGTGTTCTTTGCTTCCAATCACCTTTACAGTCCACTCCACCGTTGATTTTGCCCCCAACACTCCAAGGGTCACTGATGGCTTTCTCATGGGGAATTCCAAAGCCCTCATTTTACTCATCCAGCCGCTCAATAGCACTTGATACAATTGATAGTTTCTTTTTTTGAAGCATTCTCGGCTGATAACACTGCTATTCCCAGGTTTTCTACTTCAGATGCTCATTGGCCCAGGGTTCATCTTCAACCCTCTTCCCAGACCATCTCCGTTCCCACGGTCCCAAATACTATCTAAAATATGCAGACATCTCCCAAGTCTCTCTCCAGAACTTTTTATTAATCAGGGTGTCAGTAGGAGATAGATGGCTTACTGACATTGGATAATTTGAGGAAAGTTTAATAAAGGAATTTTACAAAGCTATGCATATGCTGTAGGGAAACTCCAAGGGAAAGTGCAGTTCTCAGGACTGGTAACATAGGGGCTAGTAACGTTAGAGTGCTGTTACTACCCCTAGGTCTGAAGGGTTGGGGGCCGGGAGTGGTCAATGGAACCAGGAGACAGGCTGTGTAAAAAAGGGTGGGGGGCTGGGGGAAGCCATAGGAATAAATATTCCTGTCGCTCTCCAGATTGACCAGCTCCATCATTAGTACCTTTACACATACTGTTTGTTCCCTCCGACCCATTTCCCCACTATCCTATAGCTAGGCAACACCTACTTATCAGGTTTCAGCTTAGGCACCACTTGGGGAAGGCTTCCAGAACAACCACTACCCTCCCCAACACACACACACACGCACAGAATTGTATGCTAAGTAGGTTCCATGAAAGCAGGAACCATGTCTATTTTTTACTACAATAGTTCCCAGAGTCTAGTACAGTGATTATTAGTATATAAGTAGGAGCACAATAAATATTTATTAACTGACTGATTACAACTTTGTATTTTCACAAGTCATGATCATAGAAGAGTTGAATTTATGCTAACGGTCTTGATGAATTTCAAGGATTTAAAAAATATTTTGACTTTGAACATTTTTAAATATGCAGAAAAGTTGAAGGGATAGAACAATAGTATAACCTCTCCCTAGATCCACCAACTGTTAAATTTTACCACAAGTACTTTATCTGCTTTGCTGAATCATTTGAAAGTAAGTTATGACGATATGACACTTCATCGCTGAATACGTAAGCATTCATCTAGGAATAAGGATATTCTACATCCTTAGGTGTGCCGTTGCCACACCTGAGACGAATAGTCCAGTAATATCTATTATGATAGATCTGTATGGAATAATTGCCCCTGTTGTCCCAATATGTCTTTTAAAACTTTTTTCCTCATCCAGGATCTAGTCATAATTTATATACACATTTGGTTAATGTCTCTCCTCTTTTAATTTAATCAGAAATAGTCCTCTCTGCCTTTTTTTTTTTTTTTCATGACATTGAACTTTTTCAAGTATCAGAATCGGTTGTATAATGTCCTAAATCTTGGATTTTTTCTGGTCGTTTTCTTAGTAGATTTAGATTACACTTTCCGGTTGTGTGGGGCATCTCTTAGTGCAACAACAGAGGCGCACGATGTCAAGTTGCCCCACTGTTGGTGATGTTAAGATGATCACTTGGTTAAGATGGTGACTGCCAGATCTTTCCATTTTAAAGCACATTTTTTCGTTTTGTAAATGAATAATCTGTGGGCTGATACTGTGAAACTTTTTAAACACCCTTTCATTCAAGTGTTCATTGAGCACCTATGTCCAAGACCCTACTAAGTGTTCTAAATAGTCCTTCGATGCTTGAGAAATCATGTAATCCTTAAGTCCTTTGAGAATCCTAGCTCACTAAGGTTCTTTTGCTTATTCTTGCCCTTTGCTTGCATTTGACTTTTATCTTCTTGATTTCCTTGTGGTTCCTATTCAGAAGTAAAGGTGTGATGGATGGGAGTAGGGTTTATGTTTGGTATGTGAGCTTATTAGTTAATATCACCGGGGCATAGATGAATAAACAATGGAATTAAAGTTAGAAGACTTGAATTCAAATCTTGGTTTTGGTATTTAATGGCTTTATGATCTCTGATAAATTTTCTCTGAGCTCTTTTCCTTCTCTGTAAAGTGGAGGAAATAATAGCGACCCGAGTTGTAGTAATAATAAAATAAGTAGGTGCACAGTGAAGGTTTGTGCCATCATTTGTTCTTTTTAGCACTGGGGTCTAAATACGGGATACAGGAGGAATGAAAACTTTTTTATCATCTGTAGTTATGGTGAACACAGCAAAGGTCGTCAACGGTTCACATCAAGACACGTACCCCCTCCAAAAACAAAAACAACAAAAACAAAAACCCTAAAGCTTTCTTAAGTTTCAGTGCTTAAAGGAGAAAAATGTATTCACTACAAGATGATTACGCTTTGGCAGCACATAAATCCCAGGATTGGGAAATTGTATAGAGGGCATGAAGCGATGCCAAATATAATTACGCTGTACAAAAGTGTGCTGAAGGGCTTCCCTGGTGGCGCATCCCTGGTGGCGCAGTGGTTGAGAGTCCCCCTGCTAATGCAGGGGACACGGGTTCATGCCCCGGTCCGGGAAGATCCCACATGCCGCGGAGCGGCTGGGCCCGTGAGCCATGGC
>NC_041219.1:77660393-77671701 GCF_002837175.3 Physeter macrocephalus | reverse complement strand
AAGGGGAGAGGCCACAACAGTGAGAGGCCCGCGTACCGCAAAAAAAAAAAAGTGTGCTGAGATCCAAGGAGTGGCCAAGATAGGCTCTCAGGATGATTTTTTGTTTGTTTGTTTGTTTGTTTGTTTGCGGTACGCGGGCCTCTCACTGTTGTGGCCTCTCCCGTTGTGGAGCACAGGCTCTGGACGCGCAGGCTCAGCGGCCATGGCTCACGGGCCCAGCCGCTCCGCGGCGTGTGGGATCTTCCCGGACCGGGGCATGAACCCGTGTCCCCTGCATTAGCAGGGGGACTCTCAACCACTGCGCCACCAGGGAAGCCCTCTCAGGATGATTTTTGAAGGGCAAAGTTTGGCTGAGCTGTAACAGTACGGTGGAACCAATTCATAAAACACGCTGAAATAGTACAACACACCTCTTAGCCTCAAGGCCTAAATCTCCAGTTAGTTTAAGCCAGGCCAGTTGCCTGCTTCGGCCAGCCTAGCCTCCTGGAACAACTCCAAGGGCGCACCATTCACATCCAACAGAAATGCTGTCCCTTCCCCCCCTCCCCCTCCCCGGCCTGCCCCCACTCCCGCGTTATGCTAGCACTGAAGGTAACGGCAGTGGAGTGCACGATTTCAGGGATGCTTTTGGCTCTAGCAGCTTGAGATTCTGCTTCCTAAACTCCATGAGACAGAGTTCAGGTCTCTTTGTAATGTTTTCCTTCTTTCTCAAATAAACCAGTGATGAGGGATGCAGTAGGGAATCTCTTTGGCCGTTTCTAGAGCATCCTGGTGATATCAGTCTGTCAATTGTTAAAATAAGGAATCTGTCATAATTAAAAATTATAATTTTCATTTTCTTCTGAAGAACTTAAACCATTTCATTATTGAGGAGGCTGACATCTAGAACTATCAGGAAAAACTAAGCCCTTTGCTACTATTTTAACCAGCAGCTTTTTTTTATCTTGGCTACGAAGCTTCCCTTATCATATGGTACTATATGAATGTCCACAAGGTGGTGTTAGACACACACAATACTCTGAGAATGTTTTAGGCTCTTCCAGTTTAGCACGCTCATTTACAGATGGAGAAACTTACCTAATGATCACCTAGCTCATTAGTTGCAGAGCTAAAACTGGAGCTAATCCATTGTTGAATCCACAGTCAGCCAAACAGTTATTTTAGCTTAAATGTAAGTCTTAGAAACATATTTAAAATGTCTGGAGAATCTATTTCTATTTCCTTTTGACAAAGATAACTTTAATCTTTGTTAAGAACTAAAAGCCAACCTTTACTGCTTTCTGCAGTTAATTTTAAATTATCACAAAGGAGAAAGAAAGCATGCTTGTGTTTTCCTTCTGCAAATTCCCCATCCCAGAAGACTGCCATTGTGATAAACACATGCTACTGGGGAGTCAATTCTTGAATATTGCAGATACTGTGGCCATAGTCCTAAAGGGTTAGGACAGCCTGGATGTCTGTCCAGTGTACATTTGGAGATTAAGCTGTTGCCATACAACTGAGACCAGGAGTTACCAAGCCCTCCCTAGAGCCTCTGATTGATCTGGTTGTTAAGGCAGCGTGCTCCTACTGTACAGGTGTGGTTTCCAAGTAGTGTGCAAGGCTGGTCCTTTGGGGTATACAAAATAATTTCTGTTTATTTTTTCTCATTCTTTTTGTCTCCTGTTTTTTTATTGAAGTATAGTTGACATATAACATTGTATTAGTTTCAGGTGTACAACAATGATTTGTTATGTGTATACATTGTGAAATGATCACCACAATAAGTCTATAGTTAACATCCATCACTGACATGTTACAGATTTTTTTTCTTGTGATAACTTTTAAGATCTATTTTTCTTCTATGCTTTTTAAAGTACATAATATTAGCACAGTGCTACATGTGCATATATATATGTATAGAAGAAACGTATTAGGAGTATATACTCATTTTTTTACTAATTGGAGAGAGATCAAAAAGGTTTGGAGAGAGTTGCTTACTTCTCTGTATGTGTATTACATGTCAATAAGAAGTTTACTTTTAAAATATTTGAAGTTCATTGCTCTAGTTACCACATAGTGATAGAGGGTTAGGAGTAGGAACTGTTTATTTTCAAGTCCAAGAGATCATTTTGGTGAAATATTAGAGAAAGTGGTTTATGGACCTTTCCTAAATTTGATGGGGAAGGAAGAATGACAGTTGCCAGAGCTGGCTTATATTACATGCTTATCAAACGGTTTCCTCTCCTGCGGTGTAATATTTCCTCTCCCCTGCCTTTATCACCGAGAGTGGAGTGTTTTTCAGAATGGCATATCCTCCCTCGGGAGTAAAGTTATTAAGTGTGCCTTGTCATTGGTGGAAAGAAAAAAAAAGCCTGACTTTACCTGGGGATTTCTAGTTTCTTCCTTTGCCTCCCATTAACTGGATACCCACAATTCCTAGCCACCAATTATTTTTTCTTAATCATATTGAAACTCCATAGAAAATAGAAATGGCCACACTGGCTTATTAGTCAAGGATAAGTCTCTACATTTGCCAAACAATTGAAGGCACTGAAATGGGCCAGGAGAGATAAAATTATGTGCAAGCCTTTTTAAGGGAGGTTGAGAGTGGAGGGTAGAAAATCAGTTATTTAGATTTAGCAGTTGTAAAATGAAGCTCCACAGCTACCCAACATGACAGGTAATGAAGAATATGAGGAAGTAGTAGAAAGAGGTTTTTTTGGAAGAGAATCAAGTCAGAACATTTTGAGAGAAATTATTAGTGGATGGTAGAAACTAAGAAAACTTGTTTCAGGGAAAACGAATGTGATTTCATAATTTAGCAATAAAATAATAGATGTTGCAAAGTGTCAGAAACTTATTTATTCAATCATCTATTTAGTTAATTTTGAGTTCTTATTCCATACCAGCGGCTGAACGAGGCACTGAGAAAATTATAATAGACTACACACTACCCCTGCTCTCAAGTGTCTCATAGTCTTGGAAAATAGTAAGAAATGCTTAGACAGGGGTAAGCACTGGTGCCACGTTAGCACACGGAACAGCCCCACTGGTTTAGGGGAAGGTATTAAGTGATGATTTATTGAGCATTTTGTGCCAGGCACTGTGCTAACAAACACTTTAAAAATCACATTGGCTTTTAACAGCTACTCTACTTTTAAAACTAGAGTCTTTAATAAACTCTACAGTTGTCTTCATTTTACAGATGAGAAAATAGAGGCTCAGAAAGACCAATAGTAAGAAAAAATTTTGCTGCCAATACCAAAAATTCTGTAAGTTAAGTAGAAATATGAGTAAGTAAAAATAATTTGAAAAATATTAAAGATAAAAGAAACAATTCAACCACTAAAATTTAAGCTTCCCTGGGTACATTTATTTTCAAACTTTTCATTGAAGTGTAACACAAAAGGGGAGGGCACCATGGTAAATGTACAGCTGGGTGAATTCTAGTAACTGAGCACACCTATGTAACTTGCATCCAATGTAAGAAACACAACATTAGTGGTTTTCTAGAAGACCCTCCTATCCCTACCTCCCATGCCCCTTCCTAGTCACGACTTTCCCCTGACTTCTAACAATATAGATTAATTTTACCTGTTTTTGTACTTTATGTAAATGTAATTATATAGCATGTACTCTTTTCTGTCTGGCTTTTTTTTTTTTTTTTTTACTAGCTCTGTGAGATTCAGCTATATTGTTGCACATAGTTTTAGATCATTCATTCTCCTTACTATATAATATTTCATCATGTGAATGTACCACACATTTTCATAGATATTTGGGTAGCTTCAATGAACATTTTAGTACATGTCGTGAACGTATAGATGGATTTCTATTGGTTATATACTAGGAGATGTGTATGTTCAGTTTTAGGAGATGTTGGCAAATGATTTTTTAAGAGTTTTTACCATTTTGTACTCCACCACCTGTGCATGAGAGTTCCAGTTGTTCCATAGCCTTTCCAACACTTGGTGTTTTGCCTCTTTTCACTTCAGCCATCTGGTCACATTTTAGTTTTAATCCACATATCCCTGATGATGGATCGTTCAGTTGAATACCTTTTCACATGTTTATCAGATGTACCCTTTCATATCCGCTTATGAAATGTCTCCAGTGTCTTGTCTTTTTCTATTGGGTTGTCTTTTTTTCTTATTGATTTGTAAGAGTTTTATATATATTCGGGATACGAGTCCTTGGAGGGATATGTGTGTCTGTGAATGTGTGTGTGTGTGTATACATATATATATTGCAAATATCTTCTCCCACTCTGTAAGTTGCCTTTTAGATCTCTTAGTGGTGTCTTTTGAACACATGTTCTTACTTTTTATTTTGGGTGGTGTGTAGGGAGGTGTGTCTGGCTTGGTCAACTTTTAAGGAACTGAGACCTGAGAACTACTGAGTTTCATAGTAGTTTCGAACACTTTCATATCTGTAACTGGGGAGGAAATTGTTGGTTTTTTTCCAGCTTTACTGGGTATAATTGTAAAATATTTAAACTGTACAACGTGATGATTTGATGTACTTATGTATATGTATTGTGAAAGGATACCCCAGTTGAATTAACACAGATGTTCTTAATTTTAATGCAGACTAACTTATCACCTTTTTCCATTATGGTTAATGTTTTTACGTCCTCTTTAAGAAATCTTTGCTGCAAGGTATCCTTTTAAATGGATTTTAAATGTAATGGAAAAGGAGGCTTGCCATTGATAGGAAGTAGCAGAAAAATAATATCATGTGGAATGATTTTTTTTTCAACCAAAAGAGCTCAGAAAAGCAGCATTGCTTGGGACTTATAGAATATAAAGTGAAACTGCAAAGTATGCTCTCTACAGAAAATACTGCCCACTTGACTCTTACTGTAGTGCATACTCCCAGAATCAGCTGTGCCAGGCAGCTTGGAGAAAACCAAGCTGCTTAATTTTTGACTCATCTGAGGGAGAGAGATTTCAGACCTCAAATATCTTCAAACCCCACCTTTTAGTTATTTATTTCTTTCACATTGTGGGAGAACTCAGTTACTACTTGGTTAGATACAGGTTTCTTCTTTTATTGACTAAAATTTAATACATATTAGATGAATAAGTTCACACGATTTTCCTTGACAGTGGCTATTATCCTCACGTTATGCAATGGGCGCATTAACCATGACCTTCTTTACACGAGAACAAATAACCATGGCTAAGAAGCCAAAATTTCTGGCTTTAAAAACATGTATTCTTGTTGTACAGATAATGGAACATTTTTTTAAACAAACTAAAAAAAAAAAATCACTTATAAATCCAACTCTCCATCCCCAGCCCCCAGTTCAATAATAGCCTTGGTCTTTTGTCTTCCACTCCAGATCCTGGTGTCTAGGTCCTACTCTTTCCCAGTTGTGGTTTATGTTCCACTGCTACAAAAGCAGTTTTCTAAGTCTGTAGATGGTGGAAGACTCAAGGAGGTTTTTTCTCTACAGCTTTATCAGCACTGATGAAATACCGGCAGGGAGAAGAGATGGGCGCTTCAACTCTTTCTGTTTTGTAGCTCTAAGGAAAGAACGTTTAGGGAAAGAGGGGTAATTCACATTTGGAAGATTAGAGGATAAAAGGAAGTCTATTTTCTTAGGTGAACAAGGGTTGATAGTCATAAATGGTTTCTGCAGGTTCTCATGTTTGTGAAGAGCCTTGTGTATCCACCCACTCCTCCATGCCATCTCCTCATCTACAGTCTTTAAAAAGAGATGAAACTTGCCCACAGTGATCTAGAAGTTAAGGTCCCAAATGAGTTCTCACAGTGATGGTTCTGACAAGCACCAAACAAAAGTAGTTAAGATCGTAGAGGTAGCAGACAAATAGCAGTAGAAAATGAGTTAGGCAGTGATCCAATAATTTCTTGTTGTTGATTTTAGTCCTTTGCTCATAAAGAAAATTAACATAATGTTTTATTCGAGAGTGCACTCTTGCTTCTTTTATCTTCATTGATGATGGAACTGTCACTGGAATTAGAAATCCAAATTCTGTGTTCAAAACTAAAGCGTTGTATATCTAGGAATCTATCCAATGTAAGTGACTAAGACTGTATGTAAGATTTAGCTACACGAAAGAATGAATTTCAACCTTACCTCATACCATATAAAAAAATTAACTCAAAATGGATCAAAGACCTAAATGTAAGAGCTAAAACTATAAAACTCTTAGAAGGAAACATAGGTATAAATCCTCATGGCCTTGGATTTGGCAACAGTTTCTTAAATATGACACCAAAAGCACAAGCAACTGAAGAAAATAATAGATAAATTGGACTTCATCAAAATTAAAAACGTTTGTCCATTAAATGACACAATCAAGAAGGTGAAAAGACAACTCATGGAATGGGAGAAAGTGTTTGTAAGTAACATATCTGATAAGGGCATAGTATCCAGAATATATAAAGAACCCTTACAACAATAAAAAGACAAACAACCCAATTAAAAAATGGGCAAAGGATTTGAATAGACCTTCTTCAAAGAAGATATATAAACAACCAGTAAGCACATGAAAAATGTTCAACTTTAATAGTCATTAGGGAAATGTAAATCAAAACCACAATTAAATACCATTGCATACCTACTAAGATAATGATACTACTAATTTTTAAAAAGGAGCATAACAACTATTGGGAAGGATATGGAGAAATTAGAACCTTTATACACTGGCTGGTGGGGATGTAAAATAGCACAGCCACTGTGGAAAACAGTTTGGTGGTTCCTCAAAAAGTTAAACATAGAGTTACCACCTAACCCAGCAATTCCACTTCTAGGTATAAACCCAAGAGAACTGAAAACATATGCAAAAACTTGTACAAAAATATTCATAGCATCACTATTCGTAATATGTCAAAAGGTAGAAACAACCTAAATGTCCATCATCTGATAAATGGATAAATAAAATGTGGTGTATTCATATGATTGAACATTATTCAGTCATAAAAAGGAATGAAGGGACTTCCCTGGTGGCACAGTGGTTAAGAATCCGCCTGCCAATGCAGGGGACATGGGTTCGAACCCTGATCTGGGAAGATCCCACATGCCGCGGAGCAACTAAGCCTGTGCGCCACAAATACTGAGCCTGCGCTCTAGAACCCGCGAGCCACAACTACTGAGCCCGCGTGCTGCAATACTGAAGCCTGCATGCCTAGAGCCCGTGCTCTGCAACGGGAGAGGCCACCGCAATGAGAAGCCCTTGCACCGCAATGAAGAGTAGCCCCCGCTCACTGCAACTAGAGAAAGCCCGTGCGCAGCAATGAAGACCCAACACAGCCAAAAATAAATAAATAAATTATAAAAAAACAGGAATGAAGTATTGATACATGCTACAACATGGATGAATCTTGAAAACATTTTGCTAAGTGAGAGAAGCCAGACCCAAAAAGCCACACATTGTATAATTCCATTTATATAAAATGTCCAGGATAGGTAAACACATAGCGACAGAAAGTAGATTAGCAGTTGCCAGGGGGTTGGGGGCGGCAACTGGGAGTGATTGTTAAGAGCATGGGGTTTCTTTTTGGGGTGATGGAAATGTTTTAGAATTAGATACTTGCACAACCTTGTAACTATACTAAAAACTTCTGAATTGTACACTTTACAATAGTAAAAATGGTAAATTTTGTTTTGTGAATTTTATCTCAAAAAATTACAAAAAAAATTTGGCTGCAAGGGTATTCACTAAATTCCTAGCTTTTATATAAAGAAAAAGAAGGAAAAGAAAAATGTTAAATGTTCATCTATGGGGTGTTCTTTGAATGAGTTGGACTAGAGCCATAAATTTGTAGAAATTAATTTTTTAGTGTGAAAAGATGTTCATGATCTTGAGTAAAGAAAAAAGTTATAAAATAATATTTAAGGAATGATTCTATATTTTGAAAAAACAACAAAAAGAAGACCAAAATGCACTAGAGAGTGAGAGACTGGAAGGGTATACACTACCATGTTAGAGAGCTCTGTGTGGCAGTTTTCTTCCTCTTTCTGCCTCCTAGTGTTCTCTGGTTTTTCCACAATTCCCTTCGTTCCCATAACAGATTATGGTCAAAGAATTGGCTAAGATGTAGGAATTCTGACGACTTGGGCCACCTTGACTCTCTGGCTTGCCCCAAAGCTGGGTTTTCCTCAGAGTCAGAAAAACATGAAAATTGAAGGGGAAGGAGAAAGTTCTCTAGGTAATAAATCGTTTTAGAAAATGTCATTAGGCAAATGGTACCTATAACTGCTAGACTGCCTGCTGCTTGATAGTTTCCCCCGGGCCTTCATATCCCCCTCCTGAAGGAGGTAAAAAAGACCAGTGTGTTGGCAATAAAATTGTTATGGCAGCACCAGGGAGTGCTACTGTAATTATGGGGCTCCAAGCACTTTCCTGCAATTCCAGTTTTCAGATGTTTAAAACTATGTTGTAAACTCTTCATCCACAATGAAACTTAGCACCTTTGACTACTGCTGCCCAGAGATTTAATTGTTAAAAACAACAACACCTTTTGATTGGGGAGAAAAGAAAAATAAGACTAAATATTTCTGGAACTTGGAATGTATTCTTCCACATCATTTTGCTTATTAAAATGAAAACTTTTACATTATAGTCTTTTTGTATACTTAGCAGGTTTAAAAACAATGTAAAACACTTAATATTAAACAAAAGCCTTTTAAGATGCACTGACGAAAGTTGAGCATTTCTAAAAACTCCAATAAATTATAAAAAAATGTTTACTTAACGGCCACAAGGAAAATAGGGGACATTTACTAGCTCTTTACTAGTTGTGTAACTTTGGGAAATTTATATAACCTCTGTGCTTCGTTTTCCTTTCTAAAAAACGGGAATCATAATAAAACCCACCTCTTCGTGACAGCCATGAGGTACAGCAATCAGATCTGCTTTCAAGGAAGGACTTGCTCTTGAGCTCTAAGGAGTGTTAGCGCCTTCAGGATCTAGCTCAGATTCTGAGGTAGATCATGATCTGGGGAAGCCCCCGGCCAGCGGTTGAGCTCAGTGGGGTACGGGCGTAGTCACTGCAGCCAAAGATGATACTCCTCTAAAGGGAAACATTGCTCCAGAGTTCCTGATGGCCAAGACTTTGTCAGAATGCAGCGCGGTCTGAGGCTCACCCGCCCCAGCCTGCTGCCTCTTTAACGTGTCAGATCTGCAGTGTGGCCTGAGACCCCCTGCCAATCCTGATTTTCCCGCCTTTTATCTTCCACAGGCATCGTCCCCCAATAAACCTTTTTCTTTCCTAACTCCATCTTCTTCCCAGAAAACCCAACTGACACGCTCAGATTTGTTATAAGACTTAAGTGTGATAGTACATGATAAATCCTAGTCAATGCCTAGCACGCAGTAAGCCCTCAATAAATGTTTAATATTACTAGCATTACGTAATTGATTTTAAAATTAGTTTTTATTTTTGGTCACCGCTATTTTCTCATTTATTCTTGACTTGGTTTCCACCATCCTTTTCTATTGGCATATAAATATAAGATTGCATATACACTGATTAATTTTTTTAAATAAAAGTTTTATCATTGGTGTCCTGTGAAGAGAAAAATTTAAACAAATATTGACTAGTATTTGGCAAAAACTTAAATTAAAGAGAAGATAAGATGTGCATGACGTGAAGATAATAGATTATGAGGACAGATATTTTTATTTAATATTTAAACAATGTTATATGGCATATTCTTTTAACCACTCATCTGTTCCACCCCTGCCTCATAAGAATTCTTTGTCAGCATTTAAAAGTTCTGTCTTTAAGAAGATTCTTTTTAAAAAAATTTTATATTGGAGTATAGTTGATTAACAATGTTGTGTTAGTTTCAAGTGTACCGGAGTGATTCAGTTATACATACATATGTACCAAATTCTTTTCCCATTTAGATTATTACAGAGTATTGAGCAGGGTTCCCTGTGCTATACAGTAGGTCCTCGTTGGTTATCTATTTTAAATATAGCAGTGTGTACATGTCGATCCCAAACTCCCAATCTATCCGTCCCCCCACCCTTCCCCCCCAGTAACCATAAGTTCATTCTCTAAGTTTGTGAGTCTGTTTCGTAAATAAGTTCATTTGTATCTTTTTTTTTTTTTTTTTTTTTTGCGGTACACGGGCCTCTCACTGTTGCGGCCTCTCCCGTTGCGGAGCACAGGCTCCGGACGCGCAGGCTCAGCGGCCATGGCTCACGGGCCCAGCCGCTCCACGGCACGTGGGATCTTCCCGGACCGGGGCACGAACCCGTGTCCCCTGCATCGGTAGCTCTATTTTTAGTTTCTTATGGAACTTCCATACCGTTCTCCATAGTGGCTGTACCAACTTACATTCCCACCAACAGTGTAAGAAGGTTCCCCTTTTCTCCACACCCTCTCCAGCATTTATTGTTTGTAGACTTTTTGATGTTGGTCATTCTGACTGGTGTGAGGTGATGTTTCATTGTAGTCTTGATTTGCATTTCCCTAATAATTAGCAATGTTGAGCATCTTTTCATGTGCCTCTTGGCCATCAGTATGTCTTCTTTGGAGAAATGTCTATTTAGATCTTCTGTCCATTTTTTGATTGGGTTGTTTGTTTTTTTTTGATATTGAGCTGCATGAGCTGTTTGTAAATTTTGGAGACTAATCCTTTGTTGGTAACATTGTTTGCAAATATTTTCTCCCATTCTGTGGGTTGTCTTTTTGTTTTGTTTATGGTTTCCTTGGCTAAAAGTTTTTGGGTTTAATTAGTTCTCACTTGTTTATTTTTGTTTTTATTTCCACTAGGAGATGGATCAAAAAAGATTTTGCTGCAATTTATGTCAGAGAATGTTCTGCCTATATTTTCCTCTAAGAGTTTCAGAGTATCCAGTCTTACATTTAGGTCTTTAATCCATTTTGAGTTTATTTTTGTGTATGGTGTTAAAGAATGTTCTAATTTCATTTTTTTACATGTAGCTGTCCAGTTTTCCCAGCACCATTTATTGAAGAGACTGTCTTTTCTCCATTGTATATTCTCGCCTCCTTTGTCATAGATTAATTGACCATAGGTGCTTGGCTTTATTTCTGGGCTTTCTATCCTGTTCCATTGGTCTGTATTTCTGTTTTTGTGCCAGTACCATACTGTTTGGATGACTATAGCTTTGTAGTAGAGTGAAATCAGGCAACCTGATTCCTCCAGCTCCTTTTTTCTTTCTCAAGATTGCTTTGGCTATTCAGGGTCTTTTGTGTCTCCATACAAATTTTAAGATTTTTTGTTCTAGTTCTGTGAAAAATGCTATTGGTAATTTGATAGGGATTGCATTGTATCTGTAGATTGCCTTGGGTAGTATAGTCATTTTGACAATATTGATTCTTC
>NC_041219.1:77636810-77653166 GCF_002837175.3 Physeter macrocephalus | reverse complement strand
TCATCTATTTTAACTATAGCAGTGTGTACATGTCGATCCCAAACTCCCAATCTATCCGTCCCCCCACCCTTCCCCCCCAGTAACCATAAGTTCATTCTCTAAGTTTGTGAGTCTGTTTCGTAAATAAGTTCATTTGTATCTTTTTTTTTTTTTTTTTTTTTTGCGGTACACGGGCCTCTCACTGTTGTGATGTTGGTCATTCTGACTGGTGTGAGGTGATGTTTCATTGTAGTCTTGATTTGCATTTCCCTAATAATTAGCAATGTTGAGCATCTTTTCATGTGCCTCTTGGCCATCAGTATGTCTTCTTTGGAGAAATGTCTATTTAGATCTTCTGTCCATTTTTTGATTGGGTTGTTTGTTTTTTTTTGATATTGAGCTGCATGAGCTGTTTGTAAATTTTGGAGACTAATCCTTTGTTGGTAACATTGTTTGCAAATATTTTCTCCCATTCTGTGGGTTGTCTTTTTGTTTTGTTTATGGTTTCCTTGGCTAAAAGTTTTTGGGTTTAATTAGTTCTCACTTGTTTATTTTTGTTTTTATTTCCACTAGGAGATGGATCAAAAAAGATTTTGCTGCAATTTATGTCAGAGAATGTTCTGCCTATATTTTCCTCTAAGAGTTTCAGAGTATCCAGTCTTACATTTAGGTCTTTAATCCATTTTGAGTTTATTTTTGTGTATGGTGTTAAAGAATGTTCTAATTTCATTTTTTTACATGTAGCTGTCCAGTTTTCCCAGCACCATTTATTGAAGAGACTGTCTTTTCTCCATTGTATATTCTCGCCTCCTTTGTCATAGATTAATTGACCATAGGTTTTTGTGTCTCCATACAAATTTTAAGATTTTTTGTTCTAGTTCTGTGAAAAATGCTATTGGTAATTTGATAGGGATTGCATTGTATCTGTAGATTGCCTTGGGTAGTATAGTCATTTTGACAATATTGATTCTTCCAATCCAAGAAACTTGTATATCTTTCCATCTGTTTGTGTCATCTTTGATTTCTTTCATCAGCATCTTATAGTTTTCAGAGTACAGGTCTTTTGTCTCCTTAGGTAGGTTTATTCTTAGGTATTCTATTCTTTTTGATGCAATGGTAAATGGGATTGTTTCTTGAATTTCTCTTTCTGTATTTTTGTTGTTAGTGTATAGAAGTGCAGCAGATTTCTCTGTATTAATTTTGTATCTTCAACTTTACCAAATTCTTTGATGAGCTCTAGTAGTTTTCTGGTAGCATCTTTAGTATTTTCTATGTATAGTACCGTGTCATCTGCAAACAGTGACAGTTTTGCTTCTTCTTTTCCAGTTTGGATTCCCTTTATTTCTCTTTCTTCTCTGATTGCCATAGCTAGGACTTCCAAAACTATGTTGAATAAAAGTGGCGAGAGTGGACATCCTTGTCTTGTTCCTCATCTTAGAGGAAATGTTTTCAGCTTTTCACCATTGAGTATGATGTTAGCTGTAGGTTTATCATATATGGCCTTTATTATGTTGAGGTATGTTCTCTCTATGCCCACTTTCTGGAGAGTTTTTTTAAAATCATAAATGGGTGTTGAATTTTGTTAAAAGCTTTTTCTGCATCTATCGCCATATGGTTTTTATTCTTCAATTTGTTGATGTGGTGTATCACACTGATTGATTTGCAGATCTTGAAAAATCCTTGCATCTCTGGGATACATCCCACTTGATCATGGTGTATTGATCCTTTTAAAGTATTGTTGGATTTGGTTTGCTAGTACTATGTTGAGGATTGTATTAAGAAGATTCTTAAGTCTGTAGCTTAAATCCGATTTTTGCTAGGCTAGGCATTATTTTTTAATTCCCCAGAAGATTTTCCAGAATTACTATCTTCATTAGTTTGTCCAGTTAAAATTTGGGCTTCCTCAACTTTTATGTTTTTATAAGAGATTAGATTGGCTAGATTTTTCTATGTCATTCCCAAACTCATTGACCATTTTTTTGAAGACTTTTAAAAATTGAATTATAGTTGATTTACAATATTGTGTTAGTTTCAGGTGATTCAGATATATATATATATCTCAGATTATTTTCCATGATAGGTTATTAAAAAACATTGACTAGAGTTCCCTGTGCTATACCATAAATCCTTGTTGCATACCTATTTTATATAGAGTAGTTGTTGTTGTTGTTGTTTTTTTTCCCTTTGGCCATGCTGCATGGCTTGTGGGATCTTAGTTCCCTGACCAGGGACTGAACCCAGGCCATGGCAGTGAAAGTGCCAAGTCCTAACCACTGGATTGCCAGGGAATTCCCTATGTATAGTAGTTTGTATCTGTTAATCCCAAACTCCTAATTTATCCCTCCCCCACTTCCCGTTTGGTAACCATAAGTTTGTTTTCTATGTCTGTGCATCTGTTTCTGTTTTGTATATGGATTCATTTGTATTGTTTTAAAAATTCCACATATAAGTGATATCATATAATATTTGTCTTTCTCTGTCTGACTTACTTCACATAGTATGATATTTCTAGGTTTATCCATGATGTTGCAAATGGCAATATTTTATATATATATATATATATATATCTCATCTTCTAAAGCCAATTCTCTGTTGATGGGCACTTGAATTGTTTCTGTGCCTTGGCTATTGTAAATAGTTCTGTTATGAACATTGGGGTGCATGTATCCTTTCAAATTAGAGTTTTCATCTTTTCCAGATATAAGCCCAGGAGTGGGATTGCTGGATCATATGGTAGCTCTAGTTTTAGTTATTTAAGGAACCTCCATACTGTTTTCCATAGTGGCACCAATTTGCATTCTCACTAACAGTGTAGGAGGGTTCCCTTTTCTCCACACCCCCTCCAGCATTTATTATTTGTAGACATTTTGATGATAGCCATTCTGACCAGTGTGAGGTGATATGTCATTGTGGTTTTGATTTGCATTTCTCTAATAATTAGCAATATTGAGCATATTTGCATGTGCCTATTAGCCATCTCTGTGTCTTCTTTGAAGAAATGCCTACTTAGGTCTTCTGCCTATTGTTTGATTGGGTTTTTTTTGATAATGAGTTGTATGAGCTGTTTGTATATTTTGGATATTAACCCCTGTTGGTCACATCATTTGCAAATATTTTCTCCCATTCTGAGGGTTGTCTTTTTGTTTTGTTTATGGTTTCCTTTGCTTGCACAAGCTTTTAAGCTTAATTAGCTTCCATTTATTTATTTTTGCTTTTATTTCTTTTGCTTTGGGAGACTGATCTAAGAAAATATTGCTACAATTTATGTTGGAGAATGTTTTGGCTATGCTATCTTCTAGGAGTTTTATGATGTCATGTCTTATATTTAGTTCTTTAAACCATTTTGAGTTTGTTTTTGTATATGGTGTGAGTGAGTGTTCATATATCACTGATTTACATGTAGCTGTCCAGCTTTCCCAACATCACTGGCTAAAGAAACTGTCTTTTCTCCATTGTATATTCTTTCCTCCTTTGTTGTAGATTGACTGTGGGTGTGTAGGTTTATTTCTGGGCTCTCTATTCTGTTCCATTGATCTATATGTCTGCTTTTGTGCCAATACCATGCTGTTTTGATTACTGTAGCTTTGTAGCATGGTTAGAAGTCTGGAAGGGTTATACCTCCAGCTTTGTTCTTTTTCCTCAGGATTGTTTTGGAAATTCTGGGTCTTTTGTGTTTCCATATAAATTTTAGGATTATTTGTTCTAGTTTGTGAAAAATGTCATGGGTAATTTGATAGGAATCTATTAAATTAAATCTTAAAACTTAGATTAAATCTGTAGATTGCTTTTAGTGGTATGGCTATTTTAATGATCCTAATTCTTCCAATTGAAGAGCATGGTATATCTTTCCATTTATTTGAATCATCTTCAATTTTCTTTATCAATGTTTTATCGTTTCCAGCGAATAGGTCTTTCACTTCCTTGGTTAAGTTTATTCCTAGGTATTTTTTTAAATGCAATTTTAAATGAGTTTTTTTTTTTTACTTTCTCTTTCTGCTATTTCATTGTTAGTGTAAAGAAATGCAACAGATTTCTGTGTATTGATCTTGTATCCTGCTACCTTGCTGAATTCATTTATTAGTTCTATGGGTTTTGTGTGCAGTACATAGATTAAAAAACAATAAAAAATTTTGTAAAAGGGATTATAACTACAATTAACAGCAAAAGGATGAAAATGAAGATGTAAAGTAGGACATCAAAATCACAAAATGTGGGAGAGAGGAGTAAAAAAATGTAGATCTTTAGAATGTGAACTTATATGACTATCAGTCTAAAGCAAGTACATGTAGTTACAGGTTAACATACTTGAAAACCAGGGTAATGACATATCAAAAACATACAGCAGATTCACAAAAACCGAAAAGAAAGTAACTCAAACATAATACAAAAGAAAACCAGTAAACCATGAAAGGAAAAACAAAGAGAAGAAATGAACAAAGAAGAACTATAAAATCACCTGGAAAACAAGATTTAAAATGGCAGTAAGTACATACTTATCAGTAATAACATTAAATGTCAATGGACTAAATGCTCTGATCAAAAGACATAGAGTGGCAGATTGGATAAAAAAACCAAGAACCTACAACATGTTGCCTACAGGAGACTCACTTTAGGGCAAAAGACACACATAGACTGAAAGTGAGGGGATGGAAAAAGATATTTCATGCAAATGGAAAGGACAAGAAGACGGGTGTAGCAATACTCATACTAAACAAAATAGACTCTAGAACAAAGTCCATAAAGAAAGACAAAGAAGGGGACCAATTATATATAATTATATAATAATAAGGGGACCAATACAAGAAGGGGATATTACACTCATTAACATGTATTCATGGGACTTCCCTGGTGTCTCAGTGGTTAAGAATCTGCCTGCCAATGCAGGGGAAATGGGTTCAATCCCTGGTCCGGGAAGATCCCACATGCCGCGGAGCAGCTAAGCTTGTGTGCCACAACTATTGAGCCTGCTCTCTAGAGCCCGTGAGCCACAACTACTGAGCCTGTGTGCCACAACTACTGAAGCCTGCATGCCTAGAGTCCATGCTCCGCAACGAGAGAAGCCACCACAATGAGAAGCCTGCGCACCACAACGAAGAGTAGCCCCTCCTTGCTGCAACTAAAGAAAGCCCATGCACAGCAACGAACATCCAATGCAGCCAAAAAAATAAATAAACAAATCCTTTTATTTTTTTTTTAAATTTTTTTTTAACAAATCCTTTTAAAAAAACATATATTCACCCAATATAGGAGTACCTAAATATGTAAAACAAATACTAACATACATAAAGGGAGAAATTGACAGGAATATAATAATAGTAGGAGAATTTGACACCCCACTAACATCAATGGACAGATCTTTCAGACAGAAAATCAATAAGGCAACAGAGATCCTAAATGACACAATAGACCAGTTGAACTTAATTGATATCTACAGGACATTACATCCAAAAAAAACACAGAATACACATTCTTTTAAGCCCACATGGACAATTCTGTAGGATAGACCACATTCTAAGTCACAAAACAAGCCTCAATAAATATAAGAAGATAGAAATTATTTCAAGCATCTTTTCTGACCACAACAGTATGAAACTAGAAATTAACCACAGGAAGAAAAAGGGGAAAATAACAAACAGATGGAGACTAAACAACATTGTACTAAAAGAACAGTGGGTCAATGATGAAATCAAAGAAGTCAGAAAATACCTCAAAGAAAATAGATTAAAAAAATAAAGAAAATACCTTGAGACAACAAAATGAAAACACAACCTTACAAAGTCTATGGAATGCAGCAAAAGCAGTTCTAAAAAGGAAGTTAATAGGATACAGGCCTTCCTCAAGAAAAAAGAAAAACTCAGCTAAATAACCTAATCTACTACTTGAAAGAACTAGAAAAAGAAGAAAAAACAAAATTCAAAGTCAGCAGAAGGGAGGAAATAATAAAGATCAGAGAGGAAATAAATAAAATAGAGATCAAAAAGACAATAGAAAAGATCAGTAAAATCAAGAGGTGGTTTTTTGAAAGGATAAACAAAATTGACAAACCTCTAGCCAGGGTCAGCATGAAGAGAAGAGAGAGGACCCAAATAAACAAAATAAGAATTGAAAGAGGAGAAATAACAACCGATACCACAGAAATACAAAAAAATCATAAAAGAATACTACAGTCATATGCTAACAAGTTGGGCAACCTAGAAGAAATGGACAAGTTTCTAGAAGCATACATCCTGCCAAAGATGAAACAGATAGTTTGAACAAACGAATCACTAGAAGTGAAATAGAATCTGTAATTTAAAAAACTCCCTGCAGGGGCTTCCCTGGTGGCACAGTGGTTGAGAGTCCACCTGCCGATGCAGGGGACATGGGTTCGTGCCCCGGTCCGGGAAGATCCCACATGCCGCGGAGCAGCTGGGCCCGTGAGCCATGGCCACTGAGCCTGTGCGTCCGGAGCCTGTGCTCCACAACGGGAGAGGCCACAACAGTGAGAGGCCTGCGTACCGCAAAAAAAACCCCCCCAAAAACAAAAAACTCCCTGCAAACCAAAGTCCAGGACCAGATGGCATCACTGCCAAACATACAAAGAAGAACTTATACCTATCCTTCTCAAATGATTCCAAAATTTTGAAGAGGAGGGAATACTTAACAAATTCATTCTATGAAGCCACCATCACCATGATACCAAAACCAGACAAAGACACTACCCCAAAAAAATTACAGACCAATATATTTGAAGTAATTTAAAAAATATTTTCTGTGTCATGATTCCCATCATTATCCAGACTGGAAGCACCTACTGGATACTGATGGATGGAGCAGCTACCAGAGATTTTAGAAATCTTTTGTGCTTTTTGGTAAATCCAACACAAAAGGAGCAATGCAAAGTCCACTGCTTGACTGCCATGAATGTAGGCATTAAAGTCTGTTCCTTTGTGATGGTGGAACACACTTTACAAGTAAGATTCACCAGAGAACTTGGTCAGGCAGGTTTTTGCCCTGAACATCCTTGGTAATTAGTTGGAATGTAAGAAAATGCAACTTTGTCAAAAATATCTTTCCAAAAATATAACCCTGAAGACTGTCAGGTACAGTTCTGGCTCCTTGAGTCTTTGTGACTAATATTAATCATGGCTGGCATTTTCCCATCGTGTCAATCTAAACGGAGCATCATCTGTTTTATTCTTGCCTCTTTTTGGTTTGAATGTTTTTTCTATAAGGTGCTAGTTCTTCCTTGCCATGGTGGTTACTGATCAGAGAAGCAAAGTCACTTTATTTCTTAGTCAAAGAGCGATGGGCAGGGACTTCCTGGGTGGCTCAGTGGTTAAGAATCCACATGCCAAGGCAGGAGACACGGGTTCCAGCCCTGGTCCGGGAAGATCCCACATGCCAGGGAGCAACTAAGCCCGTGCACCACAACTACCGAGCCTGCGCTCTAGACACCCCCTGAGCCCATGCTCCGCAACAAGAGAAGCCACTGCAATGAGAAGCCTGTGCACCGAACGGAAGAGTAGCCCCTGGTCGCTGCAACTAGAGAAAGCTCTCCTGCAGCAACGAAGACCCAACGCAGCCAAAAATAAATAAATTTATCAAAAAAAAAAAAAAAAAAAAAAAAGAGCGATGGGCGAGTAAAATTTACCATGAGTCTACAGAAAAGACACAGCACTCTAAAGCTTCTTAAGGGCAGTTATTGTTGTATATCAAATTGTATTTTCTACAATTCCTAGCATTATTGTTGTGCACATTATAGTTTCTGAAAATAAATTTAGGGAGTGTGTTAAAATATATGTGTATGTATAAATTGTGGAGTGAGCCATAGTAGTTTATTAATTTTTATGTGGTTATTATAAGGTTAAATGAAATATATACACACACAAAACTGGGTTTGATTATTTTTAACATGATACCCTCCTGGCTCTTTCAGTATTATCTGATTTATAACTCTTAGGGAATCTTCAGCTTGGTTAACCAAAGGTATTTAGAATGTTGGTGAAATGTTGCCTTTAGCTACTAGCACTGTCAGAGATGCAGTTTGCTTTGCAGAGAGGTGAGCATCTGTTCTCTGGGGGAACTAGAGGCTGGTCAGGGACAGGACAATAGGAACTGATGGCCTCTCAATAAACTCTGTAATAAGGAACACATTCCCTATCCCTTGAAGCATTCAAGCCAAAACTAATTGACCACTTATTAGAATCCTGAAGAGGTGATTTGTATGAAAACAGGACAGGAGGAGAAGACTGCTAAGACTCCTTCTGTATGAGGAACTGTCTTTGAGAATTAGATTCATAAAATTAGTAATGTTTAATGCTTCATCAAGGTCACTCTTAAGTAAAACTGACTTATTATTTTTTTTTTGTGAGTACCTGGCAGAGGAGAGAACAATGGCTATTAGTACATGTTAGTGTCACTGTCTTGACTTGGGTTAAGGTGCCAGCAGTTTTCCCCACCATTGTTTTTTCCACCATCAGTGCAAATGTCAACAGAGTGAACACCACAACTACCGAGCCTGCGCTCTAGACACCCCCTGAGCCCATGCTCCGCAACAAGAGAAGCCACTGCAATGAGAAGCCTGTGCACCGAACGGAAGAGTAGCCCCTGGTCGCTGCAACTAGAGAAAGCTCTCCTGCAGCAACGAAGACCCAACGCAGCCAAAAATAAATAAATTTATCAAAAAAAAAAAAAAAAAAAAAAAAGAGCGATGGGCGAGTAAAATTTACCATGAGTCTACAGAAAAGACACAGCACTCTAAAGCTTCTTAAGGGCAGTTATTGTTGTATATCAAATTGTATTTTCTACAATTCCTAGCATTATTGTTGTGCACATTATAGTTTCTGAAAATAAATTTAGGGAGTGTGTTAAAATATATGTGTATGTATAAATTGTGGAGTGAGCCATAGTAGTTTATTAATTTTTATGTGGTTATTATAAGGTTAAATGAAATATATACACACACAAAACTGGGTTTGATTATTTTTAACATGATACCCTCCTGGCTCTTTCAGTATTATCTGATTTATAACTCTTAGGGAATCTTCAGCTTGGTTAACCAAAGGTATTTAGAATGTTGGTGAAATGTTGCCTTTAGCTACTAGCACTGTCAGAGATGCAGTTTGCTTTGCAGAGAGGTGAGCATCTGTTCTCTGGGGGAACTAGAGGCTGGTCAGGGACAGGACAATAGGAACTGATGGCCTCTCAATAAACTCTGTAATAAGGAACACATTCCCTATCCCTTGAAGCATTCAAGCCAAAACTAATTGACCACTTATTAGAATCCTGAAGAGGTGATTTGTATGAAAACAGGACAGGAGGAGAAGACTGCTAAGACTCCTTCTGTATGAGGAACTGTCTTTGAGAATTAGATTCATAAAATTAGTAATGTTTAATGCTTCATCAAGGTCACTCTTAAGTAAAACTGACTTATTATTTTTTTTTTGTGAGTACCTGGCAGAGGAGAGAACAATGGCTATTAGTACATGTTAGTGTCACTGTCTTGACTTGGGTTAAGGTGCCAGCAGTTTTCCCCACCATTGTTTTTTCCACCATCAGTGCAAATGTCAACAGAGTGAAAAAGTCTTACTTTCATTATGAAAACAGAATCATTTTAAAATCCAGTCTGACAACCATTCTCTTTTAGTCTGTTTACATTTAATGTAATTACTATATATTTGGATTTGATCTTTCATCTTACCATTTGTTTTCTGTTTTATACTGTGTATGCTATGTTGCTTATTCCCTCTTTCCTCTGCTTTCTTTTGGAGTAAGTATTTTTTACTATTGCATTGCTGCCCCTACTCCCTCCACCTCTAGCATTAGCTTGTTAGTTACTACTACTCTTTCAGTGATTACTCAAGAGATTAAACATGAATCCTTGACTATTAAAATTATATAAATAAGTACTTTTATTATTCCCAGACAATATGAACATTTTTACTCCATTTACCTTCCTCCAGCCTTTAAAAATTGTTTTGATTTTGAAAAAAATTTTCAAAAAGTTGAAAATTTTTCAAAAAGTTGCAATAATAGTGTAACAAAATTCTATATACACAGATATATATATTCATATAGATTCAGCAGTTGTTAACCTCTTGCTCTCTCTCTCTCTCTTAGTTTTTTTTTTGTTTTTAATATAAATTTATTTATTTATTTATTTTTGGCTGTGTTGGGTCTTTGTTTCTGCACATGGGCTTTCTCTAGCTGCAGCAAGCGGGGGCTACTCTTTGTTGCGGTACACGGGCTTCTCATTGGGGTGGCTTTTCTTTGTTGCAGAGCACAGGCTCTAGGCATGTGGGCTTCAGTAGTTGCAGCTCGTGGGCTCTAGAGCACAGGCTCATAGTTGTGGCACATGGGCTTAGTTGCTCTGTGGCATGTGGGATCTTTCTCGACCAGGGATGGAACCTGTGTCCCCTGTATTGGCAGGCGGATTCTTAACCATTGCACCACCAGGGAAGTCCCTCTCTCTCTTAGTTTTACTCTTAAGGCCTTTTTACTGATTGGATGAGGCCCACGCAAATTATCAAGGATAATCTCCATTACTTATAGTCAACTAATTGTAAATGTTAACCATATCTAAAAAATACCTTCACTTAGATTAGTGTTTAATTGAATAAATGGGTGCAATGGCTTAGCCAATTTGACACATAAAATGAACCGTCACAAGGCACATCAAGTTACTTTGCTGTTCCAAGTCAGAGAATATAACAGCCATTTACACTTCCCATTTGTTCATTCATGCCTCCATTCATTCATTTATTCAAGAACTATTTCTTGAGCACCAGCCATGTGCCAAACACTGTGATAGATACATGGATATATATTCTAAGATCCAGACAACTGACTTATAAATAACTGCTACACTGCAACCTATTTTGTTAAGTTAGGACCCTATAGTGTATTTTTAAGGCTATTGCCTTATTAATTTTCCTGCAGGACGTAGACAGGAATGTATTCATTTTCATGACTTTCATAAATCTCCTTGCATAGTTTCTTGTCAAGTAAACATAAATATCTCCTATCAAAAACAACATTTTAATTAAACCAATAGTTTTACCAGAAAGGTTGAGCTCAGTGGTTATTGAAATGGAGGGGAAACCTCAGCCCCATTTAGTAGCTTATTTCCCAAGGCAACAATAGAGGACCAGCCCCAGTGCATAACTGCTTTTCAAGCTTCTGCTTGCACCTCATTTGTTTGTGTCCCATGGTCCAAAGCAAGTCACAAGGCCAGGCCATGTTCAGGATGTGGGGAAACAGATTCTACATTTTGATGGAAGTTGCTGCAAAGAATTCATGGCCATTTTTCCCCCATATACTACAATGGTTTGAAGGTAAGATGAAGCACAAGACAGTTTTTTTTGCAGCTAATCAGAGGATCACACCAATGGAGCCCAACTGGACATATTCTGTGGTATATGAGGCTTTCCCTGCCATACTATCATACCTGGTCACCTTTTAAAATTGAAGTATAGTTGACTTACAATATTATACTAGTTTCAGCTATACAACATAGTGAATTTTATGCGTTAGAAAATGATCACCACAACAAGTCTAGCTACCACGTATCACCACACAAAATTATTACAATATTACTGACTATGTTCACTGTGCTGTACATTATATACCCATGACTCATTTATTTTATAATTGGAAGTTTGTATCTCTTAATTTCTTTCACCTATTTTGCCCACCTCAACCCTCCTCCCCTCTGGCAACCACCTGTTTGTTCCCTGTATCAACGTCTCTTTCTTTTTTTAAAAAAATATTTATTTATTTATTGGCTGAGTCGGGTCTTAGTTGTGGCATACGGGATCTTTTGCTGTGGTGCAAGGGCTTCTCTCTAGTTGAGGTGCATGGGCTCTCTAGGTGCAGTGCATGGGCTCAGTTGCCCTGTGGCATGTGGGATCTTAGTTTCCCAACCAGGGATCGAACTCACGTCCTCTGCATTGCAAGACAGATTGTTAACCACTGGACCACCAGGGAAGTCCCTCAATGAGTCTGTTTCTGTTTGTTATGTTTGTTCATTAAAAAATTCCACATATAAATGAAATCATATGATATTTGTCTGACTTATTTAACTTAACGTCATACCCTCCAGGTCCATCCATATTTTGGCAAATGGCAAGATTTCATTCACTTTCTATGGCTGAGTAATATTCCATTGTATATATATCACAATTTCTTCATTTGTTAATCTACTGATGGACACTTAGGTTGCTTCCATATCTTGGCTATTATGAATAATTCTGCTATAAACATAGCCGTGCATATATTTTTTCAAATTAGTGTTTTTGTTTTCTTCAGAAAGATACCCAGAAGTAGAATTGCTGGATCATATGGTAGCTCTATTTTTATTTTTTTGAGGAATCTCCATACAGTTTTCATAGTGGTGGACCAATTTACATTCCTACCAATGGTGCACGAGGGTTCCTTTTTCTCCACATCCTCACCAACGTTTTTTATTCCTTGTCTTTTTGATAATAGCTGTCCTAACATGTGTGAGGTGATACCCCTTTGTGGTTTTGATTTGCATTTCTCTGATAATTAATGATGTTGTGTAACTTTACATGTACCTGTTGGCCACTTGTATGTCTTCTTTGGAAAAATGTCTATTCAGGATCCTCTGCCCAGTTTTTAGTCAAATTGTTTTTCTGCTATTGAATTATATAAGTTCTTTATATACATATATATATATTTTAAAATGGTCACCTATGTGCCAAACATTATTTCTTTTTAAAAATTAACTAATTAATTAATTTATGGCTGCACTGGGTCTTCGTTCATTTGCCCGGGCTTTCTCTAGTTGCAGTGAGTGGGGGCTACTCTTCATTGCAGTACGCAGGCTTCTCATTGCGGTGGCTTCTCTTGTTGCTGAGCACAGGCTCTAGGGGCGCAGGCTTCAGTAGTTGTGGCACGCTGGCTCAGCAGTTGTGGCTCGCGGCCTCTAGAGCAGAGGCTCAGTAGTTGTGGCACACGGGCCTAGTTGTTCTGGGGCATGTGGGATCTTCCTGGACCAGGGCTCGAACCCATGTCCCCTGCATTGGCAGGCAGATTCTTAAACACCCGAACCCATGTCCCCTGCATTGGCAGGCAGATTCTTAAACACTGCACCACCAGGGAAGCCCCAAGTTCTTTATATTTTGATTATTAACCCCTTATCAGATACATCATTTGCTAATATCTTCTCCCCTCCAGTAGGCTGTTTTTTAATTTTGTTGATAGTTTCCTTCTCTGTGCAAAAGTTTGATGTAGTCCCATTTGTTTATTTTTGCTTTTGTTTCCCTTGCCTGAGGGGACATATCTGCCTGGTCACTTTTTAACATAAAGGGTAAAGCTGGTGATTATGTAGTAAGTAAGACAAACCAGATAATTTAAGCATAAAAACAAAATCTTATTTGAAACGTGAATTATTGGTTTTTCCATTACATCAACCAGACACCTTGTCAACTGTGCCCATTGTTTTGAAGACATTATATCTGCAGTCTAAATCACTGCCTCTTTCCTTTATCCCCCTGCACATAACCATTCTTTTAACCCTTGGAAAAATATCCAAATTTCCTTCTTTTCCTTGATTATACACCTCTAAAAGATGTTTGGTCATTTAGATTCAAAATAAAACATTTTACTCACCTGGCAATACCTTTTAATGTTTTTTTAAATAAGTAAAGTGGAAGGTATGTAATAGGTGCTATGGTAGTTGTTTTCTTCTCATGGAAGAATTACTTAGTTTTTGCAATACAACATGCCACGCTTTAAAATTAGCAAGAAATAATGAAAATATACCCTTCAGCAAAGTCCCACTGAGGACAACTGAGTAGCTAAGCTACTTAGCGAGGCAAATTCAACCATAAGCTTTCTAATTCAACTGAGCACAAATGCTCAGGATCTTGCAGTGTGACCCTATTGACCTGAAAGAATACATGTACCTTTAAAGAATGAGCAGATTACTTGCTTCCCATCAGCAGGTTTAAAATTGGTATTTTCATGGCTGTGTAATAAAGCTTTAAAACGAACACAGTTAAAATGATAACCACTAGTCAGAGAAGGAAAACATTCAAACTCAAACATATCTCAGTTTTCTTAAACAAATTCTGCCTGGGGTGTGCACACATACAATTGGTTGCTTTCCTTAGTGAATGTTGTACAAAACCACATACCCTGGAAGAATTTGGCTGTGTTCGGTACCAATTAACAAAGAGCCTTTTTCAAACATCTCAAGAGTGATATAAATAGCTGGAAAGGGTGTTAATTGCTGAAGCACGCTGGTTTATCAAATGAATAACTATGTGAATGAGCTTTGTAAACTCTACAAAACACTCTAAAAAATTTGTTGTCATTCTTTTTATACTTGTGTACATAATACATGCACACAGTCTAACATATTTCACCTTCCACAGAATGGTTTTGCAGTGTGGTGGACTGAAAATGAAATAACTTTGGTAATGCTTTCCCTAGATGAATGAATTTTTAAATTTTGCTTTCTTGTCACTGGAATCTAGACACAGTCCCTAACAGTATGTGTAGTTCCTTGAAAGGATTATTTCTGATGATCTGCATAATGTGTACCCATTTTAGAAAAATTTGAAAATGGAGAAAAGTATGAAAAATAAAGTGAATAATCATTCACAATTCCATCATCTAGAGGTAGTAGTCATTAATATTTTAGTGTGTTTTCTTCTCATCTTTTTTCTACACATATAAATATACAGAGAAATATGAAAATTATATATATTTTATATAATACTATGGTCTATATAAGAGGCAATATAGCATAGTGGTTAACATTGCCAGAATATTTAGGTTTGAATTCTGGATCCCCCACTTTCTAATTGTGTAAACTGGTACTTATTTTCACTGTAACTCAGTTTCCTTAACTATAATATGGAATAATATTAGTGATCTACTTCATAGGGTTATTGTGAGGATTAAGTGAATTAATACATGCAAAGCACTTAAAACAGTCCCTAGCACATTATAAGGGTTCAATTTTTTTTTTTTTTTTTTTTTTTTTTTTTGGCCACGCTGCATGGCTTGTGGGATCTTAGTTCCCCGACCAGGGATTGAACCCGGACCCATGGCAATGAAAGTGCCAAGTCCTAACAACTGGACTGCCAGGGATTTCCCTAAATGCTCAATATTATAAACCATTTTTATCATATAACACCAGGGCATAAGCATTTTCCAAAATAATTTAAAACATTTCATGAACATATGATTGAATATCATGTTCTATTACATAGATATGCCATAGTTTACTTAACCAGCTCAATTGTTGAATATTGTGTTTCCAAATTGTTACTATTATAAATATCATTTCAATGAATATCTAAATGCATAAAATTTTGTCTGCATTTCAAATTATCTGATTAAACTAGATTCCTACAAGTGGACTTTGATGACCAGCCTCCAGGATGGCCCCCAGTGACCCCCCTCTCCTGGTATTCTTGCCCTTGTCTAAGTCCTCCCCATTCCCCACCCCACACTAAATACACAGAGCTTTTTTGTTTAACCAATAGAATATTGCAAACATGATGAAGTGTGACTTTTGAGGCTAGGTCACAAGAGTCATCATGGGTTCTTCCTTGTTCTCTCTCTGTTTGGATCACTCGCTCTGGCAAAGGACAGCTGACACATTGTGAGGATGCTTCAGCATCTCTATGAAGAGGTCCATGTGTTGAGGAACTGAGGCTCCTGCCAACTGCTATGTGAATGAGTTGTCCTGGAAGCCAATCTTCCAGCCCCAGGCAAGCCTTCATATGACAAAAGCCCAGGCTAACAGCTTGAAAAACTCTGACCCAGAACCATCTAGCCCGAGCCACTCCCAGATTCCTGACCTGCAAAAACTATGTGAGATAATAAATGTATTGTCTGGAGTGAATACAGACAACAATATTTTATTATAATCATCAAACTTGCTAAGAAGCTAGGACTTAATTATTCCAAGCACTAAAAAGAAATGATAATTATGTTATGTGATGGATGTGTTCATTATTGCTGCAATGGCAATCACATTACAATATGTAAATGTATCAAATTAACATGCTTAAATTTTACAATATGTCAAATACATTTCAGTAAAGAAAAGTTATTGTCCTATAAGCTGCTAAATTTGGGGGTACTTTGTTATGCAGCAATAGATTAGTAATATACAGAAAAATTAGATTAAGAGGTAGAATATTTAACATGTTTGATAGTATTAAATTGCTTTCCAGAAATGTTATATTGATCAACTCCCATCAGAAGTATATTAGAGGGCTTCCCTGGTGGCGCAGTGGTTGGGAGTCCGCCTGCCGATGCAGGGGACACGGGTTAATGCCCCGGTCTGGGAAGATCCTACGTGCCATGGCCCGTGAGCCATGGCTGCTGAGCCTGCGCGTCTGGAGCCTGTGCTCC
>NC_041219.1:77635296-77636550 GCF_002837175.3 Physeter macrocephalus | reverse complement strand
CGTCTGGAGCCTGTGCTCCGCACCGGGAAAGGCCACAGCAGTGAGAGGCCCGCGTACCGCAAAAAAAAAAAAAAAAAAAAAAAAAAAAGAAGTATATTAGAGTACTTATATTATGGTACCTTCATCATCACTGAATATTCAGTTTTGTAATCTTTGTTAATTTCATAGAAAAAGTATGTATTTTTCCATTGGAAAAAATTTGCTTTTACTTGATCTCTAGTGAGGTTAGTATTTTTTCTTACAGTCTTTTTTTAAAGACAATTTTTTTGAGCAGTTTTAGGTTCACAGCAAAATTGAGAGAAAGGTACAGAGATTTCTCGTGTACCCCCTGCACCCACACATGCATAACCTCCACAATTATCAACAAATCCCACCAGAGTGGTGTGTTTTTTACAACTGATGAACCTATATTGATACTTCATAACCACCCAAAGTTCATTGTCCACATTAAGTTTCACTCTTGGTGTTGTGCTAGGTTAATTTTTTCATGTTTCTTTTCTATTTATATTTCCTCTTCTGGGAAGCCTCTTTATATATAATTTGATCAATCTCCTATTGAGGTCTTAGTATTTTTCATAGCAATTTGTATGAACTCTCTATATAAAGGATATTAACCATTTTATGTTTGTCACATTTTCAACTGGTTATTCTTGTTGGTTTTATGTTTAGTGATATATAGATACTTAAAATTTTTATGCAGTCAAATGGACTGTGATATCTTCTTTAGTGTTTATACCTAGAAAGTCCTACTCTATTCAAAAAGAAGATAAACATTTATGTTATAGTTTTTTATTTTGTTTTATATTTGGATCTTTTGTTCATTTGGAATTTATAATTGTTTTTTGGTATCACCAAAGAGCTAGCTAATTTTAAAAGGATTTATGCATAAATAGAACAATTTTACTCTTTTCTATTTTTTTTTTAACCATCTTTATTGGAGTATAACTGTTTTACAATGGTGTGTTAGTTTCTGCTTTACGACAAAGTGAATCAGTTATACATATACATATGTTCCAATATCTTTTCCCTCTTGGGTCTCCCTCCCTCCCACCTTCCCTATCCCGCCCCTCTAGGTGGTCACAAAGCACCGAGCTGATCTCTCTGTGCCATGCGGCTGCTTCCCACTAGCTATCCACCCTACGTTTGGTAGTGTATATTTGTCCATGCCACTCTCGCACTTCGTCACAGCTTACCCTTCCCCCTCCCCATATCCTCAAGTCCATGCTCTAGTAGGTCTGTGTTTTATTCCCATCC
>NC_041219.1:77631805-77633208 GCF_002837175.3 Physeter macrocephalus | reverse complement strand
GGTAGCCTTATTATGATTTTAGGCAGCCTCTCTGCTAATGGATGGGGCTGTAGTCCTGTCTTGCTATTTGTTGGGCATAGGGTATCCAGCACTGTACATTGCTGGTCGTTGAGTGAAACTGGGTCTTGGTTTTGAGATGGAGATCTCTGGGAGATTTTCACTGTTTGATATTACGTGGAGCTGGGAGGTCTCTTGTGGACCAGTGTCCTGAAGGTGGTTCTCCCATCTCAGAGACACAGCCCTGACGCCTGGCTGGAGCACCAAGAGCCTTTGATCCACACGGCTCAGAATAAAAGGGAGAAAAAATAGAAAGGAAAGAAAGGAAGGAAGGAAGGAAGAAAGGAAGGAAGAAATGAAGGAAGGAACGAAGACAGGAAGGAAGAAAGCAAGAAAGGAAGAAAGGAAGGGAGGAAGGAAGGGAGGAAGGAAGGGAGGAAGGAAGGAAGAAAGGAAGGAAGAAATGAAGGAAGGAAGGAAGAAAGAGAAAGAAAGAAAAGAAAGAAAGAAAGAAAAAAGAAAGAAAGAAAGAAAACTAGTGCCAATTAACAATAATGTTTGGTTAGCACATAATGGCCATGCAGGTGAGCAAAGAGTGGGAGATCAATAAGATACCCTGTCATTGCAAAAACTAGGATCCAGGGTAAATTTATTTTCTTCGCTACATGGATTTCAAGTTCATTTCTCTGTAGGATGTGTTAAAAATATTCTGGTGCACTAACTTGCATTGTATGTACATCCTGAAGGGGAGAAACTTACCAAGAAAATGAATAGTTTCCAAATTTAACAAATGACTGGTTGTGAATGGGCTGTATTTCTAAAGATGAAAATGTCAAAAATTTTAATACTCACTTACTGAAATAACAGACCATATTTCATAATTTAAAAAACCTACTTCATTCCCAAGTATTAAAAACTCACAGAAATATATATGCAGATATATATTTATATGCACATATTTATTTATGTATGTGTGTATAGATAATATTTTACTTAGTTTTTCATGGTTAGATGACCTCAACTATGCTGAAGTTTGTTAATTTTCTCCTATAGATTATTAAGTGAAGGAGAAAAACGTTATCACCATGCTAATTAATATATGTGGAAGTTTTGTTGTAAAGCTGGTTTGGTGGTGCTGAACTCTCTCAGCTTTTGCTTGTTTGTAAAGTTTTTAATTTCTCCATTAAATCTGAATGAAATCTTTGCTGGGTAGAGTAATCTTGGTAGTAGGTTTTTCTCCTTCATCACTTTAAATATGTCCTGCCACTCCCTTCTGGCTTGCAGAGTTTCTGCTGAAAGATCAGCTGTTAACCTTATGGGGATTCCCTTGTGTGTTATTTGTTGTTTTTCCCTTGCTGCTTTTAATATGTTTTCTTTGTATTTAATTTTTGATAGTTTGATTAATA
>NC_041219.1:77630752-77631572 GCF_002837175.3 Physeter macrocephalus | reverse complement strand
TCCTTGTTAACTGTTTCTTGCAATTTGTCTATTCTATTTCCAAGATTTTGGATCATCTTTACTATCATTATTCTGAATTCTTTTTCAGGTAGACTGCCTATTTCCTCTTCATTTGTTAGGTCTGGTGGGTTTTTACATTGCTCCTTCATCTGCTGTGTGTTTTTCTGTCTTTTCATTTTGCTTACTGTGTTTGGGGTCTCCTTTTTGCAGGCTGCAGGTTCCTAGTTCCCATTGTTTTTGGTGACTGTCCCCAGTGGCTAAGGTTGATTCAGTGGGTTGAGTAGGTTTCCTGGTCGGGGGGAGTAGTGCCTGTGTTCTGGTGGATGAGGCTGGATCTTGTCTTTCTGGTGGGCAGGTCCACGTCTGGTGGTGTGTTTTGGGATGTCGGTAGCCTTATTATGATTTTAGGCAGCCTCTCTGCTAATGGATGGGGCTGTAGTCCTGTCTTGCTATTTGTTGGGCATAGGGTATCCAGCACTGTACATTGCTGGTCGTTGAGTGAAACTGGGTCTTGGTTTTGAGATGGAGATCTCTGGGAGATTTTCACTGTTTGATATTACGTGGAGCTGGGAGGTCTCTTGTGGACCAGTGTCCTGAAGGTGGTTCTCCCATCTCAGAGACACAGCCCTGACGCCTGGCTGGAGCACCAAGAGCCTTTGATCCACACGGCTCAGAATAAAAGGGAGAAAAAATAGAAAGGAAAGAAAGGAAGGAAGGAAGGAAGAAAGGAAGGAAGAAATGAAGGAAGGAACGAAGACAGGAAGGAAGAAAGCAAGAAAGGAAGAAAGGAAGGGAGGAAGGAAGGGAGGAAGGAAGGGAA
>NC_041219.1:77628816-77629153 GCF_002837175.3 Physeter macrocephalus | reverse complement strand
AAGGAAGGAAGGAAGAAATGAAGGAAGGAAGGAAGGAAGAAAGAAAGAAAGAAAGAAGATAAAATAAAGTAGGATAAAATAAAGTTATTAAAATAAAAAATAATTATTAGGAAGAAAAATTTTATTATAAAAACAAAAAACAAAAATGGTTAGGTCAGAACCCTAGGACAAATGGTGAAAGCAAAGCTATACAGACAAAATCTCACACAGCAGCACACACATACACACTCACAAAAAGTGGTTCTCCCATCTCAGAGACACAGCCCTGACGCCTGGCTGGAGCACCAAGAGCCTTTGATCCACACGGCTCAGAATAAAAGGGAGAAAAAATAGAAAG
>NC_041219.1:77593906-77628806 GCF_002837175.3 Physeter macrocephalus | reverse complement strand
TAATGTATCTTGCTCCCAAAGTCCACCCCCTCAACTTGGGATGATTCTCTGTCTGTTCAGGTTTTCCACAGATGCAGGGCACTTCAAGCTGATTGTGGAGATTTAATCCGCTGCTTCTGAGGCTGCTTGGAGAGACCTCCCCCTCTCCTCTTTGTTCGCACAGCTCCTGGGGTTCAGCTTTGGACTTGGCCCCGCCTCTGCGCGTAGGTCGTCCGAGGGCGTCTGCTCTTCGCTCAGACAGGACGGGGTTAAAGGAGCAGCTGATTCGGGGGCTCTGGCTCACTCAGGCCGGGAGGAGGGAGGGGTACAGATGCGGGGCGAGCCTGCGGCGGCAGAGGCTGGCGTGACGTTGCAGCAGCCTGCGGCGCGCCGTGCGTTCTCCCGGGGAAGCTGTCCCTGGATCCCGGGACCCTGCAGTTACGGGCTGCACAGGCTCCCGGGAGGCCACGTGTGGATAGTGACCTGTGCTCGCACACAGGTCTCTTGGTGGCGGCAGCAGCAACCTTAGCGTCTCATGCCCGTCTCTGGGGTCCGCGCTGATAGCTGCGGCTCGCGCCCGTTTCTGGAGCTCCTTTAAGCAGCGCTCTTAATCCCTTCTCCTCGCGCACCACGAAACAAAGAGGTAAGAAAAAGTCTCTTGCCTCTTCGGCAGCTCCAGACCTTTACCCGGACTCCCTCCCGGCCAGCCGTGGCGCACTCGCCCCCTTCAGGCTGTGTTCACGCCGCCAACCCCAGTCCTCTCCCTGGGATCCGACGTCCGAAGTCCGAGGCTCAGCTCCCAGCCCCGCCCGCCCCACAGGTAAGCAGACAAGCCTCTGGGGCTGGTGAGTGCTGGTCGGCACCGATCCTCTGTGCGGGAATCTCTCCGCTTTGCCCTCCGCACCCCTGTGGCTGCGCTCTCCTCCGTGGCTCCGGAGCTTCCCCTCTGCCACCCGCAGTCTCCGCCCGTGAAGGGGCTTCTAGTGTGTGGAAACCTTTCCTCCTTCACAGCTCCCTCCCACTGGTGCATCCACGTGTAGATGTATTTCTGATGTATCTGTGAGGAGGAAGGTGATCTCCGCATCTTACTCTTCCGCCATCTTCTCCCCTCTTTTCTGTTTATCAGTGATTATTATAAATTTTTTTTAAGATCTAGTGCCTGTTTCTGTGTTCTCTGTTTCACTGAAAAGCTCTTCTTGTGTCGATATCACTCTGTTTTAATTATTGTGGTTTAAAATGTTTTACTAACTGTAAGGACTAGTTAGGAAAATGACCTTAGTAGTATGACGTCATGGTCTCTCAAAGGCACAGAGTTTTCTAGAATGCAATCAGATGCCATTCAAAACTGTTTAAAAGTTGGGTGGCTCTTCACATAAGAATATGAAAGAAGGCAAAATTTCATCAAGATCAGGAGTCCGTGGAGCTGGGCAGAAAAAACATTTTAACTTTCTAAGAACCAAAGAAATGAAAAGTCCAATCAAGTGTTTTAGCAGCCTGGGTGAAAGTTGTGGACTTCCCGGAGTCAATGAAGAAAGAGGACAGACGGAACTCACACCCAGGGTATGAATGAGTTCCGCTGCACAAACTAAGTTTGGCCAATAAATTACTTTTCATATGTTTATGTATCTTTGTCAAACTCTGCGAAGTTTGAAATAATTCAACTGCAATACTAACTGAGCTTGGAAAGCTTCTGTAGGCATTCCTTTGATAACTGAATATTTTCTTCAGTTATAAGTTTCAGGTTTTCTTTCAAGTCAGTTCTGGCCATTACCATTTTTCCATTAATCATCCAATTTATTGAGATTTTCATTTATCTGCATATACTGATGTTTGGTATTTTATAACAAGAAATTTCCAGTATATTGCTCATTTCTTTATTTGTTTTTCTCTCCTTTGTGTGTGTGTGTGTATTGAATTTGACAGGAAGATGTTTATTTTTTATTTATTTATTTATTTATTTTGTGCAAGGCGGGCCTCTCACTGTTGTGGCCTCTCCCGTTGCGGAGCACAGGCTCCAGACGCACAGGCTCAGTAACCATGGCTCATGGGCCCAGCCGCTCCGCGGCATGTGGGATCTTCCCGGACCGGGGCACGAACCCGTGTCCCCTGCATCAGCAGGCGGATTCTCAACCGCTGCGCCACCAGGGAAGCCCGAAGATGTTTATTTTTGTTTGTATTTTTCCCTCCAAACACATGCTATTGGATTTATCAGTTTTACTGTTTTATTTTTTAATTTATCTCTATTTTCCTTTTTCTTAGGTTAATTTTAGGTATTCTAATTTTATGAGTTGAATGAGTTGAAAAAAAAATGTTTTTAAGAAGGAAAGCATTTAAAGTTTAAGGTTATTTACCATTGAGTATACTTGGTTACAGCTCCTAAACTAAGTTTTATATGTATTACTTTCATTTTCATTATTTTGCAAATAGTTTGATGTTATATTTGTTTTCTTCTTTGACTCAATATTATTTTACTTAAAAAAATGAAGCCCTGACTAAGCAAATCACTAGTCTCTCTCTTCATTTACATTTTAAAAAGTGGAACAACTCTTTTTTGTTCTCCTCCTCCCTAAAAATAATTTTTCAAAATTATGCCGTAGAAGAATTTTAGAAAAGCCAATAGAAATCATTGAATTTGAGGCATTTAGTTCACTTATTTGATACTTCTCCCTCAGATCTCACATTAAACCAACTGGTTTTGAGAATAAAAGTTTTAAGTCATTACCACTGAGTGAAATGTGCAGTGAAAGACTCAGGAAAAGGGATATTTTTGGCATCAGCTAATTTGTGCTACAGCTAATATCTTGAATCTGTGATTCAAAGGCAGAAACATAACTGAAACAGCTGTTTAATTTGCCTAGAGCACAAAATAAGCAGCACATCCGATGTCAGGGGAAAGGTACAGGTGAAGTTTATAGAACAAAAACCCATGAGAAGAAGGAGGCCACGTGATCATCGTCGTCTGGGAGAAGGGCAGCCATGACCCCAGCTGCTGAGCACTTCAGCCTCCACAGCGGTCACGCCAGAGGACGAACGTTGCTTATTGCTGGCCAGGAATTTTGCTCCAGATCCACTGTAGCCAGTCACCACAGTGACCTGTGCAGGCCTGCGGTGGATCACACGAACTCTACGCCCCTTTAGATTGAGGCACAGCCTAGAGCATTTATATGTGCGCTGCTTCCTTTTCTGTATGGCTGTACCATAGTTTTAGGACTGGCAAAGATTACTGCCTTACTAAGGAAGCAGCTAGCAAAGTCTACAAAATACCTCCACCCTAAGTACACAGCTTCTGTGTCCTTGCTTCTGAGCCCCATCCTGCCACCGAGCCCCTGGTCACTTCCTACCATACAACCCAAAGGGGAGAATAAGGAGATGAGCCCCAAAGAAATCACCATGTAAAGAAGTGATGGGCTGGCCTCATCCAGGAGCTAGAGAGAGCTGCTAACGTCTTTATACTTCCTGAGGAAAGTTCCACCCTCCTCTGGCGTTCTACGAGGTCCTGAGCCCTAGCCCAGCACCCTCTTCTAGAGGAGGTTTAGGCTGTGGACTCATAGCCCCTGATGCAACGATAGAACCAGGAGTGAGGAGACCTCAGCTGTATCACTATGGCTTTTCATATTGTGAGCATGTTATCGTGGGAACTTTTGAAAGACACGTAGCCTCTCTGGTCCTGGTTTTCATCATTTAAAAAAAAAAAAAGAGGGTTTCGTTTGATGACCTCCGAGGTCTCTTCCTGATCCAAAATTCTTGGTTTGATTTTCAGGAGTTTGGTCCATGAACACAACCTGGGATTCTGCCATCCCTGCCCATCACAAAGTCTCTCTCACCATCACAATAGCCAGAGTGTACCAAAGGCACTGTGTTGAGTGCTTTACATGCTTCCCTTGCAAGAATCTTCTTATATTGCCTCCATTTTACAGTTGAAAATGGGGAAGCTTCCAGAGGTTATGGAATTTATCCAGATCACGCAGCTCGTAATTGGTGTAATTGAGTTCAGATCATGGTCGACCTGAGTTTAGAGCCAAAGGCTCTGCTTTGCACCACGTTGCAATGAACTCTTATTTCCTGCTTGCTTCTAGATTATTTTGTCTTAGTGTTACCAAGTCAAGAAATGAAAGTTGAGAAAGAGTAGGAAAGTTACAGATTTTAGAAGTCAATGAAGTTTAAAAAAAAGAAGGAGAGGGGACTTCCCTGGTGGCGCAGGGGATAAGACTCCACACTCCCAATGCAGGTGGCCTGGGTTCGATCCCTGCACAGGGAAATAGATCCCACATACATGCCGCAACTAAGGAGCCCACCTGCCGCAACTAAGACCCAGCTCAACTAACTAACTAACTAATACATAAATAAATAAAAGAAGGAGGAGGAGGAGGAGAAGAGGCACCAGATATAATTCTGTTCAGGGTAATCCAGAAAAACAGCAATAATACAAAGTTCCATACGGCAAAAGTTGAAAACTAGTTCCCTCCCCAACCCCTCACCCCCAGTTCCTTTTTGAAAACAAGGGTTTTCTGTAGCTAATGCATTATAGAGGACACTAAATCGATAGGATGAATCATGTTTAAACATGGTATTGATAGTGTCTTCTATTCTCAAATTGTTGCCTTGTTTTAATAAGTGAAATCAAATCAAAGTACTCTAAGTTCCTTATAGCTCATCAAGTTGTAGCTCCATTCATTACAAAATCGTTTAAAAGTAACTCTAAATTAATGTATTTCCAATTATTATCTGTATAAACTACACTCTTACATTTCATATTCCAAACAATCATTTTATAGATAAGTTGGATCAGGAGTTACAGATCACAGAGTTGATCTTCTCTTCCTAAACACAAAAAGTGACATCATATCTGTGAATGCTCTAGAATTACTGTACAAATATTTTGAATGTTCCAAAATGTTTGGAAAGAGAAGATTTTTATGCTCCCTTTAGAATTTTAAGGTCTAATCTTCTATCTTCAATTGAAATTATCTGAGTTTAAAAAATATACCCATATCGACCAGGCAGCTTTAGATACACAATTTGTATACATGTCTGAAATATATTTAAACTCAGCAATTGAAGCTGTGTAAAAGTATTTATTTGTAACTGGCCCCCTCTAGTGAAAATTATTTAAAATAGCATAATTCATTTCAGAATCTCCTTTGAACTGGTCAAATTTTTTGCGAGCAGTTTCAAATTTAAAATTTTTTAATTTCTATTCTCTATAGAGTCCCAGATTATAGACTAATAGATTTTTTTTATTATTATAGGATCTGTTTTAGAAATATATGATGAAAAATAATCCAAATACACACATAATTAATTATCCATGTCTTAACACCATAGCTGTGACTTTTTGGAGAAACAATACAATTGACTTTAAAGATAAATCTTGGTAGAAAAGTAAAATACTGACTACTCTTGAGATGAGAAGTGAGTGTGGGACATAGATCGTGATGAGATTGCCACAAAATTCAGACTGAAAAGAATAACCTTGTTAACAGTCCCAAATTGCTTGTACTTGTTTTTTCACTTGCTCTTTTGGGTATCCTGTGAAGTAGGTATCATTCCCCTATTTTGCAGATCAGAAAACAGTTTCAGCAAGTGAAGTGCTATGCCCAGGGTCACAGAGCATTGTGGATGCTGTGGTGTGCACCCAGATTCCCCTGCAGGGCTGGAGAACTTCTTATTCTTCCACTTGCTGGAGGGGTTGTTGGCTGATGCTTCCCAGCTAGGACCTGCTCTCAACAGAAGAGAGACACTTTGCCCAAGGTTATGCTCCCTCCCTGGGGACAGTGCACATCTAACGACTTCTTCATGTGGGAGACAAAGACTTGTCGACTTTGCCTCAATTTGGGATATCACAAGAAGGGCCATCCCAGCTTCAGAACTCCCCATGGGAATCTGCTGAGACCTAGGCTGCAACCTCATTGCAGTTCAACCTTTCTTCTCTGCCCAGTCTTTCTTCCCTCACCAATCACAGGGGCTATGTCTTCCAGGGCTCTCCAGTAACGTCTGCCCAGAAACCTCAGTGTCTCAGTCTGTTTCCTGGGAAACCCAACCAATGACAGCTGGTCCTCGTTGTGGTCCTAGAATGGGATTTTGTTGCCGGCCCTGGCTGGCTGTGATAAAGACCCTATTGCTGGTAGTAGGGGGAGCATTAATAGCCCCAGGCATACAGTTCCATCCAGTGCTATTGCTAAAACTTTTACAAGTGGTAAATTGAGATGGGATACTGATGGGAAGAAATGTGCCGGCAGGTGCAACATCTCAGGGGTTTGAGGGTTTCGGGGGGAGTTAATTAAATATAAGTATTTTGGAATTAGATAACTGTTGTTTGCAATTAGATGGTCATGGATGCTTTGGAGAGAGGCAATGAAAGGCTGAGGATGATTACTCACCAATATATTGTGAAATGTGAAGCCAGAGTACTTCCTTGGCTGTACATAAATTGATTCCCATCTCCTGCAGCCTGGGAGCTGTAAACCGAAGACGTCTTTAAGAGTAACAGGATTCCAGAGAATGTTGAATTCTCAGCTCAAGCTGCTCTGCTATTTCTAAGTCAGGGCCCTGATTTGGAAGGAGTGAGAGTCTGAGGTGTTGGGTGGGGACATCTGGGTTGTGCACTAAAAATTCCATGATTACTTTGGACCCTCTAGACCTGCAGAAGTGATACACTCCTTCCCGTTAAAGGCTAGTGCCTCTTGTTTATTTGCAGATGATGCAAGAAAACTTGTGCCCTGCTCAGGATGTATCTCTGTCTCCTCTTGTGGCCATCAGACCCATAACTGGGGTCAAGTTGCAACGTAACTCAGCCAGAGAAGTGCTGGGCCTGCAGAGGGAAAAAGGGACTATCCTCTGAAGTGAAGTAGTTGTAGGACCTGGTCATTGTGTACCCTCAGAAATTGGGAGTGTATGTGTGGGGCTGGATTCTGAGGGTACTGAATCAAGGGGCACAGAATATAACATTGGAAAAGGGAGGTTGTTTTGTGTGTGAGTGTTCTCTCGTGGTACAGGGCTTACACCTTGGCAAGGAGGCCAGGAGATGGCGCTAATACACTGCAAGTTCGCCTCTTAGGTGCTCGGGGAAAAAGCATGTATTAGCTTACATTAAATAAGGTAGAACTGGAAGCACTGCTGTGGCAAATAGTGAAAGAAGAAATCAAAATGTACAGAGACGTGGGCATGCTAGACTGAATATACTACATAGGCCAGAAAACCCACCAGCCATTACGTTCGAATGGGAGCCTAGAGGACACTCTGTTTACCTTAGAAATAAAGCAGGTCCTTGGGGAGAAGCTCTGGGCTGCTGGCAGGAGATGCTGTTACAGAAATGGGCTCACTGATTGTAAGGGGGACAATAGGGACCTGAAATAATAGAGGCCAGGTGGCGAGCACCACTGTCATCGGCAGGATGGAAGCAGCTGAGAGCACACTGGCTGTAAGCAGAGAATGACAGGACCGCCTCCCTGCCCCCAGCCCCACCGTCCACCCCAGAATCACACCACATTGGCTCAGCAGGGCTCGAAATTCCACTTTTTGTTTTAAATGTTAGGCTCGGATTCTTCCTTCCTTCGTTCCTTCGTTCCTTCCTTCGTTCCTTCCTTCGTTCCTTCGTTCCTTGCTTCCTCCCTCCCTCCCTCCTCCCTCCCTCCCTCTCTCTCTTTCTCTTTTTGGCTGCGTTGGGTCTTCGTTGCTGCGTGCGGGCTTTCTCTAGTTGTGGCGAGCAGGGGCTACTCTTCGTTGCAGTGCACGGGCTTCTCACTGCTGTGGCTTCTCTTGTTGCGGAGCACGGGCTCTAGGCGCGCGGGCTTCAGTAGTTGTGGCTCGCGGGCTCCAGAGGGCAGGCTCAGTAGTTGTGGCACACGAGCTTAGTTGTTCCACAGTATGTGGGATCTTCCCAGACCAGGGATCAAACCCTTGTGCCCTGCATTGGTAGAAGGATTCTTAAGCACTGCACCACTGGGGAAGTCCTCCAATTCCTGTTTTTTGTTATTGGTTTTTTTTTTAAATACTTCTCTTTACCAGAGGCCTTTCTCAACCAGATCCAAGAGCAATTCAGCCCCAGCACCCAGTGGCCTCCATTGCAGGGTGACATTTCAGGCTTACATGTTCAAAGGGGAAATCTTGATTTCTAACTTTAGACATTTTCCTGCCACATCTTCCCCGGTGGCTCAAGCTAAATGCCTATGAGCCATCCTCAGTGCCTCTCTTTTCTTCATCCAACTGTTCAGTAAATTCTATTGACCCTACCTCCAAAATACATTCCTGTCCATCCATTTCTCTTCATCTAAAGTTTTGTATCCCTCACCTAGAACACTAAGAGCATTTCCCTAATTTGTCTTTCTGCTTTACTCCTGTCTTATAATCATCATTCCACAGAGCAGCCAAAGAATTTTACTAGGACTAAGACTAGGACTAAAATGGTGAGACTATGTCATAGCTCTGCTTAATGTCCTCTGTTTGCTTCCTATTACACTTGAAGTAAAAACCCAAGCTCCTTTATGGCCTTCAATGCCCTAGGTGATGTGGCCCCTTGCTTTCCTCTCTAATTCTGTTTTATTGTTTTATATCATTCTCTCCCTTGCTGGCAGCTCTAACCACACAGGTTTTTCTCATCTCCCCACTCCCTTGTTTTAAAATAACACAAGCTGATTTTTGCCTTAAGACCCTTTAACTTTCTATTCCTGAAATACTCTTGCTCAGATATTTATGAAGCTAGTTGATTTTAGGGGAGGAGGAGTTGAGAAAAAGAAGAATCAAGGATAATTTTGGGGAAGGCTTTGGGTTTGACTGCTGTGGATGAATGACGAGTGCATACTGGGGGAGGAGATATAAAATTTGAAACGTCTATTATTAGCTTACATTTATGGAGTGCTTGAGTATTGTATTAGTTATCTATTGCTGCATAACAAATGACCCCCAAACATAGGGCTTAAAACAATATTTATCTTCTCACGGTATCTGTGGATCAGGAACCTGGTGTGGCTTAGCTGGGTCTTCTGGCTGTGGGACTCTCACACAGCCACAGCTGTCTCAGGACTCAACTGGGAAGGATCCTCTTCCCAGGGCTCTGGTGGTTGCCGGCAGGGTTCATTACCTTGCAGGTTATTGGACTGAGGCTTTATTTCCTCCCAAACTCCTAGCTAGAGGACTCCCTCAGTTCCTTGCTGCCTGGGCCTCTCCACAGAGCATCTCATAAGATGGGAGCTGACTTCATCAGAGAGCGTGCCAGAAGAGAGAGTCTAGCAAGACAGAAGGCAGTCTTTTGTAACTTAATCACAGAAGTTCATCATGTGGCCATATTCTGTTTGCTTCTAGAAGCAAGTCATTAGGTCCAGCACACTCAACAGGAAGGAATTACCACACGGGTTGAATACCAAGAGATGGGGAGCATTGGGGGCTATGTCAGAAGCTGCCTACCACAGGCATGTAGGCACTATTCTAAATGCTCTACACATCTTAATTCGTTTAGTCCTTACAAGACACCTTAAGATAAATATGTTATTACTGTCTCCAGATGAAGTGCCAGGTAGTCAAGTAACCTGCCTGGGGTCACAGAGCTATAAAGTCAGTAGGGTATAGAAATTTGAACCTAGGCTATCTGGCTTCAGCATCTGTATTCTTTCTTTTAATGCTGCTTTTTAAAAAAATTGACATGTAAAGTTATATGTATATATTGTGGAATGATCACCACAATAACTCTAACTTCCATCACCATACATAGTTACAAATTTTTTTCTTGTGATGAGAATTTTAAGATCTCTCTTACTAACGTTCAAATATACGATACAATATTGTTAACTATAGCCATCCTGCTGTACATTACATCCCCAGGACTTATTTATTTTATAACTGGAAGTTTGTACCTTTTGACCCCCCTTCACCCATTTCACACACACCCCACTCCCCACCTCTGGCAAAAAAAACCCTCTGTTTTTTAATTTTGTTTCTTAGATTCCACATATAAGTGATATTTATTTTCTCTGTCTAACTTACTTCACTTAGCATAATGTCCCCAAAGTCCATCCATGTTGTCACAAATGGCCAAATGGCAGGATTTCCTTTTTTAATTTATGGCTGAATGATTCCATTGTGTGTGTGTGTGTGTGTGTGTGTGTGTGTGTGTGTGTATGTGTATATGTATATATATATATATCACACGAGTGTCTGTATTCTTACCTTGTTGGCTACACTGCCTGAGATGGAGGTGTCAAGTAACAGCTGGCATCTGGACTTCTTGGAAGAGGATTTGCCTGGCAAAAGATATTTAGAAGGTGAAATTTACTAATTTGAGGATAAGAATCACAGCTGGGTATAGTACCCAGACTCCTTCAGTGACAAGGAGATAAGAGAAAATAGATTTAAAGCTTTTCTCCTGTATTTTTTCCTTCCTTTCTCCCTCCCTTCCTTCCATAAATACTTACTCGCTGCCAACTATGTGCTGGGGAAAGTACTAGATACTGGGGAATGTATTTTTAGCTTTCCGCATATGAAAGATATTATTTTGAGAAGTTTTTGAACTACCTGTAGTCTTCCCTGAAATCATCTACTTAACTGTCACGTATTTCAACTTAAACTGTCTTCCTATTAAATGTACCACTATTAAGTATTGTGACGGTACTAGAAAATAAGCAATTTGTAAAGCATATTCACAAATTCTAGCCCAGGCTTACTACCCTGGCTTTGCCTATTAATTTCAGCAATTCCTTAATTTAACGTATGATGTTGAAAATAATTTTACAATATTTCTGATTAAGTTAATTTTCACATTGCTTTTGTGTTCTTTGTCATCACATGTAGAATGATAAAATTCTGTTTTGCATATTATTAATGAATATGGGGTGTGTTTTTCCATTTGTGTCACTAATAACTCACTATTGTCTAATTTCAGAAATGAGTTCAATACTCAATCTACAAATTATACAGTAACCAACTTCTCCCAATGAACCACAATTCAGTTAAGCTCACAAGCCAACTTTTTCTACACTTGTGTCAATCTGTAACAAACCAAAGCCTGATGGTCTACTTCAGCTAAGTTGGTTGGACAAAATTTAGAAGTTCATTAGCAAGAAACCTGACCCAGAACCAAGATAGGCATCACATAAATGAAGAAAAGATGAAAACAACAAGGTCCTATTGTATAGAACAGGGAACTATATTCAATATCCTGTGATAAACCATAATGGAAAAGAATATATATATATATATATAATATATATATATATATATAACTGAATCACTTTGCTGAACAGCAGAAATTAACACAACATTGTAAATCAACTATACTTCAGTAAAATTAAAAAAAACCCAATGGATTAAAAAAATAGATGAAATTACACAGTTTAGATCCACATTATCCAATCCCTAGTTTATGGTTGGAGAAGATCATTGATGTGGTAACCCTGCTTCTTATTTATAAAAGACTTTAAAACAATGGGAGCAATCATTGTTCTGCTTTCAACTTCTGCTGAATATTTCGATGATTACCAAGAAAAATATATTGTAAACACCAGCCTATAGAGAATATTGGGAAAGAAAGTAGTGGTGCCTGGGAAAAATCTAACCTATTGAATTTTGAATAGTGTATGGGCTACCAATTTGGTTACAGTCTTAGGATATTCTGATAAAAGACAACTTTTCCTAAGGGATAAACCTGAGGGAATCTCACAATAGCTCCACTGGGGCCTTTAAAAAGCTGTTGGCCATGTTGTTGCCATGGAAATATTCTGATGATTTACAGGGCTGTGTCACAGCACTTTTATTTGTCTATTAGAATTGTGAGAACTTCCTTTACAGAAGTGCTCATTTTTATGTGGCTAAGAGGCCAATACAGATATTCTCCAAAGATATCATCATCATGAATCAAATAAAATTAGCATACTAAAGGATTCACATTTAACTGCCGAAAGTGTTCTCTCGGTCAAAATCAGTCCATCAGTCAGGGCTTTATTAAACCCTGACTGAGAGCTTAGCATACTGCTAGGTATCCTGGAGCTGTGGAACACCACACCTGCTGCACACCAAGATCTAACGGGGAGCTTTATCAAGTAAACAAACAGACATGGTCCCAGTCCTGAAGAGTCTCATTGGTAGGTTCTGGCATGAGCCTCCTGGGAATCTGTTTTTATTTTTATTTTTAACCTCCCAGGTGATTCTGATGATTAGTCAGAACTGGGAACTGTGCCTGCAGAGATTGTCAAAGTCTGGTCCCTGGACCTATATCACCAGCATCGCCTGGGAACTTGTTAGGACTATAAATTCTCAACCCCATCCAGCCCGACTATAAATCATAGACTGGTGATCACCATCTGTGTTTTAACAAGCCTACCAGGTGATTTTGATGCTTGATAAATTTAGAGCATCTTGGCCTTTTCTCCGGACTGAGATGGATGCTCAAGTTCTTTCTTTCTTTGCTGCAGAGCTAAGGAAATAGGACGTAGTTTCTCTCCTTGGGTACATAGCCAGCCACTCTACCCTTCTCTTCACTCTGAGCATGTCTGAAGAAGTGTGGAGTGAAATAAGCTTCCTCATCCCACTTCCTTGCTGCTTGGGAAGATGATATGTAGAGAGAGGCCCTTTTGTTTTCAAGGAAAATGGAAAGGATAACAAATAATAACCAATATGGGGAAATGACAGAAGTCCTGGGATTTTAAAAAAGCTTTCTGTCCTGGTCCAGGACCTTTTATCCTCCTTTTTTATTCTTGAATATGGAGCTCACACCCTCCCTATTTTCTCACTTCACCTTTAGCAAAGCCATATGACTCTTCACAGTAACTCAAGGCCTAAAAATAAAATAAAGCCAAGCAATAGATGTCCCCTTTCAGCATAAAAGTTATCGTTTTACTTTTAATGGAAATCACTCTAAAACAAGTTTTGTTCAGTACATTCTGGATTTTTCTTGATCATCTAGTGTTATTATAATGAACATAAATTGCTATATCCTATAACAAACAATGATATCATGGACTATTGAAGATTGAAGACACGTTTGTTAAATAATCCCAGATGTCTAGGATTTTTTTCTTGTATTTCTATATTTTTGTCTTTCCTCTCACCCTTAAGCTATCAGAAAACATGTCCAATTATCTTTTTCAATATTCTTCACCTTGCTTCTAATTTTTTGCTTTTGATTTGGAGAGGGGGGCGGCTGGGAAGTCAGAAAACAAGTTTGTTACACTTATGTTTAAAAAATGTGTACAACAAATAGGGAAATTTTATTTTTCAGTGATAATACTCAGTGCTAGTGAGGTTGTATTAAAGTTAGTATTTCCTGATATTGCCCATGAAAGTGTTAATTAACCTAATCAAACAGTATGGCAATATATGCCAAGATCTTTAAAATATTCATACTCTTTACTATAACATTTTTACTTCTAGAACTAATATAAGAAAATAATTTATCATAAAAATGTTTATCCACAATGGAGTTTGTTGTTTTATCATTTATAATAGGAAAAATCTGGAAATAAATGGAATATTTAATAGTAGAAGAATGTTTAAGTAAATTATGGAAGCTTTTATCAATGAAATTATAAATATCCAATAAAACTTATAGGTACAAAGATTTTGAAATAAGTTTAGCTTATGCACATATAACATTAAATGAAAGAGGCAATCCCCTTATCCTCTGCAGAGCTTAGAAATAATATAATAATAATGGCTAATTATTTTATATACATTAACTCATTTAAACCTCATAAAAACCCCTGTAAAGTAAGTACTATTAAAACTTCATTTAATAGATGAAGAAACTGTTAGTAAGAGTCTAAGTAAGTTGAAAATAATTGTCAGAGCTGGTATTCAAACCCAAGCAAGGTGGGTCCAAGAGCCTGTGCTTCTAACCACTGGGGCTTTAAGTAAGGACATCTCAGTTTATGCTTGCTGAACTAGTACAATTATCCAAGGTGCCCCATTTCATTCTCAGAGGTCCCAATTGAGATGATAGGTCATATGGTTACACTAGCTGTAGGTGAACACAGCCATCTCAACAGTGCTCAGAGGATCAGAAACTGTGAGGGTTTTCCAAGACTGAATACATATGGAATCAGAAGAGGCACCCAGAACATGACTGATACAAGGAAGTATATGATCACAAAGGATCAGTGACTAAGGGGGCCTCATGCCTGGAGGCTGTCAAAGCCAGGAGGGGGTCCAGGGGAAACTGCTATGGGGAGTAGTGGGTTACTAGGGCAGGAATAGTGACTTCAGTTGTAACAGATTGGAAAAATGGTCACAATTCATCTCCCACCAAGAAGCAGTATCTATTTCCTCCCCCCGTTGAATCTGGGCCAGCCTCATGACTTTCTTTGACCAAAAGGATGTGACAGGAGTGACACTGTGTGAGTTCTGAACACTGTCACCACGTGAACAAGCCTGGGCTAGCCTGGTGAAGATGAGAGATCACATGGAGAAGGACCAACGTGCCCCAGCCAAGAGTCAGCCACCTGTCAGACATGAAAGTGAGGCCACTTAGGACCAGCCAACTGACGGCATATCCAGCAGCTGACTACAAATGTATGAACAGGAGCATAGAATGACTGTCCACGGAGACCAAACTACTGACCCACAGAATTGTGAGCTGAATAACTTGTTATTTTAAGCCACTGACATTTGGAGTGCGTTGGGATGCAGCAAAAGCTAACGAATATGCCGGGAAACCCTTGCAAATATCTCCAGCTTCCACTCTTCAGAGGTCTAGACAGTGTTTCTTTGGGCAGGAGCAACACTTGGAACAGGGGCAGTGATTTGTGTGTCTGAAGTCACCTGGGAAAATATGAAGATCACTGAGTCCAGAAAAATCAGCCATGAAATATCTTACCCAATAAGATGTGTCTGGTCCCTTCTTTCAAAAGATAAATAATGTATGTTGCAAAATATGACAAGAAAAGAGTAAGTTTTGCCAAATTTCTAAGAGAAGTCTTTTTTTATCCAGAAATTATTCTTTTTCATTATTTAATGCAGCTGCTGAAGAGAAGCCTGCTCATCAGGACTGCTCCTCCATGTAACTCACGCACTAGAATTACAACTGAATGTTATCACGGCCCATAACTGTTGCTCCAGGAGAGGTTTTTAAAAAAAGAACACTTTCCCCCTTTGAAGCAGACACTTGTTCATGCCACAAGTTTGGCTGTAAATTGCAGACGAACCTGTTTCATTGCCAAGATAAGTAAATGAGATCAGAACTGTTCACAAGTTTGCAAAAAGTAATTCATCTCACAAGCAGAAGGCAATATCTAGTATTGTTTTATGTATTTATTTTTTATTGAGGTAAAATTCACCTATCACAGAATTCACCATTATAAAGTGTACAAGTCAGTGGCATTTAGTGTATTTACAATGCTGTGTAACAGCCACTTCTCTCTAGTTTCAATACTTTTTCTTCATCCCCCAACACCTATACCATTAAGTAATCATTGTCTCCTCTCCTAATCCCCTGGTAACCACTAATATGCTGTATATCTCCGTGGATTTGCCTATTCTGGATATATCACATTAAAGGAATCATTCAATATGTGACTTTTTGTGTCTGGTTTCTTGTTTAGCATAATGTTTTCAAGGTTCATCCAAGTTGTAGCATGTATCAGCACTTCCTTACTTTTTATGACTAATTATATTCCATTATATGTATATACCACAATTTGTTTATGCATGTATTCATTGGTGAGCATTTGGGTCCTTTCCACCTTTTGGCTATTATGAATAATGCTGCCATTACCATTTGTGTACAAGTTTCTGTGTGGACACATACTTTCACTTCTCCTGGTTATATACCTAAGAGTGGAATGGCGATGTCATATGGTAATTCTATGTATAACTTTTTGAGGAATCTCTAGCATTGTTCAAGATAGGTAGAGAATAAAAGGAAAAACAGAAATACCCTTTGACTGGCTACTGTCTCTTGGTTCCCTGAAATTTTGGTGCCCTAAAATTTTTTTCTAATTCTCCATTATAAAAAATTAAAAATATGCCTAAGATGAAAAAGATTAATGCTACTTTCAAATAATGCACAAAGGTGAAAAAAAATATATTTAAAAATATATATCAGGAAAATAATAAAATAGTATTTTTTAAGAGATAAAAAAATTTCATAATGATAAAAGGAATAATTCTTCCAGAAAATATACTAGTTATGATGTTATGTGGAATCAACCACAGACCTTCAACATACACTAGTCAAAAACAGGTGGCACTACAAGGAGAAATAGACAAATTCATAATTATAAACAGGATTTTAAATATATTTTCTCTTAGAGACTGACAGACCGTATTTGCCAAAAATAACTTTTTTGAGAATTCAATTAACAAAATTACAAGGCTTCATCTAGTATATAAACATAAGAATCTGAGCCAAACACACTTCTTTCTAATGGGTAGTGTCTAAGTAGTTGTTGGGCACACTCGCGCAGCTGAAGCCACGGTGCTCCGCTAGTGTGCGCAGGAGTGCGGCTGAAGGGGCCGAAGTGTTGGGCTTTTTCCTAACTCCATCAGTTTGCTGAATGACCACTCAGGCTCTTGACCTCAGATTCCTCATTAGTAAAATTCATGGTTTTACTGAATTCAATTAATTAGGCAAGTATACACTGAGTATACTTTGTATACATTGGCACTGAGCCAATGCTGGGGAGAAAATGCTAACCCAGACGTTGTCTTTACCTTCCAGGGGTTCAGTATGGTGAGGCAGACAAACAGGGAAAGGGGGAATTTTGGTGCTGTGGATTGAGATAAGAGCAGCGTCAAGTCACGGTGTTTTGGAACCTTTCTTTTCTTTTTCTTTTTTAAAAAAAATTTATTTTATTGAAGTATAGTTGATTTACAATATTGTGTTAATTTCTATTGTACAGCAGAGTGATTTAGTTTTATATATATTTAGTATTATATATATACTTAGTATATATATTATATATGAATATATAATTATTAATATATATTAAATATAATATATAACCTATATAAAATATATATTATATATTATATACTATATATTTTATATTATATTATAGATATCTTTATACTATATGAATTTTAAATATATATAATTTTATATTGCACATATATAATATATGTACAAATATATAATATACATTATATACACAAATATATACTATATATTATATATAATATATATACAAAAATATATAAATAATATATAAATATATATTTTATTATACATCATATAATATATAATATATTATATATTATAGCATACAATATTTATAAGAGAATATAATATTATATTATATAATATATAATATCATAATATGTAAATGTTATATTTATATATGTATAATTATATATAATATACATAATTATATAATATATAATATATTTGAATATATTTGAATATATCATATGCTATATATCATACATTTTAATATATTTTTATATATCATATATACAATCATATGCAATATATAATATATAATATAATAATATTATAATAATGTTACATTATTATAATATTATAATATATAATGGAATAATAGTTTAATATAATGTAATAGAAGAATATAACATAACATGATGGAAAAAATTATGATATATTATTAATTAATAAATAATAAATTGCAGCAAAATCTTTTTTGATCCACCTCCCAGAGTAATGGAAATTAAAACAAAAATAAACAAATGGGACCTAAAGAAACTTAAACGCTTTTGCACAGCAAAGGAAACCATAAACAAGATGAAAAGACAACCCTCAGAATGGGAGAAAATATTTGCAAACGAATCAACGGACAGAGGATTAATCTCCAGAATATATAAACAGCTCATGCAGCTCAATATTCAAAAAACAAACAACCCAATCCAAAAATGGGCAGAAGACCTAAACAGACATTTCTTCAAAGAAGACATACAGATGGCCAAGAAGCACATGAAAAGCTGCTCAACATCACTAATTATTAGAGAAATGCAAATCAAAACTACCATGAGGTATCACCTCACACCAGTTAGAATGGGCATCATCAGAAAATCTACAAACAACAAGTGCTGGAGAGGGTGTGGAGACTACATTATCATACAGCCCAATTCCAGCACATTATCATCGTTAGTCTGTGTAAGGTCCTTCTCTTGTTTTATTTATTCCCTCTTAACCTCATTTCCCACTTGCATCTCCTTCCCCTCCTATAGGAAAGCATTATAATCCATTTAATGTGGTTCTATTTGTATTGTTCTTACAAAACAGGTATTTTTGTGCGCACCTGTATTTTTGTTTATAAAAAACGTGCATCTTATACATCTTAGTCTTGAGTGCTATGCTTTCAGTCCAGCCGTGTTTCAATGTGCACATCTGATCTGTTGCTTCTAATTGCTACATAGCTCTCCACGTGTGCATCTAGCACATTTTACTTATCAACTCTCCCAGTGAAGGACACCCAGATTATCTCCCACTCACTGTGCCACAAACTGTTACAATGAACATCTTTGTATATGCCCTTTTATGGACCTGAGATCATTTTGGCACTGGATGGAACTTAAATATTGCCCAGCAATCATTTAATGATAACAAGTTTTTAAGGAATGTTGCCAGGCACTGTTTTAGGTTCTAGGCATACAAGATAGACAAGGTCCTTGATCTCAAAAAGCTTACATTCTAGGGTAAAGAAACTGAACAAGCAAATTTTTACTGGTAGTAAAAAGCATTATGCAGAAAACTAAAACTGTATGATGTGCTAATGTCAGGGTGGCTACTTAGGTAGATAAGAATGAACACTAGAGCTAAGACCTGAATGACAAGGTAAAGTCAACTAGGTGAAGAGTTGGGTTAGGAGCCTTCTAGGCAGAGAGCGTGGCAAGTGTAAGGGCCCTTAGGAGGGAATAACCTTGACATACAGGGACAGCAGCAAGAAGGCCCAGTGTAGATAGATTATAGAGGATGAGGAGGAGTGTGGTGGAAGATAAGAATTAGGTATTGCTGCATTAACAATATTACTGCAAGTTTATCAGCTTAAAATGACACCATTTATGTGAATCAGGAATGCAGGCACAGCTTTCCTGGATCTTCTGCAAAGCTGCAGTCAAGGTATTGGCAAGGGCTGGGTTCTCATCCAAGGCTCATCTGAGGATTTACTTCCAAGCTAATGAAGTTGTTGATATAACTCAGTTCCTTTTAGGCCGTTGGACTGAGGGCCTCCATTCCTTGCTAGCTGTCACCTGAAGGCTGCCCTCAGTTCCTTGCCTTGAGGACCTTCCCTACATGGTTGCTTGCTTCCTCAAATCCAACAAAGGAGAGAGTCTCCTAGCAAGATGGGTTACAATCTTATGAAATGTTATTAGTGAAGTGACACTCCATCATCTTTGCTGTATCTTGTTGAGTAAAAATGTCCAGGTCCCATCTACCCAGGGGGAGAAGATTACACAGGGCATGAATACCAGGCAGACACCAGTGGGGGCCACCTTAGAGTCTGCCAGCACAATAAGGTAAGAGAGGTTTTGGCAGGGGGTGATTAATATCATGAGGGCTATTATAAGTATGGATTTTTTTCCTAAGATTTAAAATTCTCAAATATTCCTCTGCTTCAGGGTCTTGGATAAACTGTAGTGGGGTCAGCAGGGAAACAAGAAATCCAGAGGAGGCTGTTGCTATATCCTAGATAGGAAATGATAGTGGCCTGACTTACGTGATAGAATATATAGAAAGAAATGGATAGAATTGAGATATGCCTTGGAGGTAGAGTTGACAGCACTTGCATGTAATTTATTATATGGCTGTTCACAGACAAACTAAGTAAGTTTGCCCAAGTTCACAAACTCTCTCATTAAAAGAGCCAGAATTAGATCTGTGCCTCCATGGTTCTTAGTCCAGCTCTTTCTGCAATATCATTAGAGATGCCATGATATATATAGTACATACTCTCTCTACTAACTCCCATTTCCTACCCTCTACCTCTCACCTCCAAATTTTGCTTTGACAAACAGACAAGCAAACAAAGCACAGTTTGCTTTGAAGAGGAAGCGGTGTTGCTGCATCTCAAAAAGTTGTTTTTGGAATTGGTAACAATATTGCAAGTGGTAGGTAGGAGTAGCAAGAACAATGGTCTCAGAGGGGAGAATATGCCTATTCCAGTAATGCAAGAGGTTCTATTTTTATACGTAGCAACTCCTGTGATGCCTCCTTCTACACATTTATAGAAGTCTGGACTGCCTGAGCAATGCAAAGTATGGGAAAGGAGACGGTGCTGTCTTCTTGATTTGCACTCTGCTGAGATGTGGGGTTTCTGTCTAATGAACACTTTATGTAGTGCCCTTCCCTAGGCTGTTCTCAGGGTCAAGAACTCTCATGGGATGTGTTCTTCTAGTCTTCTAGAGCACACAATGCCATACGAGTAAAAACTGTTTTCATAGGAATAACTATCAATTATGGAGCCTTTATTATATGCCAGGGAATGTGCTAATACTTTACATCTATTCGTTCATTTAATCATCAAAACAAGCATGTGAATTATTATTCCATTTTATTTTTTTTTTATTTTTTATTTTTTTTTCTCATCAGAAAAAAACATACTATGATTCTCATGGCCTCTCTTACATCAAGCTTGTTCCCTCCACTTTCTACACTGACGTAGAATATACTCTTCTTTTTTAAAATAACAGCTTTATTTTGATTATAATTCACATAGCATACAATTAACCCATTTAAAGAAAACAATTCAATGGCTTTTAGTATATTCACTCAGTTGTACAGCTATCACAACAATCAGTTTTAGAACTATGTCATCATCCCTAAAAGAAACACTGTACCTATAAGTAGCCACTCCCTATTACCCCCAATTCCCTCAGCCCTTGGCAACCACAAATCTACTTTTTTTCTATAGATTTGCCTATTCTGGACATTTCATAAAAATGATTACATAGAATATGTGGTCTTTTGTGACTGGTTTATTTCACTTAACATGATGTTTTCAAGGCTCATCCATGTTGTAGCATATATCAATACTTCATTTCTTTTTATTGCTAAATAGTATTCCATTGCATAGGTATACAATATTTTATTTTTTCTATTGTGAATAAGGCTGCTATAAACATTTGTGTATACTTTTTATGTGTGTGTGACATACGTTTTCATTTCTCTTGGGTATATACCCAGGAATGGAATTTCTGGGTCATATGATAATTCTATGTTTAAATTTAGAGGAACTGTGAAATTATTTCAAGGCAGCTGCGCCATTTTACATTCCCAGTAGCAATGTATGAGGCTTCTAATTTCTTCACATTCTCACCAATGCTTGTTGTTATGTCTATTTTTTTAAAACTTTTTATTTGATAACGGAGTATTGTTGATTAACAACGTTGTGTTAGTTTCAGGTGTACAGCAAAGTGATTCAGTTACACATATACATGTATCTATTCTTTTTCAAATTCTTTTCCCATTTAGGTTGTTACATAATATTGAGCAGAGTTCCCTGTGCTACACAGCAGGTCCCCCGCTGGTCATCCATTTAAAAAAATTAAAAAAAAATTTTTTTGGCTGTGTTGGGCCTTTGTTGCTGCGCGCGGGCTTTCTCTAGTTGCGGTGAGCGGGGGCTACTCTTCGTTACGGTGCGCAGGCATCTCATTGCAGTGGCTTCTCTTGTTGCGGAGCATGGACGGGCTTCAGGTGCCCGGGCTTCAGTATTTGTGTCTCGCAGGCTCAGTAGTTGTGGCGCACAGGCTTAGCTGCTCTGCAGCATGTGGTACCTTCTCGGACCAGGGCTCCCCTGCATTGGCAGGTGGATTCTTAACCACTGCAGCACCAGGGAAGCCCTGGTCATCCATTTTAAATTTAGCAGTGTGTACATGTCAATCCCAAACTCCCTAACTATCCCCCCCAACCTTTCCCCCCTGGCAACCATAAGTTCGTTCTCCAAGTCTGTGAGTCTGCTTCTGTCCTGCAAACAAGCCCATTTGTATCATTTTTTTTTTAGATTCCGCATATAAGCAATATCATACGATATTTCTCTTTCTCTGACTTACTTTACTCAGTATGTCTTACTTCACCTAGAGACTTACAATCTCTAGGTCCATCCATGTTGCTGCAAATGGCATTATTTCATTCTTTTTAACGGCTGAGTAATATTATATTGTATATATGTACCACATCTTCTTTATCCATTCCTCTGTCGATGGACATTTAGGTTGCTTCTACATCTTGGCTATTGTAAATAGTGCTGCAATGAACATTGGGGTGCATGTATCCTTTCAGACGGTGTTTTTCTCTGGATATATGCCCAGGAGTGGGATTGAAGGATCATATGGTAGCTCTATTTTTAGTTTTTCAAGGAACCTCCATACTGTTCTCCACAGTGGCGGTATCAATTTACATTCCCACCAACAGTGTAGGAGGGTTCCCTTCTCTCCACGCCCTCTCCAGCATTTATTGTTTGTGGATTTTTTGATGGTAGCCATTCTGACTGGTGTGAGGTGATACGTCATTGTGGTTTTGATTTGCATTTCTCTAATAATTAGCGATGTTGAACATCTTTTCATGTGCCTCTTCTTTGGAGAAATGTCTATTTAGGTCTTCTGCCCATTTTGTGATTGGGTGTTTGTTTTGATGATATTAAGCCACATGAGCTGTTTGTAAATTTTGGAGACTAATCCTTTGTTGGTCACATAATTTGCAAACATTTTCTCCCATTGTGTGGGTTGTCTTTTGTTTTGTTTATAGTTTCCTTTGCTGTGCAAAAGCTTCTGAGTTAAATTAGGTCCCATTTGTTTATTTTTATTTCCATTACTCTGGGAGATGCATCAAAAAAGATATTGCTGCAATTTATGTCAGAGAGTGTTCTGCCTATGTTTTCCTCTAAGAGTTTTGTAGTGTCCAGTCTCACATTTAGGTCTTTAATACATTTTGAGTTTATTTTTGTGTGTGGTGTTAAAGAATTTTCTAATTTCATTTTTTTTCACATGTAGATGTCCAGTATTCCCAGCACTATTTATTGAAGAGACTGTCTTTCCTCCACTGTATATTCTTGCCTCCTTTGTCTTAGACTAATTGACCATAGGTGTGTGGATTTATTTCTGGGCTTTCTATACTGTTCCATTCATCTATATTTCTGTTTTTGTGCAAGTACCATACTGTTTGGATGACTATAGCTTTGTCGTAGGGTGAAGTCAGGCAGCCTGATTCCTCCAGCTCCGTTTTTCTTTCTCAAGATTGCTTTGGCTATTTGGGGTCTTTTGTATTTCCATACACATAGTGAAATTTTTTGTTCTAGTTCTGTGAGAAATGCCCTTGGTAGTTTGATAGGGATTGCATTGAATCTGTAGATTGCTTTGGGTAGACTAGTCATTTTCGCAATGTTGATTCTTCCAATCCAAGAACATGGTATATCTCTCCACATGCTTGTATCGTCTTTAATTTGTTTCATCAGTGTCTTATAGTTTTCTGCATACAGGTCTCCCTAGGTAGGTTTATTCCTAGGTATTTTATTCTTTTTGTTGCAGTGGTAAATGGGAGTGTTTCCTTAATTTCTCTTTCGATTTTTCACCATTAGTGTATAGGAATGCAAGCTATATCTGTGCATTAATTTTGTATCTTGTTACTTTACCAAATTCATTGATTAGTTCTTGCAGTTTTCTGGTAGCATCTTTAGGATTCTCTATGTATAGTATCATGTCATCTGCAAACAGTGACTGCTTTACTTCTTCTTTCCGATTTGGATTCCTGTTATTTCTTTTTCTTCTCTGATTGATGTGGCTAAAACTTCCAAAACTATGTTGAATAATAGTGGTCAGAGTGGACAACCTTGTCTTGTTCCTGATCTTAGTGGAAATGGTTTCAGTTTTTCACCATTGAGAAAGATGTTGGCTGTGGATTTGTCATATATGGCCTTTATTATGTTGAGGTAAGTTCCCTCTATGCCTACTTCGTTGAGGGTTTTTATCATAAATGGGTGCTGAATTTTGCTGAAAAATTTTTCTGCATCCATGGAGATGATCATATGGTTTTTCTCCTTCAGTTTGTTAATATGGTGTACCACATTGATTGATTTGCATATATTGAAGAATCCTTCCATCCTGGGATAAACCCCACTTGATCATGGTGTATGATCCTTTTAATGTGTTGTTGGATTCTGCTTGCTAGTACTTTGTTGAGGATTTTTGCATCTATGTTCGTCAGTGATATTGTCCTGTAGTTTTCTTTCTTTGTGACATCTTTGTCTGGTTTTGGTATCAGGGTGATGGTGGCCTCGTAGAATGATTTTGGGATTGCTTCTCCCTCTGCTATATTTTTGCGGAGTTTGAAAAGGATAGGTGTTAGCTCTTCTCTAAATGTTTGATAGAATTCACCTGTGAAGACATCTGGTCCTGGGCTTTTGTTTGTTGGAAGATTTTTAATCACAGTCTCAATTTCAGTGTTTGTGATTGGTCTGTTTATATTTCCTACTTCTTCCTGGTTCAGGCACGGAAGGTTGTCCCTGTCTAAGAATTTGTGCATTTCTTCCAGGTTGTCCTTTTTATTGGCATATAGTTGCTTGAAGTAATCTCTCATGATCCTTTGTATTTCTGCAAACCTCTCCTTAGAATTGCTTTTGCTGCATCCCATAGATTTTGGGTCATCGCATTTTCATTGTCATTTGTTTCTCGGTATTTTTTGATTTCCTCTTTGATTTCTTCAGTGATCTCTTGGTTATTAAGTAGTGTATTGTTTAGCCTCCATCTGTTTGTATTTTTTACAGATTTGTTTTCCTGTAATTGATATCTAGTCTCATAGCATTGTGGTCAGAAAAGATACTTGATACGATTTCAATTTTCTTAAATTTACCAAGGCTTGATTTGTTACCCAAGATATGATCTATCCTGGAGAATGTTCCATGAGCACTTGAGAAGAAAGTGTATTTTGTTGTTTTTGGATGGAATGTCCTATGAGTGTCAGTTAAGTCCATCGTGTTTAATGTATCATTTAAAGCTTGTTTCCTTATTTATTTTCAGTTTGGATGATCTCTCCATTGGTGAAAGTGAGGTGTTAAAGTCCCCTACTATGATTGTTTTACTGTTGATTTCCCCTTTTATGGCTGTTAGCATTTGCCTTATGTATTGAGGTGCTCCTATGTTGGGTGCATAAATATTTACAATTGTTATATGTTCTTCTTGGATTGATCCCTTGATCATTATGTCTCTTGTTTTTGTATCCATTCAGCCAGTCTATGTCTTTTGGCTGGAGCATTTAATCCATTTACATTTAGTAATTATCGATATGTATGCTCCTATTGCCATTTTCTTAATTGTTTTGGGTTGTTTCTGTAGGTCTTTTTTTTTTTTTTTTTTTTTTGGTACGTGGGCCTCTCACTGTTGTGGCCTCTCCTGTTGCAGAGCACAGGCTCCGGACGCGCAGGACCAGTGGCCATGGCTCACGGCCCCAGCCGCTCCGCGGCATGTGGGATCTTCCCGGACCGGGGCACGAACCCGTGTCGCCTGCATCGGCAGGCGGACTCCCAACCACTGCGTCACCAAGGAAGCCCCCACACACTCTTATCTAACTCTCATGTACCAAGCCAACATTTCTGCTGCCCTAAATCTTCCCACAGCAACTAGAGACCACCTGTGTAACCAAACGCCCACTGAAATTAATCAAAGTAGCCAATCCTAAACTGTTTACTCTGCTCTCCCTTGCCTTTCCTGCAGAAACCCCACTTAAGCCTCTGGCCTGTGCCTTCCCCTTGCTCCTGCTTCTGCCTCCTTATCAAACCTGGTGCTTACCATGTGGTGACCCCCCTCCTCTCAGAAAATGCAGGTAACACAAATCTTCTTTCAATGCACTGACCTCTCCATGTTATCACTCAGTCATCTCTGTAAATTAAAATCCCAAGGGTACAAATGAGACAGTGTCCAATTTTGGATAATAAACATTACTTGGGGGAAATTTTCATGTGTAGGAGAATGCAGAGTATCTTAGACTGTCTTCTAGTCCAGTCTGTTCTTAGGAAATCTGAGAATCTATGATAAACTGAGAAAATAAATGAAGTAAGGAAATGGAGAGAACAAGATTTCTTTGTTTGTGGCCCAGTTATAGAGTTAAATGGAGGTGGGAGAAGGTTTCTCAGATAAGGAAGAATAAAAGACTTAGGAATGACTGAATTATACTGCCCGGCAGCCAAGACAGTTCCATATGCAATAAAACATAAGTTCATGTCCCCCCAGGAGAAATCTACATGGTTAGGGCCATCTTTTGTCTTCTAGACATCCAATGCTCTCTGCCACCAGAGTATATAAATTTCCACTTATGACAAACTAAACCCAAAGCCCTTAAAAGACAAAACAAAACAGAACAGAACACATTTATTAGGATATAATTCACATACCATATGTATTAGTTTCCTAGGGCTGCCATAATAAATTACAGTACCACAAACTAGGTGGCTTAGGACAAAATAAATTTATTCTCTCACAGTTCTGGAGACCAGAGTGCGAAATCAAAATCAAGGTGTCAGCAAGGCCATGGTTGCTCCAAAGGCTCTGGGGAAGATTCCTTTGTCTCTCGCTAGTTTCTGGTGGCTGTCAGAAATCCTTGCTGTTCTTTAATTTGTACCTCCATGGTTTCAATCAATGTCTCTGTCCTCACATGACATTCTTTCTTTCTTTCTTTTTTTCAGTTATATACATCTATATACTTTTTAAGATTATTCTCCATTATAGGTTATTACAAGATATTGAATATAGTTCCCTGTGCTTTACAGTAAATCCTTGTTGCTTATCTATTTTAGGTACAGTAGTTTGTATCTGTTAATCTTATACTTCTTAATTTATCCCTTCCCCACTCCCTTCCCCTTGTCAATCACAATTCTGTTCTCTATATCTGTGAGTCTGTTTCTGTTTAGTAGATGTGTTCATTTGTGTCATATTTTAGATTCCACATATAAGTGATACCATATGGTATTTGTCTTTCTCTTTCTGACTTACTTCACTTAGTATGATAATCTCTAGGTCAATCCATGTTGCTGAAAATGGCATTATTTAATTCTTTCTTTATGTCTGAGTAATATTCCATGGTATTATATATATGTGTGCATGTGTGTGTGTATGTATGTGTGTATGTATATGTATATACACACATACCCCCCTGTTTGATGTATGTATATAAAATAAACAAGTACTTGAGCCCAACTGAATTGCATGGAACCATTTTTCTCCCTGAAGGGTAAAGTTGGTTTGACCTATTCCCAGATTTATCTCTGTTCCCTTGAGACTGTTTTTGCCTGATGTGACATGGTTTTAAGTATAGAATAATGTTTTAAGCTGGTTAGCATAGTCAAAGGAAGGAATTTGATAGGATTATGGAGCCTTTACATGCATTTGTGAACTGAGACAAAGGCATCATTGGAGAAGATTAATCAGTACTGGCTCCCAAGGTAGAAGGAACGAGAACAAAGCTGTTGAAGGAACAGCTCTGAATTGAGCCCCTACCATCTGGCAGGCAGTGGGCCAGGGGCCAAGGCTTTACGATGAACAAGATAGATGCTGGCCATTGGCCGTGCCCTGGAAATCCCAGTCCGGTGAGAGGTTGACAGGCCGGTACTTTAGGAATACTGTGTAATTACAGCTGTGCCAAACGCCGTGGAAGAGAAGCACGGGAGAGCCTAGCCGGGGAAGTGACCGGCCCAGGTGACTAGCAGTGAGTATCACTCAGTCATCTCTGTAAATCAAAATCCCAAGGGTACAAATGAGACAGTGTCCAATTTTGGATAATAAACATTACTTGGGGGAAATTTTCATGTGTAGGAGAATGCAGAGTATCTTAGACTGTCTTCTAGTCCAGTCTGTTCTTAGGAAATCTGAGAATCTATGATAAACTGAGAAAATAAATGAAGTAAGGAAATGGAGAGAACAAGATTTCTTTGTTTGTGGCCCAGTTATAGAGTTAAATGGAGGTGGGAGAAGGTTTCTCAGATAAGGAAGAATAAAAGACTTAGGAATGACTGAATTATACTGCCCGGCAGCCAAGACAGTTCCATATGCAATAAAACATAAGTTCATGTCCCCCCAGGAGAAATCTACATGGTTAGGGCCATCTTTTGTCTTCTAGACATCCAATGCTCTCTGCCACCAGAGTATATAAATTTCCACTTATGACAAACTAAACCCAAAGCCCTTAAAAGACAAAACAAAACAGAACAGAACACATTTATTAGGATATAATTCACATACCATATGTATTAGTTTCCTAGGGCTGCCATAATAAATTACAGTACCACAAACTAGGTGGCTTAGGACAAAATAAATTTATTCTCTCACAGTTCTGGAGACCAGAGTGCGAAATCAAAATCAAGGTGTCAGCAAGGCCATGGTTGCTCCAAAGGCTCTGGGGAAGATTCCTTTGTCTCTCGCTAGTTTCTGGTGGCTGTCAGAAATCCTTGCTGTTCTTTAATTTGTACCTCCATGGTTTCAATCAATGTCTCCGTCCTCACATGACATTCTTTCTTTCTTTCTTTTTTTCAGTTATATACATCTATATACTTTTTAAGATTATTCTCCATTATAGGTTATTACAAGATATTGAATATAGTTCCCTGTGCTTTACAGTAAATCCTTGTTGCTTATCTATTTTAGGTACAGTAGTTTGTATCTGTTAATCTTATACTTCTTAATTTATCCCTTCCCCACTCCCTTCCCCTTGTCAATCACAATTCTGTTCTCTATATCTGTGAGTCTGTTTCTGTTTAGTAGATGTGTTCATTTGTGTCATATTTTAGATTCCACATATAAGTGATACCATATGGTATTTGTCTTTCTCTTTCTGACTTACTTCACTTAGTATGATAATCTCTAGGTCAATCCATGTTGCTGAAAATGGCATTATTTAATTCTTTCTTTATGTCTGAGTAATATTCCATGGTATTATATATATGTGTGCATGTGTGTGTGTATGTATGTGTGTGTATATATATATATATATATTCCCTCACATTTATATGTACCACATTTTTATTCATTTAATGTGTCCATGGATATTTTGGTTGTTTCCCTGTCTTGGCTATTGTAAATAGTACTGCTATGAACATACGGGTGCATGTACCTTTTCCATTTAGAGTTTTGTCTGGGTATATGCTCAGGAACGGTATTGCTGGATCATATGGCAATTCTATTCTTAGGTTTGTTCTTTTTTTACCATCTTTATTGGAGTATAATTGCTTTACAATGCTGTGTTAATTTCTGATTTATAACAAAGTGAATCAGCTATATGTATACATATATCCCCATATCTCCTCCCTCTTCTGTCTCCCTCCCACCCTCCTTATCCCACCCCTCTAGGTGGTCACAAAGCACTGAGCTGATCTCTCTGTGCTACGTGGCTTCTTCCCACCAGCTATCTATTTTACATTTAAAAATGTGGAATGCTTCACGAATTTGCGTGTCATCCTTGCACAGGGGCCACACTAATCTTCTCTGTATCGTTGCAATTTTAGTACGTGTGCTGCAGAAGCGTGCACTATTCTTAGTTTTTTAAGGAATCTCCATGCTTTTTTCCATAGTGGCTGCACCAGTTTACATTCCCACCAACTGTGTAGGAGGGTTCCCTTTTCTCCACACCCTCTCCAGCATTTGTTATTTTTAGACTTTTTAATAATGGCCATTCTGATCAGTGTGAGTTGGTACCTCACTGTAGTTTTCATTTGCATTTCTTTAATTATTGGACATGTTGAGCATCTTTTCATCTGCCCATTGGCCATCTGTATGTCTTTTTGGAGAAATGTCGATTTAGGTCTTCTGCTCATTTTTCAATTGGATTGTTTGCTTTTTTGTTACTGAGTTGTATGAGCTGTTTTGTATATTTTGGAAATTAAGCCCTTGTCGGTTACATCTTTTGCAAATATTTTCTCCCAGTCCATAAGTTGTCTTTTTGTTTCATTTATGGTTTCCTTTGCTGTACAAAGGTTGTAAGTTTGATTAGGTCTCACTTGTTTATTTTTGCTTTTATTTCTATTGTCTTGGGATACTGACAGTATCTAGTACTATCATACCTAAGAAAACATTGGTACAATTTACGTCAGAGAATGTTTTGCCTACGTTCTCTTCTAGGAGTTTTGTGGTGTGATGTCTTATATAAGTCTTTAAGCCATTTTGAGTTTATCTTTGTGTATGATGTGAGGGTGTGTTCTAACTTCATTGATTTACATGTGTTCAGCCATAATTTCTTCAAATACATTTTTGATTCCATTTTCTCTTTCTTCTTCTTCTAGATCCCCTATTATGTGTAGGTTGGCATGCTTTACATTATCCCATACATCTTGTATGTTGGCTTTCATTTTTTGTTTCATTCATCTCTCTGACTGCTGTTCTGATTGGGTGATTTCAATTATTCCGTCTTCTAGATCACTTATTCCTTCTTCTATGTCATTTAGTCTGCTATTCATTGCTTCCAGGTTTGTTTTTATCTCAGCAATTGAATCGTCTAATTTTGATAGGTTCATCTTCATTGTTTCTATTTCCTTGTTACTGTGATCTGCATTTCTTTCGATAATCTTTCTTAATTCCTTTAGCATTTTTATTGTCTCCTTTTTGAACTCTGGGTCTAGTAGACTGGTGAGGTCGGTTTCATTATTTGTTCCTTCAGGGGATTCCTCTTGTTCTTTTCATTGGGAGTAGTTCCTCTGCTTTTTCATTTTACTTAATTTTCTCTGTTTCTATGAACTTAGGAGAAACAGTTAGCTACTGTGGTCTTGAACTGGTGTTTTTATGTGGGAGTGTCCCTGTCTAGACTTCTGTGACTCCAACTCTTTGGGTGCAAGAGCTGGCTTTGGTATGGATGCCAGCCATATCTTTATTTACAGTGTGCCAGTTGTTATCCCCTTGATAGGGGATGTGATTTGTGTTGTGGTGTCCAGAGCCTGTGCTGGATGTGCGGCAGGGCTTCCTCTTTGCTCTTCAGCTGTCACTGCCCTGTCGGGGGTGGGGTCTTCTCCCCAGTTGTTGGAGTAGAAGCCCTGAGGATTGGGTTCGATAAGGCTCTTTTGCCTTTGAGTGCATGCCCCGCCCCAAAGGAGGTGCCGTTGAAGCATGTGAGGCCTGTGTGGTCACAGCAAACCTATGTGTTACCCATGCAGGTGTCTACAGTTCTGCCCAAAAGTAGCCCAATGTGGCATCCCTTTCTCTGTTATGTTTTTCCCAGACCTAGTGCAAGGCTGTGGTGTGGAGTATGCTGGGGTGGGGACCAGCGTGCTGTGGCTGCAGGTCGAGGTGGCTGTGCTGCCACTGAGGTCCTGGGCTGCCACTGTGGCAACCTTCTCCCGGATCTGTTCACCCCAGATCCAGCTCCAAGCTGAGGTGTGGAGTGGGAGGAGCTGGAGTGCTCGTACTACACAGAAACAAACCAACGTGTACTCCTGCCAGGCCCTGTCTGCCCAAGACTCAGTGCCCATCCTCTGCACATTTTGGACCCACTGCTGCTGTGCATGCATTAACCTGCTGAGATTCAGTGCCAGGCCACTGCACATTCTTGTGGCTCTGCCCAGTGCATGTGCTGACAATGGTCTCTGTGGTTGGGCCTGGATCACACCCCAGGCGTCCCTGCCTGTCTCTGCACAGCTAGACTGAATCTCTGCCATGATCTCATGCTAGGCTATGGTGTTGAGCGAGTGGGGCTGGGCATTCACCCCTTCAGACTGGGAAGAGCAGTGAGGCAGCAGCCACCAGCACAAGTCTCTCTCAGCCCTGATTGTTCACATGCAAGCACTCCTTGTGAGCAGAATCTAGTCTTCTCCAGCCCCTCTATCTGTCCAAGTAGATTTCCCAGCAGGCAAGGCGGCTCCCCAGGGTATGAGCCTGCCCATGTGGAACTTCTCTTTCTTACAGATCCCTCCCAGGGGCGCCAGTCCGCCCTGATGCCTCTTTTTCCCTCGTTCTACCTCTTTATGTGGAGATCTTTCTTGTAGCTTTGATTGTATAGGAGCACTTATGCCAACTTTAAGTTGGTTTTCTGTGAGAAGTGGTCCACATGTAGATGTATTTTTGATGTGTTTGTGGGGGGAGGTGATCTCCATGTCCTCCTGGCAGCCATCTTGGTCTTCCTCCCTCTAGTGGCTTATCGAAAAAAATGGACCAGGGCTTCCCCGGTGGCGCAGTGGTTGGGAGTCCGCCTGCCGATGCAGGGGACACGGGTTCGTGCCCCGGTCCGGGAAGATCCCCCATGCCGCGGAGCGGCTGGTCCCGTGAGCCATGGCCGCTGAGCCTGCGCGTCCGGAGCCTGTGCTCCACAACGGGAGAGGCCACAACAGTGAGAGGCCCGCGTACCGCAAAAAAAAAAAAAAAAAGGTAATGGACCAGATGCTCCAACGCTTATATCACCCTAATGGCCTGATGACTCTGAAAGCCTTCGGCTTTAATCAGCTCTTTGACTGCAGCAGGCTCAGGAGATTCCATGATCTCCGGTATCCAATTCTCTCTTCTTCCATGGTCTGGCCTTCTTTCTTGTTTCTCCTCTGTGTCTTCAAATCTCTCTCCTCTTATAAAGACCCCAGTCATTGGATTTAGGGCTCACCCTCATCCAGTATGACCTCATCTTAACTTGATTATATCTGCAAAAACCCTATTTCCAACTAAGGTTACATTCATGGGTTTTGAGGGTTAGGACTTCAGCATATCTTTTTTTTTTTTTTTTTGTGGTACGCGGGCCTCTCGCTGCCGTGGCCTCTCCCGTTGCGGAGCACAGGCTCCTGACGCGCAGGCTCAGCGGCCATGGCTCACGGGCCCAGCCGCTCCGCGGCATGTGGGATCCTCCCAGACCGAGGCACGAACCCGTGTCCCCTGCATCGGCAGGCGGACTCCCAACCACTGCGCCACCAGGGAAGCCCTCAGCATATCTTTTTGATGGACATAATCAACCCATAGCATCAAACCACTCACCCATTTAAAGTGTACAATTCAATGATTTTTAGTATATTCATAGAATTGTGCAACCATCATTATCAACTTTACAGCACTTTAATCCCCAAAAAGAAACCATGTATTAGCAGTCACTCCCCATTTCCCCCTAGAAATTCCCCCAAGCCCTAGACAACCAACTAGTCTACTTTCTGTCTTTATAGATCTGCCTATTCTGGACATTTCATATAAGTGGAATAATACAGTATGTGGCCTTTTATGTCTGGCTCTTTTCTTGTAGCATGTTTTCAAGGTTCATCCATGCTTTTGCATGTATCAGTACTTCATCCCTTTTTATGCTTGAATAATATTCCTTTGTATGGGTATGCCACATTTTATTTATCCACTCTTCAGTTGATGGACATTTGGGTTGTTTCTAATTTGTAGTTATTCAAATAATGCTGCTGTGAAAATCTGTGTGCAAATTTTTGAGTGGAGATATGTTTTCATTTGTCCTGAGTATGTATATATATATATATGACTATATATGTGGAATTGCTGGGTCATATGGAAGCTGTATGTTTAACTGTTTGAGGAACTGCCAAACTGTTTTCCAAAGAGGGTACACTATTTTACATTTCCGCCAGCAGTGCACGAGAATTCCAACCAATTTCTCCACATCCTCATCAACATTTATTATCTGTCTTTTTGATTATAACCATTCTAGTAGGTGTGAAGTGGTATCTCACTGTGTTTTGATTTGCATTTCCTTGATGACTAGTGATGTTGAGCAGCTTTTAGGTACTTATTGGCTATTTGTATATCTTTTTTGCAGAAATGCCAAATCAGATTCTCTACTCATTTTTAAATTGGTTTTTAAAAAATTATTTAGTTGTAGAGTTCTTTGTATATTCTTATATAAGGAATAAAGACGCAGACGTAGAGAATGGACTTGAGGACATGGGGGGGAAGGGTAAGCTGGGATGAAGTGAGAGAATAGCATTGATCTATATACACTACCAAATGTATAATGGATGGCTAGTGGGAAGCAGCTGCATAGCACAGGGAGATCAGCTCGATGCTTTGTGACGACCTAGAGGGGTGGGATAGGGATGGTGGGAGGGAAACACAAGAGGGAGGGTATATGGGGATATATGTATACAATAGCTGATTCACTTTGTTGTAAAGCAGAAACTAACACAACATTGTAAAGCAATTAAACTCCAATAAAGATGAAGAAAAAAAGAGATAACCAGAAAAAAAGTACAACATTGTATATATATAATTTAATATATATTGGTGATATAAGTACCTTATCAGGTATGTGATTTGAAAATATTTTCTCCAGTTCTGTGAACTGTCTTTTCATTTTTTTGATGGTGTCCTTTAAAACACAAAACCTTTTCAGTTTTGATGAAGTGTAATTTATTTGTTTTTCTTTTTTTGCTGTGCTCTCAGTGTCACATGTAAAAAAATAGAACTCTTTTAAGATGTATTGCTTATTAAAGATGAGTAAATAATTTATGTGAGAAATTCTGAGGTAACAATATGATGGTGGATAAAAAGTAGTTTTTCAAGTGACAAAATAACTTGTACTATTTTAGGCTTTCTTTTAGGGTAACTTTTTCATGTTTCATTTAGGATTCTTGTCCTTTTATGGGGGAAGAATTATACAGATTACCATTTATCAAATATTTATTATTATATATTATTTTTGTGGTTCCATTTGGACAATTAACATTTCTGTTAAATAATGAGGTATCTAAGTCATACTTCAAGTAAAGTGTTATTTATTGTTTTTCTAATTTCTAACTTGTTCACAGGAAAGTAAAAAGAAGATAATTAACACCATACAAAATTCTAGCTCTCAGACCTAACTCAAAGTTAAGATTTGGGGCTTCCCTGGTGGCGCAGTGGTTGCGAGTCCGCCTGCCGATGCAGAGGACACGGGTTCGTGCCCGGGTCCAGGAAGATCCCACATGGCGCAGAGCAGATAGGCCCGTGAGCCATGGCTGCTGAGCCTGTGCGTCCAGAGCCTGTGCTCTGCAACGGGAGAGGCTACAACAGTGAGAGGCCCGCGTACCACAAAAAAAAAAAAAAAAAATTTTGTTTTAATAAAAAGATGTGGGCTTCCCTGGTGGCGCAGTGATTGAGGGCCCGCCTG
>NC_041219.1:77583191-77593852 GCF_002837175.3 Physeter macrocephalus | reverse complement strand
ATCCCACATGCCGCGGAGCGGCTGGGCCCGTGAGCCATGGCCGCTGAGCCTGCGCGTCCGGAGCCTGTGCTCCGCAACGGGAGAGGCCACGACAGTGAGAGGCCAGCGTACCGAAAAAAAAAAAAAAAAAAAAAAAAAAGATGTGTACCATATTTTAAGTGAAAATGACTGAATTGCCAAATGCATTTAGTACATTCCTATTTTTGTAAAAAGAGTATATAGATATTTGCTTGGAAATAAAGTCTGGAAGGATGTAAGCAAAAAATTAAGAGTAGTAGTTTTCATGTTCTGGGGAAATTTCTTGGGTCTACTTTGCTATCTAAAATAAACATATGTGGGAATTCCCCGGTGGTCCAGTGGTTAGGACTCCACATTTTCATGGCCTGAGGGCCCAGGTTTTATCCCTGGTTGGGGAACTAAGATCCCACAAGCCACGTGGTACGGCCAAAAAAAATAAAAATAAAAATAAAAATATTAAAGAAAAATAAACATATGCTATAAAAATAAAGAGGAAAGTATCTTCTAGCCTTTCCATGCATATTTAAAATTAAATATTTTACAAAATCACAACTGTATTCAATGTCTTATGTTATTATCCTGCCTTTGTTTACTCTGTATAATATCATGTCATTGAATATTATTTTAAAAGATTTGTACTGCTTGAATTATAATTCATGGGTTAGAGTCTCCTTATTTAGCTATTTCCCTACTTCGCCTAGGTTTTTGTTTACAATTTTTCATCACTTAAAAAAGGCTGTGATTAGCATTTTTATAAATAAATTATTGTCTGCATCTCTCATTATTTCCACAGGGGAGATTCCTAATATAAGGGCTATTGGATCAAAAGATATGACTATATTACAATGTCTTATTCAATAAATTCCTTTGAAGGGGACTTCCCTGGCAGTCCAGTGGTTAAGACCCAGTGCTTCCACTGCAGGGGGCACTGGTTCAATCCCTGGCTGGGGAACTAAATCCTGCATGCCACTCTGTGCGGCCAAAACATAAAAAAAAAATTCCTTTGACGATACAGTAACACTAATTGCTTATTCTTTGTGGTTCCAGTTTTGTCAGTGTAATTCTGTTTCTACCCTTTATTCTCTATGGAAGCAGCAAGGAAAAGGGTTGAAGCTGCTTGGAATGCACTTTGCACTAGTGGACAGGAGACCTTGATTCTTTAGGTCCTCAGAAAACTCCCAAACGTCCAGAAGCTTTATTTACCTTATCTTTAAAATAAGGGGCGAGGTTTCACAGCCCTAAGATTCTCTAGCTCTCCTCAGGATACCAGGAGAAATGCTGGGCTTCACACTGTTGGAAAAGAAGCACATGAAGATACCTCAGCAGAGGATATGCCTTTTCATAAATGAAATGAAGTCCTTAATGACACCATTAAGCAGCTATTATTGTCTTTCTCTTAGAGCTGAAGGAACTGAAGCCCAGAGAATTTAGGTAACTTGCCTAAGATCACTGTGATCTAGTAAGAATCAAATCCAGGTGTGTGTGGTTCCAAGGTCTGTGCTGTTGACCCTTTACAATGATTTCAAAGTTGGACACAAATAGTATTTTTATGCTCTTGATATTATTAACCACACACACATTCACAAGTTCTAAACTGATCATTACTCTCCAAAGAACTTTTATTTCCAAGGGACTTACTGGTGAAACACTGTTGGTGTATTAATTTCAATACCATAAAAATAGTTTAAACAAAACCTCTGGGAATGTGGTGCTATAATTTCATGAAATAATAAGCCCACAAAAATATTAACCTTAGAAACTATAAGAATTCTGTTATAATGCTTCAAAGAATTATGGCAAAATTTTTTTTTTCTAACTGAAGGCTATATTGGTCAGTCCTTCACTTACATAACTTTCTCTCCTCAAGTTATTTGAAGAGACACCCAATAAATCTGAAAATATGTGAAAGTGCAATATTTTAAAATAACTTTACTATGTTATCTGTTCCCTGAGAATCTTTCTTAGCCTTTTCTTCCTTCCTTCCTTCTCTTCCTTCCTCCTTCCCTCCCTCCCTCTTTCTCTCTCTTTCTTTCTCCTCTCCCCACCTTTTGTGGCAACACTCCAGAAAGCCTTGTAGAACCAAAGAGAAGCAGATTTCTATCACTTGTAACAAAATATATAAGATAATTTTTCATATCTCCACTCATAGGCTACCAGCTTCAACATCCTTTGGTGAATTAATCTTTCCAGCTTCAACAATACGTAGCTACATTAATTTTAAGTGACTACAGCATAACCATTCCTACAGGAACCATGCATTTCCTAGACAATGCATATTTAAAACCTTCACATTTTCAAGGTATGCAATGTTCGGCTGTTTTTACAGAAATGAGATGATCCATTATAAGTCTTTAGTATTTTTGTTTTTCTATTTTGAGTTTGTTGTTTTTGCTATTTATTCCTGCAGCTTTAATTGAATTCCCACTCAGCTCCATGAGGGCAGGGGCTATATTTGTCTCACTCAACACTGTATCCCTATCACCCAACACATATCTGGTGCCCAATAAATATTTGGTTTCCCCCCCAGCTTTACTGAGATATAACTAACATAACAAAACATATCTGTTGAATTAATGTATTCTTCCCCCATTGATCTGAAACAACTTTTAAAATCACATTTAAATATAGTAATTCGTTGCTAAGCTTAGAGGTGGCTATCCACAAATACTGCCTCACTGTTGGCAAGGCAAATCATGGTGTAGAAAATAGGGAGTGGGGGAGGGGAAAATAAAGACAAATCCTAACAAGTAAAAATTGAGGGGGCACGTGCTTTCAAAATAAACTGGATTCATTGGCTTTAAAGATCTTTTCTAGCAGGAAAGCTTTTTTCTGAATCACCTTTTTCATTTTTTTCAGAAAACATCACTGTGACATTATCTATAAGGTACAATCTCCTACAAATATTATGTTGTGCTTATACAGATGGTACCTTACCAGACTTGAAATTTAATTATGTTTGCTTTTGCATTCTTGATTCATTTTCTGAAATATGTTGGGAAATACAACTGTATAGATTTATTCAGCATTATTCCATTTAGTGGAATATTTAGGATCTATGCCTAGATCTATATGACCCAAGGGATAGTTTATTATTGGTCAATTAAAAGGCAAACATATAATGATGAATATGTCTGAAATACCATTCTGAGATTCACTATTAGTTCAGGCTACAACAGGCATAACCTGTGCTGTAACTCTGAGCCTGCTCGTTGATCCAAAAGTGAGTCCTTCACATTTTTTTTAAACTTTGTCCACTTTTTTGCTTCCTCCCCTCACGTTAAGCAGCTTCTGCTCTACCTCTGGTTGTAAACAATGAAACAAATGGACAGTGTAGTATCTGTCTGACCCTCAAGGTCACATATGGGATTCAGAGATTCAAAGCCAAAATGCAACATTAAGGTACAATAGGTTACCAGAGACTGAAAAGAACACAGATAATAACTGGCAAAATACTGTATCAAGAAATGTTAAAAATCATGATAATTTTTGTGTAGGTTTCCCCAACACTTTTTAAACTGGACTTTGGTTTCCTTGATTATACTTCTGATTTTTCTCTGTTCTTCTCTTGCTAGTCTAAATAACTTTTATCAGAACCCCAAGGACAGGACCTAAAGCAATTCTATTTGGTGTAATAGCTGGACACATGGTAGGTAGTCCTGTTTTTCTTTTCTTTTTTTCCCCTCTTATTCTTTTGGTGTGAGAAACACCATACCTTCCTTCAGAAACACTGATGTATTTCCAGCCTTTTCTCTTAATTTGATGCAACCTTACCAAGATTTTTATCAGCTTTTTCTCTGAGTGACAACGAATTAATCTGTTCCAAAGCAACAAATGACACAGCCTAAATAAAATCTTGTTACTGAAGGCTGCGGCGTCACCCACTCCGTTTTTATGGCAACGCTGGTTTGGAGTATTCTGCTCTTACATGCTCTCCTTTCTGAGGAAACGGTGATTTTTCCCCATCCTACTCGCAAGGATGGAATCTGGGGGGCAAAGGCATCCCTGCATTTCAAGAGTGCCCACCTAAACCACCAGAGGCTCAAGCTCGGTTTAACTGGCAATTCCACAAAGGGCTCGCTGCGCTTTTCGAGCGATTGAAATCACCTGTTCAAGGTCGCACATCCAATTGTTAATGGATGCAATCAGCAAGGTCGGGTAGGGCTGCCGGGTCTGCGGGCCGCCAGCTCCCGGCGGCGACTCACCAGGCCCACCTGGTGCCCCACAATCTGCGCAATCGCTGGGAGAACGCGCCCTCTCGCGACCGACTTCGCGCCGCAGCTGGGCCTGGCGCAAACGCCCCCCGGGCGGAGGCCGGCGGCTGCAGGGCCGGGGAACCGGAAGGAGGAGGCAGCGGCGGCCCGAGGCTGGGAGAGCTGGTGGGGGCGGGGCGCGTCGATATAAGCCCCGTGCGGGTTGGAGGGCGGGCCTAGGTGAGAGCGGCTAAGTCGGCTGAGCGTCCGGCGCCGCAGACCCGGCCAGCGAGGACTGGGAAGGGAGAGGGAGGAGACTGGAGGAGGAGACGCGAGTGCGGGGTGGCGCCGGTCCACCTCCGCAGCTCTCCTGGCTCCCGCCGGCTTTCGAAGGCGGGCCCGTGCTGCGGCAGCGGCGGCGGCAGCGGCCTCGGCGGCCTGCGGAGGTGAAGCCTGGCTGCCGCGGCCTGGGTCGGCGGCGCGGCGGCAGGTGGCCGGCCGGCGTGGGTGGGCAGGGTTGGGCGGCCGCCGCCGTGAGTGCAGGGGCGTCTTGGCATCCTCGGGGAGGGGCCCCGGAGGGCAGGTGGCCCGTGCGTCTTACTGCAGGTCGGCCTCCTAGAGGCACCTGCAGAAGTGGCCCCGGCCGTGTCCTTTGGCGTCCGGAGGACTGTGGGGAGGGCGGGGGTCGCTGCCTTCGGGGCGCCGAGGGCCCGTCGCGTAGAAGCGCCTCTCTCCCGGGCCCTGCAGGGGCTTGGGATCCGCGCCGGCTGCCTGGGGCCTGTAGTGCCCTTGCTTTGGGGATGCTTCTCAAGGGGAGTGGGGGGAATAGCGCCGATGCGCGGGGGTGGAGGGGGAGCTAGGGTCACGGTCGGGGCGGTGTAAGACTCGCCAGGATGAGCCCTTAAACCGGTTGGATGTGAGTGGTTATCGGTTAGTCTAAATAAAGCTGAACACCAACTCGGGGCGGTCGCAGCTTCAGAGAGGACCTCGCTCCAAATGTCCAGTAGTGACGGACTTGCCTTATAGGCCCCAGAGCAATCAAAGGGAAGTTAGCATTCTTGTTCAAGAAGTTTCTCTTTACTTAGTGAATGAGAGCTCTAAAAGAATTGTGTGTGTTCGGGATTTTCTTTTAAAAGTCGTTGTTAGTGATTGGGGTCGGGGCTGGTGGTGAGGGATAATGTAGAGAGTTTCGAATGGCTGCCTTGTCCCGATGAGGAAGGCTTATTTTTTGTGTGTCATCACTTGACCATAGAAATTATTCAATATGTGGATTGCCCTCAGCTCTGAAGCCACTGTTTGATTAGCGGCTCTTCCTCCCTATGTGGGAAATTGAATTTCTGGAAACGTCCCCCATATTGTAGATTTTTGCCTACGTAAAGGCGCCAGTGCGTGGCACTAATTGCCTTCAAGGTAGTGAAATGGAAGTGTGGTAATTAAAGCATCATTAGGTTTTGAGCTCACTTCCGTGGAAGAGAATTTTGAGGGCGTGGGTCTAGACTTTTTAGGGAATTTAAAGCCTCTAGTCATAATTTACTTTATACTTGTTTTTTTTTCTTCCCTCTTTCAGCCTCATCTGTTTCAATGGTGCAACTCTCTTCATCTCCTTTTGGTTACCAGTCACCTTCAGGCCATTCGGAGGACGGAAAAGAGGGGACTATGAAGCCAGCCAAGCCCCAAGTGAACCACGGTCAGCATGGGGAAAGCCAGCGGGCCATGAGCCCCTTGCAGCCTGCTCTCAGTTCTGCTGCCTCTCCTTCCCAAGCATATGAGACGTATATTGATAATGGACTCATATGCCTTAAACACAAAATCAGAAACATCGAGAAAAAGAAGGTAACTTTTCTTTTTTCTCTCAGCCCTGTATATGCACCATCTTAAATAAGGGTTAAGGAACTGGCATTTTTGCTTTTTCTCAGGGCTCATAGGTATTCTTCCTAAAGATTTTTTTCCTAAAGATTTAAGTAACCTTGAGATTTAGCTGGCTAAAATGTACAAGTGGGCTAAATATTGGCTATATTAAACACTTTCTGTTTGGTTTGTCAGAATAACTGAATAAAAATATTCTTCATAGTAAAATTATTATGCATGCTACTGTTGAAATACTTGAAGAGCTGGCTACTTTACGTAAGATTAATTCCTTGAGTGTAGTATTAATGTTCCTTTTCATAAATGAGTAATAGTCTGAATTTTTTAGCTTGTTTTCCTTGTGACTTTCTGCAGCAGTTGATATTGCAGTATAACTGCTGCAGTCTTTGGAAGCTTTAATGATGGTAGAGCCAGAAAATGTTTTAGCACTAATTTTTGTGTTGCTAGGTGATAGTTTAAGATTGGTAGGTGAAAGCATTGTAGAGAGCCTTGTGAAGATACTCAGGGTTATAATCAGCCTAACGTTACAGTAAATGCTGATGTAAAGATCCAAATCATTCTTCATTTCCTGAGTCATGTAGCCTGTGAAACGGTACTGCACGTAGCTTTGTTGTGTCATGATTCTCTTTTGCTTGTGATAGTAAGGTGAGTTTAATAACTATCTGGACCTAGGAACTCTTAAATATTTTTATGCCAAGACCTAGTTAAACCTTAGGAAAGTTGCTTTTAATGGAGGAGGGTGAAGAGATTTTTAAGAGTCTGGCTGACTCTTTTTTCCTCCCCCTTCTCCCCTCCCTCGCCCCCCCCCCCCGCCTCCTGCCACTAACACACACACTAGGAAGGTAGTGAAGAAGAGCCAGTTACTAGTAGCTTCTATGTAGCCCTAGCTCTCACCAGTTGTCTTTTGAATACATGCAGTCGATCACAAGTGTGATAAGGTGAGTGTGCCTGGGTCAGCACAAATTCCCTGCCACTGTGGGAAATTAGTCAAAGCAGGATCTATTGATAGAGACTCATTAATGTCTTACCCCAGGTGGAGGAACTACATATATATGTATAATTATGCTCTTCAGCTTAACTATAGTGCCTCTTTAATTTGAATACCAGTCTGGTCAGTACCTATACATTTGTTTCAAGCTTCTGGAAAAGCATTTTAAAGCTATCAAGCCAATATGGAAGGAGCCTAAGCATTGCTTTTAGAATACCATAAAGGGTCATGTCATTATTATGTGGACAATAAATGCAATTAATTTGTCATCTATTTACTTAAATATCAAATTTTATATGAAAAATAGTTCCAAGTTGAGGCTACTATAGTTCTAGAAAAGAAGTATTTTACATTTCTGTGCTTGATTAGGAAGTTTCCTATTGAACAAATGCCTACGTAATTCAACAGGTAACAGTTTCAGTATGAGGTTAGAGTAGGACTTCTCAGTCTCAACACTATTGACATTTTGGGCTGGATAATTCTTGGTTGTGGGGGGGCGTCCTTTGCACTGTAGGATGTTCAGCAGCATTCCTGGCCTCTACCCACAAGACGCCAGTAGTACCTCCTTCCCATCCCCCAAGTTGTGATAACCAAAAATGTCTCCAGACATTGTCGTATATCCTTGGGGGACAGAATTGCCCCTGATTGAGCACCACTGGGTTAGGAGCATATGATTGATTAAATCCCTGTGTGTCACGTAGTCTAATTATAGAGGCCATTAAGAGAAAAGGGTTTTATTACTGCTTAACTTTTGTAATTCCAGACTAATGTTGATTGTGTGTCATATTTTTTTCCCTGACTGGAACTCATCTACAATTGCTGCTTGCCTCGTAGTAAAATGTTATTCTTACAGATTGAGAGCTAACTTCAAGAACTTTGTTTTCCTAAGGAACAGTCTGGTATTTAGTTTGTTTCAGAATTTTATATCAGGTTGTAGTAGATACAAGTTTCTCTTTTGTAGCTCAAACTGGAAGATTACAAGGATCGCCTGAAAAATGGAGAGCAACTTAATCCAGACCAGTTGGTAAGTGGTTTATGATCCTTTGGCCAGACCTACTGATTTTCTTTTCTTAGTAAAACTCTAGATGAATTTGGGGGAGACCAAAGATTTGATAGGCTAAAAAAGAAGAGTGAGAATCCACTGGATTTTTCAAAAGACTTTGTCTTCACCTATTAGATCTCATAGCTTTGACTTTATTTCTTTTGTACTAGTAGATGGTGTACGGATGGGGGTGTGTGTTGTCAAATAAGAGGGAAAATGTAGACTATCACTAAGAGTTAACGTATGGATTTAAATTAACCTTTCACTAGAGTGGACTAAAGGAGAAGAGCAGGGAATCATCTAGCTTTCTACTTTTGTAAACCTAACATCTCTCTGCTCTGAAATATAAAAGAATATTTACTACAGCTTGCCTTGGTTTTCTCTAGTTGCTCCCCCCTAATTCCTTTGATGATTTTTCCCTGCTTTTCTATCCTGAATTGCCATGTTCCTTCTCAGGAGGCATGTTTATCTGATAGATAGATATTGGGACTTAAAAAAAAAAAATCTTACTATAAATATTTACTATTTACCACATTTAAAAATATTGTTTACCTTGCCCATGGTATACCTGGTAATTGCAAATTTTATCTAATGTGGTGAAGGAGAGTTTTTGCAATATGGAAAATTTAAAAGATGCTTTATTGATGTTTGCCATTTTGACCTGATCACATCTCCTGGCTAAGATGGGGACAAAATTAATCTAAAACTTATTCGATCTAGCTTGTAGGTCTATTGTCTTTTATCTTTTTTAACTAAAATTTTTGGTTGTGAATCATAGGTCCTGGTATTCAAGGGCTTTTCCCTTGTCATATTGGCTCTTCTTCACTGACCTCGAATTTTTGTGATGTAGTAAATTACAGTTTTGCTGAGGCACAGATTTGAATTGTCTGAGCTCCGAGAATGATGTGCTTAGATAGCTGGTGAAAGGACTTAGCTGGACATTTCAGCGTTTCAACATGGCTTTGTTTTTAAGTAGTCCTGGTATATTCAATAACTTTTAAAGTGATGAAACTTCCCTTTGTGTAAATACCCTTGGAGGAAATGTTCTGTTACGGTAGTGTTTTTGACTTTGGGGAAATATAGGGGATGGGAGTGGGGAGGTTGGTGGTTCTCATGATAGCTCTGTAAGAAATGTCGAGGATATGCTATATTTCAGAGCTCCAGCCAGGTAAACTTTAATCTCAGCATTTCATTACTGCCTTCACAACTACATGTTGCTTCTATAGTATTAACTTGGATTTCTTGAGTAATATCCTGACAAATGCCAAATTTATATTGCCAGTAGATTAGTCCTCTGAACTCTAGATTCTTATGTCCAGTTGTCTTTGACATCTTTGACTTCATTTTGCTTCCCAGAACCTGTTCCTCCTTTAACCTTCACTATGTCAGTTAATGGCTTGATGAATTAGAAGGATGGAGTTGCCCAAAACCTTGGAGAATTGCTCATTTTTCTCCTCATACCTCATATCTAGCCCATCAGCAAGTCTGGTCAATTCTGCCTTCAAAATACATCCAGAAACAGACCATTTCTCATAAATTCTGCTTCTGCCTTCCTGTTCCACACCACGTCACCTTTCATCTGCATTACTGTAACAGCTTCCTCACAGGTTTTTCTATTTCTGCTCTCTCCGAGTCTATTCTTAACATAGTAGCCTCAGTAATTCTTTTCAAATACAAGTCAGATGGGCATTCATCTGCTCAGAAGTCCCTCCCTATAGGTTCCCGTCATGGTGGCAAAATGTCCTATAAGGCCTTACGAAGTATGCTCCCCACTTCCTTTTACATCTTAATTGCATTTCCTGCGCTTGTCTCTCCTGCCGGCTTCATCCCAGCAACACTGGCCGCCTTGCTGGTCCTCAGACATCCCAGCCACACTTCTACTTAGGGGCTTTTGCATGTGCTGTTCTTACTGCCTGGGATGCTTTTTTCCCAGATGTCTAAATGGCTCCATTCCCAACCTCCTTCAGCTTTTTATTTGAAGGTCATCTTAGTAACACATGTCCTGACAATACCATACCTCCATTCCCCATTCAAACTCTTTTGCTCCTTTCCTTGCTTTAATTTTCTTAATAAAAGTGCTTCTCTGACAAACTGAAGTTTTATCTCTCCTTCGCTTACACTGTAAGTTCCATTAAAGTAGAGATTTTGTCTGTTCACTGTTTTCCTAGTACTTAGAATGGTTTATAGCATATGGTAGGCATTTAAATATTTATTACATATAGATTTACTAAATATAAAATGATTGAATGTTAGGTTTTTAGATGTGATTAAGTATATAGTTAGTGGTACTTTTGAGAAATAACATCTCATACAAGGAATATATATACTTAAGGTAGAAATTCAGAAAATGCAGATGAGTCAGAAGAAAAAAAATCTATAATCTGACCCCTCAGAGAACTGTTGTCAGTAGTATAGTACTTAATTTAAAAGCTCTAAGTTTAGGTTTTTTTTTTTTTTTTTTTTTTTTTTTTTTGCGGTACGCGGGCCTCTCACTGTTGTGGCCTCTCCCGTTGCGGAGCACAGGCTCCGGACGCGCAGGCTCAGCGGCCATGGCTCA
>NC_041219.1:77483335-77583143 GCF_002837175.3 Physeter macrocephalus | reverse complement strand
GGGGCACGAACCCGTATCCCCTGCATCGGCAGGCGGACTCTCAACCACTGCGCCACCAGGGAAGCCCTAAGTTTAGCTTTTAAAGTTGGAAGTAATTCACATAGTTTAGAAATCAGGAAATATTAAAAAAGATACAGTTTTTCTTTCACCCTGTCCTTCCTCTGTTCATTTCTCATCTTGCAAAATAATGATTCTAATAGATTACTTTGTATTTGTCTATAGTTTCTTTAAGCCTGTATACAGTTTAGCTTAATGTAGATACTTCTGGGGCCTTTGTTTTTGCTTCTTTTTTTCTTAGTGTACTTTATTTTTTGGGCAGCTTTAAAAATTGAGCTGACAGTAGAGAGAATTCCTGTATACCCCTTGACCCCACCACACATGCACAGCCTTCTCAGCTGTCACCGTTCCATACCAGAGTGGTACATTTGTTACAATTGAACCTACATTGACACATCGTCATCAAAGTCCATAGCTTACATTAGGGTTCAGCTCATTCTGTGGGTTTTGACAAATACCTAATGGCATGTATCCATTGTTAGTAACATACAGAATAGTTTCACTGCCCTAAACATCTGTGCTCTGCCTGTTCATCCTTTATTAATATGGTGTCAGTGTTTCCATAATACTTTAAAGTTTGGTTGAAATGTTCTCAAACTGTCAGCCTGGTTCTTTTTTGGGTGGGAGTGCTTTGAAAATATTCTCCATTTTTTCTTTGAAAATTGATCTGTTTAGATTTTTATTGTTTTTGGAGTCAACTTTTTAAAACTTTTCCTTGAAAATCACTAATATTTCATCCAGTTTAAAAAAATTATTTGCAAAGATTGGGACAAAGTAATTATTTATAAAAGCCTATTTCTGTATTACTTTATTTCTAACTTTGTGTGGTTGTATTTCCTCGTTTACTCAATTAAGTTAGTATATTAAAAAAATTCTTTTTTAAAGCCAGCTTTTATTTTTTCTCTCCTACGCCTTTTATCTTTTTGCTTTCCTTTGGTTTATTTGCTTCATTTTCTGTCTTTAAGCTGAGTGCTTAATTTGTTTCCCCCCCCCTTCCCCAACCTATACGTATTTAAAGCTGTGACTGTTACTTCAAGCACTGCTTTAGCTGATACTATAGATTTGATTTGATACTGTTTTCGGTATTGTTGGCTAGAAATTTTGTAATTCAGTTGGTATTTCTTCTTCAACCCAACAGATATTTGTAATACTGTAAATAAAGCTTTCTATGATCTGCGTGATTATGTGTGCCTAGCTAATGTAACCTCTTTTGTTAGTAACTCTTAAGTAACCTGTTGAGACTAAGCTATAGACTTCTAAGATTTCACTATTGCTAATTAGATTTCTCCTTCAAAATAGTAAGAAAAGTGTCTTAATGAAGTTTTTTAGAGTCCCATTTGTAACTTTAATATCTATTTTGATTCAGGTCTGGATTTGAAACGGAGAACCGAGACTCAAGTGAGTGCTTGAGCAAAAGGCAAGGGTACTTGATGCTTTCAGCTGCTACACCTGTAGTCTAGGTCAGAGCTTTTGGGAGCTGGTACCAAGATAGTTGCAGAGGGGTTTGAATAAAGTAGTTGGATTTGAGAGGTAAAATCAACATAGCTTGGTACTGTGTAGGAATAGAGAGAAGAACCAAGAGTGGTTTCCAGGTTTCTGGCTTGAACAGTTGGGTGGATGGCAAGACCATTTACTGGGCTTGGAAACACTGGGAGAGAAGAATGTTTGGGGAGGATGGGATAAAGAGCTCAGTTTTGGACCATTGATTTTAATGTGCCTGTGAAACATTAAAGGGTGAGATATCTAGTAAGTATTTATGAGAAGGTCTGGAGCATAGAGAAGTTTAGTCTACAGATCTATCACCTGTATGGCTGCTAATTGAAGCCATGAGAAAAGATGAGACTATCACGGGTGAGAGTATAGAAAGCAGAAAAGAAGTGTAAGACAGAATGCTAAAGAAATCTGACATTTCATGTTTGGATAATAATGACTAAAAATATTGATAGTGAACTTACTTTCGGGCCAGGCATCATTCTGAGTGATTTATAAACATGAAATCATTTAAATTGCACATCTCTGTGATGAAGGTCCTATTGTCTTTTTAAGTGCTTAAAAACTGAGGGGAGAATAGTTAATGGAAAAATTGCCAGTAAATAAAAAGCTGGAGAAATGGGAAGTTAATATTACAAAAAACAAGGGATCTTAGTAGAGCAGGAGGATGCCTTTATGTTGAAGTCTTCTGAGAAGTTAACCAAAATGAGAGCTATACAAGATCCATAGGTTTAAAGGATGGGACTGACATCGCTGACTTTAGCCAGGACAGTTCTGGTTGGAATGGTGGAAACAATTCAGGTTGATAAGGGCTGAGGAGGAAATGGAAACTGTGTAGGCATTTTTGATATATGTCTGAGACTGGAAGGACGTGGTTGCCAGAAAGGCACTTTTTATTTTTCTCATTTAGGTTGGGGGAGACTTGAACTTGTTACATGCTGGTTTCAGCATCAACAGAGAGGCAGAGGCTCAAGACATTAAAGAGGGAATCAGAGTAAGATCTCCCACAAAGGCAGAATTGAATAGGATCCAGGGCACAGGTGGAAGGACATCTCCTCCACTATATAAAGAAAGAGAGAAAGAAAGGATGGATCCACATTTGATGATGGGAAGTCGAGGTAGTTCCCCTTTGATTTTGATTTTCTTGAGTCAAAGTTAATACCATTTGAGAGTAGATATGAAGCGGTATTCCTTTGTAGTTTTACATCCCTTTGAGGGTTGTATGATATGGTTATGTTATCTGTGCATTCTTGGTTCTATATTTGGAAGGCCTCTCTACCTGTTACATTAAGAAATATGTAGTCCAAACAAAGTATTGCCTGTAAGTTACAATGCATAATAAAGCAAGTGTCAGAACCCACTACTCAACCCAAATAGTATGTTAACAACAACACTGAAGCTCCTTTGCAGAACTCTCTTTCCTGTAACCTGACCTTGAACTTTTTCCCCCTCATTCCCTTCCTTTTGTTTTAACAGGACTTATTTGTTGTGCTTAAATCTGTTAGGGTTGCTTTTTTGAAACTTATGATAAATGTTATACTGTGTATTCTTCAGTTTATCATTTTTACTCATTATGTTTAGGATTTTTATATTGATGCAAGCAGCTATATTTCATTTGCTTTTCTCTACTTAGTAGTAGTCTGTAAATAGATGGATGTTTGATGGATGTTTGTTTATTTTTTGGCATTCTACTTTGATTGGTCTTATATGTGTTATTGAGATACAGGTGTAAGGTTTCTTCAGGGTGTATACCTATCATTGGGTTGTAGGGTATACCCATAGGTAACTTCATAGTAAAAATGTTAAACTATTTTCCAAAATTATTGTACCAATTGTACGAATTTATGCTAAGTAGTACACAGGAGTTCCTGTTGTTCTGTACCTTTATAAAGACGTAGTACTATCAGATTATTTTAAAAACAGCTTTATTGAGGTATCATAAATATATTATAACATTAACCCATTGTAAGTGTACAATTCAATAATTTATAGTAAATTTGTAGAGTTATGCAGCTATCACAACAATCGAGTTTTAGAACATTTCTATAACCCCTTCAAGTTTTCTTTTGTGCCCTTATTTGCTTTCTATCTCTATAAATTTGGCTTTTCTGGATATTTCATATAAAATAAAGTCTTGCATCCAGCTTTTTTGACTTACCATTATGTTTTTGAGGTTCATCCATGTTATAGCATGTATCAGTAATTCATTTATTTTTATTGCTAACTAGAATTCCTTTGTATGGTTATAACACATTTTGCTTATCCATTTACCAGTTGCTGAATATTTGGATTGTTTTTATTTTGGGCTATAATGAATAATGTACTATATAAATTTACTTACAAGTCTTTAAGTGGTCATATGTTTTAATTTCTTTTGGGTAGATACCCAGAAGTGGAATATTATATTATTTTAACCATGGAGGCTTTGTAATATGCCTTTGTCTGATTGGACAAGTTCCCCATCTTGTTCTGTTTCATAATGGCCCTTTGAGTTAAAGTCCCACAAAAAAAATAGATAACTAATGAGAACCTGCTGTATAGCACAGGGAATTCTACTTCACTGTACAGTAGAAACTAACACAATGCTGGAAAACAACTATACCCCAATTAAAAAAAAAACAACAACCTACCCCTTCTCTAATTATCAACTTTGTTCATCTGTGAAATCTCAAAGAAAATTTCCCTCTAAATTTACAGGGAATTCCCTGGAAGTCCAGTGGTTAGGACTCTGCACTTTCACTGCTGAGGGCCTGGGTTCAATCCCTGGTTGGGCACGGTGTGGCCAAAAGAAAAAAATACAATGTTTCTGTCACAATACTTAATTTGTCTGTTATAGGTAATTATTTACAAGTCTTTCCTACCATTGTATAAATTTCTTGAGGTTGCTTTCATCTGTGTGATTCTCACTGTGCTACTTGTGTAATATATTTGTGTAGTGAATGAATATTGACAGAGGAACCCTATTGGCTCAGTGCTCTTAAAACCCACAGGCCTCTCTGACCTTAGACTTTATAGATAGTCAGCTTTATTATTGTTATTATTATGGTTCAGATTTCTAGCATAAACAATTGAATTTTTAAATTTAACTTTATGTAACTTCTATTAAATACTTTCTCCTTACTTTTTTTGAGTATGTATAGTAAATGGCTAGTTTCTAAAGTCTTAAATCTCCTCTGCTGTTATTAAGGAACTTATTTTGAGATATTTGTACTTAGAAGTTCACAGAATTGATTTTTTTTATCCTATTCGGTAGGAAGCAGTTGAGAAATACGAAGAAGTGCTACATAACTTAGAATTTGCCAAGGAGCTTCAGAAAACCTTTTCTGGACTGAGCCAAGATGTGAGTATGTTTTCTTTGCTTTTCCTAAAACTGATTTAACCACTGATCTTGAAGAAAATATCAGTGTCTGATAATGGTGTTTGGTTATTGTTCACCTAATTCCTGCTGATATTTTATTGGGGGAGGTGGGGTGGAGTATAGTTTCTGAAGAACTAGTGTTTTCAGATTTCTAGAGTCTCAACACAAATGTTATCTGAATATGAGGCATTGTGAATTAAGTGTTAGTTGTCTAATGTGTATTATTTCACTGTGGAATTAGGGAAATCATTGAAAAGGAATGAAAACTATTTTGACAGATACATTTATTAAAGACATTTTAGAATATAGGCTTGAAAATTTATATTACATAGGCTTGTAAGTTTAGCATTATTGGTAGACTCTTCTTGAGAGCATGGTAGTTATAACCAGGAAAATTTATGGTTCATCTTAAATTTAAATAGCGTTAAGTCTGGTCCCACTGCTTGTTTCAATTGCTCTGTGTTGGCAACTCAAACTTTTCTCTTCCACAGAGTTAATCAGTAATTAATAGTGAAGTCTTAAGCATTCATTAATGAAATATTCTTCATTGTTTTAGAATCTTAGTGTTAGATGGCCCTTTAAAGATCATGTTCTACCAATTGAGGAAATAATTTGGTGAATTCATTTCTGAGATGGGGAGCATGCCTCATAAGATAGTCTTTTCTACTTTTTGGATATTTTCTTGTTTGGCAAATTAAAATTCTCTTCTGCATTCCTGTGGCATCAAAAAAGAACAAATAAAAAAATAAAAACCCCAAAACATCATTCTGAAGCTGAAGACAGCTACCCTCTTAATCCTTGTAAAATATAGTTCTGAGTTGCTCTCTCCTGGATGTCTGACTTAATTAACTTTTAAAAGGTATTGTGAAACCTAAAATAGTGTAGTATAGAGACACTTCCTTCTGTTTTCTGGATAATTCTGTTAATGCAAGTCTAAGATGATATTAGCTTTGTTATCCATAGCACACTTTAGCTCGAGTTTACTTATTCATCACTTAATTATAATACTTTCTGTTAGTTTCACAGCTGTTAAATACTTCTAGGCTATTTTAGATACAATACTTCTAAGTCATTTTTTTTCTTGTGTGATTGATTCCCCGCCCCCCACCCCCCATATGTTAAATTTATTTAGTTTTGGTCCATTGTGCTAAAAAAAAAAGATCTTTTATATCTGCCTTCTGGTTGGAGGTTTGAAGTATATTTTTATAATACTTAAAAATTTCTGTTAACTCTCTTTTCTGAGTTACCCTATCAAATTTTCATTTTCCACTCAGGTGTTTTTTTTTTTTCAATGTACGATGTTCTTTTTAGATTTAAATCTTTTTTTAAACACCATCCATGTACCAGACACCTATGGAGGTTCACTATTTAAAAAATAAAAAAAAAAAGGTTTATTTATTTATTTTTGGCTGCGTCGGGTCTTCATTGCTGTGCGCGGGCTTTCTCTAGTTGGGGCGGGTGGGGGCTACTCATTGTGGCTTCTCTTGTGGCGGAGCACGGGCAGTAGGTGCCCGGGCTTCAGTAGTTGTGGCGTGTGGGCTATAGAGCAGAGGTTCAGTAGTTGTGGCGCACGGGCTTAGTTGGCATGTGGGATCTTCCTGGACCAGGGTTGGTACCCATGTCCCCTGCATTGGCAGGCGGATTCTTAACCACTGCACCACCAGGGAAGTCCAAGGTTCACTATTTTTATAGCGATGTACCTACCAGCCTAGGAATTTGGGGGCTTTTTTTTTTTTTTTTTAAACTAAACTCTTTCTTTTGTCAGACCTCTTCTATGATAGCTCGTTTTGCAGTTTGTGTAACATTTTCTTCTTTCCCTTCAAACTAAAGTTGGAAGCCTTCAGCCTACCACATCTCTCTTTTTATCTTCATGATATGAGCTTCGTCCTTTGGGGATTTATCATTCTAAGTCATGGTTCAGAAAATAAATTTTATGGTTCGGTGCTATTGGTTGACAGCAGTTTACTTCATATCTTCTTTCTAAATCAGTTTTCAACTGAAAGAAGAGAAGTAACCTGATTTCTTAGTTTCCACATAAATAAGAATAGGCTGCTGTCAGTGGTTTTCATGACATCTGATTATGACCTAGGAGACAGCATGTTTCTTACTTGATACCTGATAGAATCGATAAATATTTGAGGTCCTGTCACGTGTCAGACTCTATGCTGGGTACTAGTGATATACTGGTGAACAACAGAGATATAGTCCCTGTCATCATGGAGCTGAAGCGTAAGGGGCATGCAGCTAAAGAAAAAGATTGATAGGGGAAGTTTAGGGTGACCTGAGCCCATAAGAACACCTAATCCAACCCTGGGAGGTGGCCAAAGAGAGACCTGAGGTAATCATGTGATATAGTCCTGAAGATGTCCTCAGCACCAATTGCCTTTTCTTATACCATCATGAATCTGTGTCCAAGGGAATCCCACTGTCTTGGAGAGCTAGAATTGCCACCTCTATCGTCTTTCCTCCTCTCAAGCAGAAGCTGAGTTTGGTAAGTGTTATTGGTGTAAGTCCATATTAAGGTCTTGGAAAAAGCTTTTCTGAGCCTTTGCCGTCCTGAAGAAAATACCCTTGCCCACGTAACCCCCAACCAGTCCATTTCTCACTCGTAAAATTTTATCTTCAGCCATTGTCCTCTTGTCCCTGGTAGTAGCACAAGTCATATTTATTAAGTTGCTTTCATACCCTGTAGAAAGGAATTAATAATGCCATAATGAATCTTTTTCCTGAGGTTTTTATTTTTTAACCCCCGTCTTGATTAGGATTTATGAACGTCTCTTTTGTAGAGTTTTAAATGTTGATGCTGAATCAAAGTACTTTAACTCATCTATAGGAAAAATCTAAAAGTTTTTATTTTTGTTGTTATCTTAATTTTCATACCTTGGGAAATATCTAGTACGATGGAAACATTACAAACAGAAAAACACCTATGGGGAGAAAAGACCTTTTGGGTTTCTCAGTGGAAATAGATGGTACTTTTTGTTATTGGTATTTTATAAATGAGAAGCCACTTTTGGGACCCACGTATTATATCAGACTTTAAGGTATTACAGTTGTAAGATTTAGAGTAGACTCGGAGCTTCTCAGTCTACACAGACGCACACGCGCGCGCACACACACACACACACACACACACACACACACACACACACACACACTCATTTGAGGGAAAACTTACATTCCATTAATTTTCCATGTGTGTTTCCATGACAAACTATTGTGAAAATCTCTCTCAATTTTGCTTAAAAAAACCCCTGTTTGTTGTGGCTGTTTTTTTGGCATTACATTTGTAAGACATTTTATTTCTGTTTGGTTTTCAATTCCTTATGCTTTAGGCAGTCTTCTTTGGTTGGTTGAAAATCAACCATTTTGAATACTCTTACCCTGGACCATAAGATTTAAAAAAAAAACCCAAACTAAACTGAAGCATTTTCTTAAAATATTTAGCCTAAAAAGTCTTGGTATACATAATATGGAAAAGTAAAACCTTGTGATTAATATGGACATTAACAGTAGGTACTTTGCTTCTAATCATGGTGATAGTAGAGGTACTAGATTCAGCCTGGGGTTGGGAGTCACATATTTGGACTTCTTTAGCTTTGGTTGGCTGAGACAAACCAGCTAAGTACTCGGTGACTTCTTTAGCTCAGAAAGCAAGCAGGCGGTTAAATGACCTTGTCAGTTTCACAGTCAGTGTTCTATATTTGAGATTTATCATCTAATCTCAACTCTTTGGGATTGGACTTTTGTAGACTAATGGATTGCTAGTATGGGTTGTGGAGAGTTGTCAGCCTTAATTAGCGTTTGTTTTAACAGCTGCTTAAAGCGCAGAAGAAAGCCCAGAGAAGGGAGCACATGCTAAAACTTGAGGCTGAGAAGAAAAAGCTTCGCACTATACTTCAAGTTCAGTATGTATTACAGAACTTGATGCAGGAACATGTACAGAAAGACTTCAAAGGGGGCTTGAATGGTGCAGTGTATTTGCCTTTAAAAGAACTTGACTACCTCATTAAATTTTCAAAATTGACCTGTCCTGAAAGAAATGAAAGTCTGAGGTAAGTTAATGAAAATATTTTCCTGAAACAGGACACATAACACTTTGGCTTTTCAGCATGTATATATTTATTTGTATGTGTATATATATATATGTATATATATATGTGTATATATATATATATACACACAACTTCGGAAACGTTGGCCTGCCCAGACTCTCACGAGGTTGATAGCCCGTCTAGTAAGAAAGTGAATTTGAATGATCTCATTAACCTGCTTCTTTACTGTAACACTGATTTTTAAAATGTCTGATCAAGTTTTAACCTTATATAGGTATTAACCATAATACTAATTATGTATATTCTTAAAATTTTTTTGTAATTATATCAGGCTGTTGTGTTACCTGGGAGTCTGCCTCCTTATTACTGCTGTACTTAAGTGGAGGTGAATAAAATTTAACTTGATTAGTATCACTAAACTGTCAAAGTAAGAATTATTTAGTGTTCTTCTTAGGCTGTGAGTAAATACTGAGAAACAAATCTGATAATTTAAAATATAAAACCAGCAAATTGAGGCAACCCAATTTTTTTCTCCTACAGTGTCTGTTTACTGTTTTGCTTAGATGGAGTAAATCAGCTAATGAGCAGAAGCTCTATGCTTTTGGTTTATTAGATACAGGTTGTTTCAATGCTGTGTCTGTTAGCCATGCAAAAGCAGTTAGATTTCAACTGCTTTAGAAATTAGCCCTATCAGTGCAGGAAGAAACCTGATAAAACTCTTAATAACCTATATATAGCCATATATATATCTTTATTCCCATCCCAATAGTCTGTTCCATCATCATTACCTATTTGGATGCTTCCTTCTCTTGCTTCACTTTGGTAGATCCAAGGAATGTAGCTTACTTTAATATGTGAAATGTAAGTGAACCAATTTGAAAAATGAGCTGCTCTCTTTAAAGACAAATGCAGCTCTTAATATTTCCATTCCACTGTTTTTTTTAATCTAGGACATGTACTTGATAATGAAGGATACCACACTGATTGCTTTAAACTCTTTTTTGGTCTGTTCCTTAATAGCTGTATTTGGTAAAATCTTTATTTTAGTTGTTTTAAGGAAAAATGCTTACATTTGAAATCCGTAAATGGGTATTTAGTCATCTTTTATAACATTTAAATTTTTCATTTCCAAAGAGTAAAAAAACACAAAATTAACATTGAATGTCTTAATTGTTGATGGGTTATATTGTATAAATTGTACTGCTCCATATATAAATATATGTGCCTCTAAAGCCACTTTGTTCTGCTGCTGCTTTTCCTTGTCAGTGTTGAAGACCAGATGGAGCAGTCATCCTTGTACTTTTGGGACCTTTTGGAAGGTAGTGAGAAAGCAGTGGTAGGAACGACATGTGAGTTTTCTCTACTCTGGACTTATGCAGTAAATACTAAACTTTATATCTAGGAGTTTAGTATGATATTGAGGGCCAAAACTGTGTCAGTCCATCAGAACTTACATGTCTGAGAATACTAGATTCATGGGCAGAATGATATCTTTGTTTAGTTCTGTTAAAAGCAGCTATTGTATAATTGTACTCACTAAAATGGAGCCTAGGGAGAGTTTTGAGGTGACGAGTCACTGTGATTTGGGAACAAGAGCTAGGGACTAGTGCTTGACCGTTTTGGGGTTCAGTTCTCTATTGTCCGTGGTAGTACCTGTTCTATTTACAAATCTTAAATCCACATATTGTTAATATCAAGGCTTATCTACCAGATCTGCTTAAGAAAATAAGAATGATTTGGCTACATAGTCTATTGAAACATTGTTGTCTATTGGTCTGGAAATGATCTGGAGAGAAAGAGTCCTTTTGGCTTCCTAGATAGGCTTTGGCCAAATGACCAAGTACAAATGTTTGGACATGAAGTACACAGTTTTGTGTACTAGTTGAGGATAATGAAAACTCTTGGAAGCTGGTAAACATTTTTGTTACTAGTGATTCTTCCTTTTAAAAAATATTTAAGTATGAATAACTCTCAATTTCTAAGTACTTTCAAGTTTAAACCACAGAAATTTATTGCTTGGCTAGAATGCAAAATGATACAAATACTTTGGAAACTAGTTTGTTAGTTTCTTATAAAATTAAGCACGCACTTGCTATATAACCAAGCAATTACACTTCTGGTACTGGAGAGAATTGAAAACATACATTCACATGAATACTTGTACATGAATGTTTGTACCAGCTTATTCATAATAGTCCCAAATTGAACACAGCCCGGATGTACACCAACTGATAATTAATAAACAAAATGTGTTATAGTCATGCAATGGAATCTACTCAGCAATGAAAAAAGGAATGAACTATTGATACTGCAACAGCATGTATGAATCTCAAAATAATTATGCTGAGTGAAAGAAGCCAGAGAAAAAATGAGAACATATTGTATGATTCCATTTATATGAAATTCTAGAAAAGATATAACTAGAACGATAGCAGGTCAGTGGTTGCCAGGGAGTAGGGGGAGGAGTTTGATTATAAAAGGGGCATAAGGGAACTTTTTGAGTTGTTTAAAATGTTCTGTATCATGGTTATGGTGGAATTAACATGACTGTTAACATCTGTTAAAACTGTACACTTAAAATGTGAATTTTGTAAATTTTACCTCAAATTTGATTAAAAAAAAAAAAGTCATCTATGTCATAGTATTCCTGTGAAAGGAACAGTAGACCCAAATCAAGTATGAGAACTCTGCTTAATTTTGGAATTATGTTTTTAGTGGATATTAAAAATAAAATAGACTTTAGACCTATTTATGGTACAGTGACTTTAATAACATCATTTTAAGATTTTTCTTGACCATCAAATGGTGATGTGCTAGGAGTGAAATATAGCATAACTCAAGAGTAAAATCTTAATCATGGAATTTTATACTTTAAAAATTCTTTAGAGGTTGTCCAAAATAGGTTTTTCTAAAGTTTATGTTTGAGGAACTGTGTTGTTTATTTCTCTTAAAGCCTAAATTACTTGGGGAAGGTAGAGTAGTTGCTTTTTGTGATGTCTTGGGGGAAGATGGGAGAAATCACTTTTCTCCCAGGTCAGGGAATAGATGTGTGCTTTTATAACATACTAGATAGAGTCCTTGATTGGAGTCTCTGATTTTTAGCCATTTTTAAAATGGTGGAAATGGAGGCCCAGGGAAACTTAAGTGACTTGCTAAACTTTGGGATTCTGATTTTTAAAATTTATATTGATTCAGCCTGACGTAACGATGGACTGCATATTTCCTTTTCATGGTACGACCAGTTCTTTGAATACCCCCAGTGTAGGCTGTTATAATGACATACTACAACTAGGATAAAATTATATTAGGATTTCTATTCCAAATAATTTTCCGTGAACTTTTAGGCTATGTGATAACTAAGTCTTAATCACTCTTTCTTAGACAAACACATGAAAGATCTACTATCTAAATTGTTGAACTCAGGCTATTTTGAAAGTATCCCAGTTCCAAAAAATGCTAAGGAGAAGGAGGTATCATTGGAGGAAGAAATGCTAATAAAATCAGAGAAGAAAAAGCAATTATCGAAGACTGAATCTGTCAAAGAGTCAGGTTTGTTGTGATCTCTGAAATTCTTTATAGTGGTTGCATTTTTAGCACTTAACCAAAATGAGTCAAATCATTGTAAAATGATTACTTTATTTTAATTTTATTTTCTACATGCATGGAAATCTTTACTTGCCCCAGGATAAGCCTAGGTTTAGGACGCATCTCTAGGCTTTACTACCATGATTTGCAGAGTCAACCTTCATAGAAACATTAGGTTATAATTTGTTACAAGAGAGTACACTGTTAAAATGAGGCATTTATGGAATTTGAATTCTTTGTTAAACTATTAAAGTTTAACTCTTTGTTAAACCATTAGGATCATTCCATTTAAAACCGTTGTTTACAATGTGAGTTATAGTATATTCCAATACTGTATAGAACAAGAATGTAAATAATCTAAGGTTAACTTATTGATTTAGGAAAAAAATTGCCAAAATCAGTAAAAGAAATAATGTTTTTCAAAATTCCACTTTTCTTGGGGAAGAAATACTTTGAGTAAATGGCACCTTTGCTATTTATTGTTGAGGCTGGATTTATTTAAGAAATATTACTTCTAAGGAGGTAGTCCAAGCAGCCTTCTGGTAGCCACTAGCAAGATTCGAGTATTTCTTGTTTACCCCATGGCACCAGAGCTATAAATCCAACTTGAAAGAAGCTGTGTTTGTGGGTAAGAGGAGATAGCCCTATTTTCAATCAGAAATCAGTTTTTAACTACAACCTGACTTCAGAAAAGTGTCTTATATAAGCAGAGCTACTAGCTTCAACTAGCCTCAGACCACATGCTTTTGACCAGCACCCAACAGTGAGAATTACTCCTGCCCTGAATGTACTTAATTGCACTATCCTTTTTCTGTTACTATTCTGAAATTTGTTGCTAGAATGAATTACACCGTAATCAGTCTAAAAACTTGTAGTTTACCTAGTACTTATTTAATATTCCTTTTATCTTCTCAGAGTCTCTTATGGAACTTGCACAGCCAGAGATACAACCACAAGAGGTAAGGTACCGAAAGGTAATTTTCAGTCAATTGTGGTTTTTGAGACTTTTGTATATTGTTGTGGTTAGGAGCTGAGGCTTTGGAGCTAGACTGCTTAAGCTTGAATCCTGGCTCTGCAGCTTATTAGCTTAATGACTTTGGGCAAGATATGCAGCCCAGCGGTGTCTGTTATCCTCCTACATAAAATGGGGATAATAACTGCCTGCCTCATATGGTTATTGTGAGGTTTGAAGGAGTTAAATCTGAATTACTTACGATTTGGCCCGGCACGCAGAACGGCTCAAGTGTTAGCTGCTGGTGGTGGTGGGTTTGGTCCCTGTATTGGAATTTGAAGATGGGTGGGATTTTGCTCTTTCCAGAATTTACTCATATTGGTAATAGAAGAGGGCATTTGTTCTCTTTCTGAAGTGACATCGGAATTCATGGAAGCCGAAAAGAATGGAAGAAGCAAAATCACAGTATGACTGATACATAATGGGAATAAAGAAAAGGCTGGTAGTTCAGAAAACATAAGGCTTCAGTGTAAAGAGTAGGACTTTGTGTAGTTGAACTACCCTCTGCCTTAACTTGAAGGGAGTTCAGGTGGTCCTAAGCCTGGCAGAGGCAGAGTAACCTTGGTAAAAGAGCCTGAGTCAAGCAAATGTGGCACCACGGTGTGCACTGCTTACCAGTCTTAGGTGAATCACATATAGGTTGCTGCTTTGGAAGTATACTTTTGAGGTTTGTCTTTCTGTTAATTGAGGGGAAAGGAATGGACCTAAAAGTAGAATACTCTTTTCAAGTAGGACAAGGTCAGAAGTTTCCTGTTAGCACAGCAGTGGCTCAGACCAGTGGACATAGGAGTTCAGTATTCCCATCAAGGTCTTCTACCGACTGTGACTTGAGCACATTTTCCCTGTGGTTTAGTTTCTTAACAGACGCTACATGACAGAAGTAGATTATTCAAGTAAACAAGGTGAAGAGCAATCTTGGGAAGCAGATTATGCTAGAAAACCAAATCTCCCCAAATGTTGGGATGTGCTTACCGAACCGGATGGTCAGGAGAAGAAACAGGAATCCTTCAAGTCCTGGGAGTCTTCCGTGAAGCACCAGGAGGTATCAAAGCCTGCAGTTTCCTTAGAACAGCGGAAACAAGAGATTCCAAAACTCAGGCCCACTCTGCAGGAAGAGCAGAAGAAGCAGGGTGTCTCGAAAACCAAGCCAACTCCCAGCCAGTGGAAGCAAGAAGCCCTTAAGTCCAAAGTGGGATGCATTCAAGATGAACAGAAGCAGGAGACACCAAAGCCTTGGCCACTTCAGCTGCAGAAAGAACAGGATCCAAAGAAGCAAACTCCAAAGTCTTGGACACCTTCTGTGCAGAGGGAACAGGACATCACCAAGTCATGGACCGCTCCCATGTGCGAAGAACAGGATTCAAGACCGCCAGAGACTCCAAAATCCTGGGAAAACAATGTTGAGAGTCAAAAACACCCTTTAACACCACAATCACAGATTTCTCCAAAGTCCTGGGGGGCAGCTACAGCGAGCCTCGTACCAAATGACCAGCTGCTGCCCAGGAAGTTTAATACAGAACCCAAAGATGTGAGTTGATTTGTATTGATCTGTTCCTGTCAATGTAGGCATAAGTAGAGATTTGTGGTAGTGATAATTTAAAAGTTCTCTTTAGGAAAAGATCAGTAAAACCCATGTTTAATTAATGTATTAAGTATTTCACTTAACTCTTTAATGCATAATTTGTTTTCCCTAGAAAACTGGAAGCAGATTTAATCTGTCATTTGTGCCTAACCTGAAGTGAAATTTCCACAATTGGAAAATACTGTTTTAATGCTCAAATTTTAATGACATGATATAACATCAAAATAGTGGATAGTTCAGAAAAGACCATAATGTTGAAGAAGTGAGAAATGTAAATGCATGTCAAAAGGCAGGAGACCTTTTTCTGACAGAAGTTACATTTTTCTGTATTCTCTTCCTTCTCTTTCATTTATAGTCACTCACATTAGCCTGTCCTCTTTGAAGAAGGTACAGATGGTCAGGAGAAGAAACAGCAATCTTTCATGTCCTGTTTCAGAAGAAGCAGTAGTTGGGGAAGGATCTGAATTAGTTATCTATTTCTGTTTCAAAAGAATTTTCTGCAGATGAAAAGTATAGGCATTAAATATTCTGTAATTAGGTTTTGGAGTATGAGATTTAGTTCAAATATAAGGCCTCATTCTGCTAATGATAAATAACCCATGTCAGTAAGATAAGAAGCCTTATAATGAATAATCTTGGATACGATACTAGTTAGTGTTGTCTTTTATTAAAGTATAAGTTATTTACCACTGTTTCATTGCAGACTTGTTGAAGACTTGTTACCACCTTGTTTGCTAAGAAATGTGAACTTGCTACCCTCCCAGTGTTCTCCGTATACATCTAGTAGTGTTCCCTGCACTTCCACGCCATTTTAGCCAAAGGCATGCCCGGAAATCTTTGGTCCTCTAACAGTTTGAAAAACATTTTGCTAAGGACCTACTTTATTGCACAGGGAACTATACTAAATATTTTGTAATAACCTATAAGGGAAAAGACTCTGAAAAAGAATACACACACACACACACACACACACACAACTGAATCATGGTGATGTACACCTGAAATTAACATGATATTATAAATCAACTATACTTCAATTAAAAAAGGTGGGGGGAGAAAAACACTTTGCTTAGGGAATTCAAAGCATTGCATTTTATAAATTACCCCCGCCTCAATTCTACCTTATGGGAAGAGAATTTTAGAATTATTTGTCTCCTTTTATTTTCCTTTCTTCTTCTTTAAGTGGTCATATAATTTAGCTTCTTCCTGCCCCTGCAGAAGATTGATAGCCTTTTTCATTAACTAGATATCATATGACAGTAATTGTAATATAGCAACTATTTTGAGAGATTTATATCTAAAAACCCAATTTTAATACCTCAATAAAGCTGTTTAAAAAACCGCAATTAAAAATTCCACTAGGTATAGCAGTGCTGAACCTTTACCGTACCAGAATATTGATACCATGCTGTTTGCTGAATAGTATTTAAAATTAAGGGTGTTTAATTGGAAAGGTCAAAACTCATTTAATGTGCTTATGGCCCAGACATCATTATATTGAAGTTACAGGGTCTCTCAGTGACTGAGAGGACGCTTCTCTGTAGCGTATTTGCCTCTATCTGTATTGAAATCTCAGCTGTTTGGAACATGACCAAGTATTGTCAAGGGCAAAATAGAGTTCAAAGCCAAAAGACTAGATAACATGAAATAAATCACTAAATTTCATACTTTTCTCCTAAAAGAGCCTTTCATATATTCCCTTAGGGTCTATTAACAGTTATTTTATGACACTGTTGACAAGCTTAGCTGTGTGACTTCCCAGTGAATTAGAAGGTAGAGAAGAGGAGCTGGTAGGGACAGGCTTGCTGATACCTGTAAGAAATAACCATAAACATGAGGTCTATTTCAGGGTATTCAGCAATCTTAAGAAATTTAGCAGGAGGGCGAACCACCTTCTACACATCAGTAGCCCCCTCCCCCCCCAAAGTATACCTACTGTATAACAGAATATAATAGTATATTTCCTCAGCTCTGGGATATATATGTATATGTTTTTACATCTTACTGTTTCTGAAATCAGATATGTGTTAAAAATGGGATGTATATTTAATGTGGTAGTAGTCATTTTTTTCCCTGGGGAAAAAAATCATTGATGTGTTTCGTATTATAGTCAGTGGCATCTTTTCATAGAGGACACAGGGTAACTGATGTCCATAATGAGAGAACTTCTATCAGGGAAGTTCTGTTGCTCTGGGCCTTCCCTTTAAAAAGATGATGTTTAGAAACATTTCCCATTAAAGTTGTTCTGAAGGAGGAAACATGTAAAGTTTGCTTAAATTACTTAGAAAATGCATTTATGCGGAAATCCTTTACCTGAGATAAATCTATAAATGAGCACTGCTATGTGTTTTGATTACCTTAAGATGTAGTGGTAAGCTTAGTTGCCTGAATTAGGCTTTTGAATTTGAATTTCACTCTTATACATTATGGATTTATCTTCTAGGTGCCTAAGCCTATGCATCAGCCTGTAGGTTCTTCCTCTACCCTTCCAAAGGATCCAGTATTGAGGAAAGAAAAACTGCAGGATCTGATGACCCAGATTCAAGGAACTTGTAACTTTATGCAAGTATGAGTCATTATTAAGTGAATCTTAAATGATAGTCATGGGGCTACTAGCTTCTGATCTGAAGCATTAAATGAAGTTGTTAAGAGCATAGATTCTGGTGTCCAGAATGAGTACAGATCTCCGTTCTGCCACTTCCTAGCTCTGAGAATTTAGGCAAGTTACTTAACTCTCTGCCTCAGTTTCTTTTTTGAAAAAATGGTAATAGTTCCTATTCCTGTTTGTTGTGAGTAATAAAATGAATTAAACATGTAGGAAGCTTAAAGTGCTCAAATGATATTGCTGCTGTTGTGTGTAGATAATCATAAGACATTCATTATGACACATGCTAAATTGTGTCATATGGACTCTTACAGAATTTCAGAATAGTATGGTATTACTGAGGGATGAAGTAGGCAAATAAGAGATTTTTGTGTAGTAAAAAGATTTTGAGCTTTGGAATTAGACCTGCGTTTCAATCCACTTCTACCAGTTACCAGTTGTATAATCTGTGGCAAGTTATTTAACCTCCAACCTTCTGCTTATTTGTAAAGTGAGGGAATTGCATACCTCTTCAGATTATTTGATAAATAAAAGACCTAAAATGATCACTGTAAGTATATAAGTTAAGTACTCAAAACATTGGAAATATTTTTAGAATAACCAGGATAGGCAGATGGGAGAAGAGAATGCCTTCTTGTCATGAAAATCTCTAAGAGCGTGAGTTAGTTTAGTGGTTGAGATAAAATAATTAGACCCTCTCATTGGTTATAATAAAAATGAGGGCTCAGTCTACGCTAGGATTAACGTTTAAGACTTCAAGTCAGGAGTTTTCTTTTCCTAACTTGGCCTTAGAATTACTATTAGAGTTTTAACACTTGACACAGTCTTTGTTTTAAAAATTAATTAATTAATTTTTGGCTGCATTGAGTCTTCATTGCTGCACATGGGCTTTCTCTAGTTGCAGTGAGCAGGGGCTACTCTTCGTTGTGGTGCGCAGGCTTCTCATTGCAGTGGTTTCTCTGGTTGTGGAGCATGGGCTCTAGGCACTCAGGCTTCAGTAGTTGCAGCACGTGGGCTAAGTAGTTGCGGCTCGCAGGCTCTAGAGCGCAGGCTTAGTAGCTGTGGTGCACGGGCTTAGTTGCTCCGTGGCATGTGGGATCTTCCAGGACCAGGGTTTGAACCGGTGTCCCCTGCATTGGCAGGTGGATTCTTAACCACTGTGCCACCAGGGAACTCCTGACACAGTCTTTTTTTTTTTTTAAATAAATGTATTTGTTTTATTTAGGGCTTTCTCTAGTTGCGGTGAGCAGGGGCTACTCTTCGTTGTGGTGCGCAGGCTTCTCATTGCAGTGGTTTCTCTGGTTGTGGAGCATGGGCTCTAGGCACTCAGGCTTCAGTAGTTGCAGCACGTGGGCTAAGTAGTTGCGGCTCGCAGGCTCTAGAGCGCAGGCTCAGTAGCTGTGGTGCACGGGCTTAGTTGCTCCGTGGCATGTGGGATCTTCCTGGACCAGGGTTTGAACCGGTGTCCCCTGCATTGGCAGGTGGATTCTTAACCACTGTGCAACCAGGGAAGTCCTGACACAGTCTTTTTTTTTTTTAAATAAATGTATTTGTTTTATTTATTTTTTTTTGGCTGTGTTGGGTCTTCGTTGCTGCACGTGGGCTTTCTCTAGTTGCGGAGAGTGGGGGCTACTCTTCGTTGCTGTGTGCGGACTTCTCATTGTGGTGGCTTCTCTTGTGGTGGAGCACGGACTCTAGGCACGTGGGCTTCAGTAGTTGCAGCATGCAGGCTCAGTAGTTGTGGCTCGCGGGCTTTAGAGCGCAGGCTCAGTAGTTGTGGTGCACGGGCTTAGTTGCTCCGCGGCATGTGGGATCTTCCTGGACCAGGGCTTGAACCCGTGTCCCCTGTGATGGCAGGCAGATTCCTAATGACTGCACGACCAGGGAAGCCCCTGACACAGTTTTAAGGTTTGACAGTTACTTTAGATTTCGTTTTTAATTCTCAATTTCTTCTCCTAGAAAGACTAAGTTATTAACATCTTGAGATAGTTATTAGCTGGATTCCTATAGCTAATAAGCAGTTGACAACATCATAAATAATTTAATGGTAATAGCTTTACCAACAAATGATAATCTTTGTTTTCACTCATTATTTAAACTCTTGTCTTTAGGAATCTATTCTGGATTTTGACAAACCTCCAAGTGCAATTCCATCATCACAGCCGCCTTCAGCTACTCCAGGTAGCCCAGTAGGTATGTCCTCATTCTTTTTTTTTTTTTTTTTTTTTTTTTGTCCTCATTCTTAAGACTTGTTAGACCTACAGCTGTTTTTCCAATTACTTCTTTTACATATAATTTTGCTCTAGATTATCTTAAGGTTAAACTATGTCTGTGTGTTAATTTTTTCTAAATGTGTACATATGTTATCAGAGTTACATACGGGTAAATTACCATGAGGATGTTAGTGTACTTAACTGACCTGTTTGCATTTTAGAGAAGGTCTTCAGATCGGTGAATGGAAGTACACGATATTAGTTGTCTTTGCTACTTTTTATATTCTTCTTGGAGTGAATTCTGACTAGAACCTGCTTGACTTCTTTCAACTCTGTATGCCTAGTGTGGAGGCTTTTGGATCCTAACTATGAGTGAAATTACATCAGTGGTATTTAGTGCACAGGTTAACACAGTAACTAATGATGCAGCCCGGATCTGAATCTGGTCTGATGCTTCAGACTTTAGGCTTTTTGTTCTACACTAGTTTATCTCAGAGGTGGAATGACATAGTCAAAGCCATAGTTCAGCTGCAGTGAGCAGTAGACACCAACCAGAAGGCTGGTCCAGTAATTCCTGGGTAGGGTAAGGAGAAGGAAGAGAGTAATTAACAAAAGTGATAGAGATTAATAAGAAGAAACCAAACTGAAGCTATGTAATTGGAAAGTATATTCAATTTACATGATCAAAGAGAAAAAAAAACTGAAGAGCCAGATGACCCCTGCACTTGTAACTTAAAGTGTATCAGCTAATTACCGCTCATGATAGCTCAGGTTTTATCATCCAGATTACAATGACCAGTTTTTTAAAAGTCATAGTTCTTTTCTTTTGGAAGCCTTGAAATGCTGCTTTTGTCCATTGATGGAACGAGTATCCTTTTCTTCTGTAATTCTCTCTGACTCTTTTTAGAGCTCTACTACAATAGAAAGGACTTGAGAGCTAGTTCTTCCAGATACTGCTTTGTTTTATAATGTATAAACTTTAGTTTCCACCCAGTTGGTATGCATAAAATTTTCTCCTCCCTCAGTAGTTTACTGTTGATTTCACTCTCTGCAGCATCTACAGAACAAAATCTATCCAATCAAAGTGATTTTCTTCAAGAGCCATTACAGGTAACTTTTCCAGACTGATCTTTCATTTACTCTTCTTTGCTATTCGGGGAGGAAACTCTTGCTTTGGCAAGAATGATCAGACTCGCTGATTCTAATATACCTAATGAAATTATTGAAAATGTTCTAAGGATATCTAGTTTTTTAGATTAAGTACAGCTGGTTCTCAAAAGATTCCCTAATAAACAAGGGGAAGTCATCTGTTATAATAGAGAAGGTTAGCTGATGTTAGTAAGGAAAGAGTAAGCCTGAAGAATTCGGAGGTACTTTGGGAATCTTAATTTGCTGTTGAGCTACCTAAGTCACTTATTATATTGGCAGAGTAAAGGGTGTAAAGAAAGAAACTAATTTTGCTTAACTCATGGGTAGCCAGTCCCACCCGCCTACATATATCTAACATTCTGATGAACTAATTTTCACAGAACACACTTAGAGTTCTAAAGGGACCAGATCATTGAGATCCGTAAATGCCACATTGCATTTCCATCAATAGTAAGTTCAAGATTTGCTAGTTTTCTGGTCATTACTTAAAAAAAATTTTTTTTTCTCAGGATCCCTCTGAAAACCTTATGGCAATTTTCTAGACAGCAACTGCTTTGACAGTAGGTTAAATATTTTGATCAGGTGGTTCAGCAGTTGTTGCCTTCCCTTCCAAAAACTTATGAGTAAATACCATTTGTTTACAGTGGTTTATATTTAGTTTAAGATGTAGCTCGGTTTTCAAAATGTGTTTGTTAAGCAGGGTCCCTCACCCCAGTCACTGCTTTAACTAAAGAATTCCATGTTATCTGGTCTAGCTATTAGGTTCTATATGAGGCTTTCAAGTGACAAGTTAAGATTTTTGTTGATAAACCAATAGTCTGGTAGTTCTCAGGGCATGCCTGTGGGATGGCTACATCAGAATCACTTGGTCACTTTAATAAAAGTACATACAGTTGACCCTTGAACAGTATGCATTTGAACTGCTCGGGTCCACTTATACATGGGTTTTTTCCACTAAATATGTAGAGTACCACGCTTCACGAATTTGCATGTCATCCTTGCGCAGGGGCCATGCTAATCTTCTCTGTATCGTTCCAATTTTAGTATATGTGCTGCCGAAGTGAGCACTAAAACATAGAGTACTACGGATCTGAGGTTGGTTTAATCCGAAGTTGCGGAACCATGGGTAGGAAGGGTCAACTATGGGACCTGAGCATCTGCAAATTTTGGTATCCATAGCAGGTCTTGGAACCAATTCCCTGTGGATACTGAGGGATGACTGTGTTGTTAGATACCACCTTAGACCTATAGGGTCAGAATTTCCAGGGATGTCGTCTAGTCATCTGTATTTTTAATCTGCTCCCTGGGTGAATCTGCACATCCATTTTTTGGAACCACTGGCCTCAAACATCATGCTTACTTGGCAGTACTTAAAACGAACTCCAGCCGGTCTTCTTAAAGAGCAATAATTTGGAAGCAAGAACTGCCGTAACTTCTAAATAAATACTAATCTAAAGAATCTTTCTTTATCTTTTTTGTTAAGTTAACGTTTTAACTACAATTCAAAGTCTTTTAAAGCTTAACTATCAAGTGGGCCAAGTTGCCTTAACTTAGTGTCTTTGAATTTTTCTTTGGCAATAGAGTTAGTTATGTCCTCACAATAGCCAGTCTCACTTATTTTGGGTGGTTGTCTCATTATTTTAATGAGAGGACCAAAAGAAAGGCCTACTTTTAGAAACACTACCATTTTATAATAATTCTAATAGTTTGGTCAGATCTAAATTATACCTATTTATTTAGGTATATTAAATGCTCTAAAGGATTTCAAAGTTTTCTCCATAAGACCTTTTAAAGGTCTTCCATGAGACTTTTTAAAACTTGGTCCCCATCTCCTTATCAAGAAGTGGCATATCATGATGAACCCTTCTAGAAGGTCACGGAAACATAACTGTTCTGATATTTGGTTACCATTAATTAGTTTCTATTTAACCCATTTTATTACTTGGGCTTCTGAGAACCACATTGAAACATTTAGATAAAAGGAGTAGATTCACCGACACTTCAGACCTTGCCATTGCTAGAATTTTATGGATCTCTCTTATATTCTAGTACCTGTTGTGCCGTAGCATTCCTTCCTAGCTACTCTCTTAGTTTTTAATTGGTTACAGTTGTCACAGCATTAGTTCCTACTGTGCTTTCTCCCAATTTGCATTTTATACACATTAGCTTTAATTTTTCTTAGAATATTGGTGCTGTTGTGATTTATGTAGAGCTTATCCTTTCTATTTATACTTCTGCCGACTTCTTTAAGACACTGAGAGCACTTAGAGTAAAAGCATAGTTGTCATGGTTCCTGGCAGGCCCGTGCCTAGAACGTTAATGTACCCTGGGCTCATCTCCCATGGAACTGCTATTGAGAGCCTGATAGAAAATCTGACCCCAGATTTCCAGGGCCAAGAATCTTGATAAATGAGGAGGAGATTAGATGTGTCGCTCTGGTGACTAGGCCTGGAAAGGCAATGTAGCTGACTGCTTGGGTTTGAATCTTAGCTCTTCCGCTTAATTTTAGTGTGACCTTGGGTAAATTACTTAACTTTCTTTGCTTCTGCCTGATTATGAATAAAATGGGAATAGTTGTACCTATTGCACAGGGTTATTGTTAGGATTAAATATATTAATATGTGTTAAAAGTGTTTAGCATACCATTGGGCACTAGCGATTGCTCAAGGAGAGTAAAGTGTTAGGAAGCCCAGGGCCCAAGAAATATAAAGTGAACAAAATGTGCCTTTTACAATGTTTTATATCTTCCTGTATTTAGGCTGCTGCTTCTCCAGTTACTTGTAGCTCAAATGCTTGCTTGGTTACTACCGATCAGGCCTCTTCAGGATCTGAAACAGAGTTTATGACCTCAGAGACTCCTGAGGTAATAAGAGACCAATTGTCTTAATTTCTTTTCTGTCTTAAAGAATAGCAGAACCAGCTTATTGTATGCATTCCAGGCGTAATCAGTTTAATGATTTAACATGTATACCTTACTCATGTTTGCTTTCTATAGATGTTGTAGTCCTGGAACTTATACAGGTAACTTTAACTTTATTGTGACCTTACCGTATAAATGGACTTAATAGTAGTGTATTGCCTTTTCAGAAACAATAAATATGTCCAAATTGCTAGTGTCAAAAAAAATGAAAATTTCTAGGTAAGGGTAGGGTTAGTTCAAGTTTCTCACTATATTCATATTGAAGGACTCCTTAGGAGAAAAATCTTTTTATCCATGTAACAGAAGACTCAATAACTGTATAGTTTTACTATTAGCACGGAGTCAATTGGAATGAGTTACATTCTCTTTTTGCCTAATTTTGTCAAAGCATTTTGACAGTATTACGTTTTTCCTCTCGATTCTCAAGTGAAAGTTTTCGCTGTGTTTGAGCAAATCCTTGAGATAGATATAGCAAGATAGGATGATTTTTTGGATTAATTTAGCAATTCTTAGGTGTTGTTATTATTTTTTGGTTAACTATTATATGGGAATTTGTGTTCATTGTATAAGAAAATAAAGGTAAGCGTTAGTTTTTATGGTGTTGACGTGGTCTAAATTGAAATCACTTGGTTCCTTATTTTAAGAAGAGGAAGTGTTTGCCACCAAGTGAGTCACAACTGTCTGCTTCAAAATCTCATTGGTATTGGTTTTTTCCTATCTTTTAAAGCATTTGGCTTTATAATCTATTATATTAAGGACTTGCTTATTCCCTTAGTTAAGAGTTATTTAGATTAGCTCAGGTTTGGTTTTCTTTTTTTAGGCAGCTGACTGAGGAATCCACTAATAAGACTTTAAAATAGAGAAAAATTAACACTGACTAAGTAACTAACCCAAGGTTTTTCTTAAGCCTAATTCTTCTGTATAAATTTGGAATAATACTAGATTCTGAACTGGAAAATGCCATTACAGGGTTTGAAAAGGACTAGGTACTCATAAAAAGTTCAGCCCCTCGTCTGTTAGACTGATTAACAGTAAGATTCTCACTTAGTCAGCAAGCTGTGCAAAGCAAATGCTAGTGTGCGTCCTCAGCAATTGAGATTTGAAATTGTAAGCAAAAGCTATTCTTCTGCATTCCTGTGTCCAAATGTCGTCCTATAGGACTTGCTGACTTACGCCAGTCTGGGGTTTAGTGTAAGTTAACTGTTTATTGTATGGCAGGTGATTGGCTGATATTGCATTTCTCCTCCCTAGGCAGCAGTTCCCCCAAGCAAGAAACCATCTTCACTAGCTTCTCCAAATCCTCCCACGTCAAAGGGCTCTGAACAGGGCTTCCAGTCACCTCCAGCAAGTAGTAGTTCAGTAACCATTAACACAGCACCCTTTCAAGCCATGCAGACAGTGAGTATGAAACGTGAATGATGATTGCAGTTCATTATTCCTGTTAAAGAGCTATGGTTTCTCTTACATCTCTTACATTAGGTACTATGTGAAAAAATTTGCCTTTCCTATTACTCTTTTTTGGGCTGGTAGAATTTGCATTTGTCCAATGGAAGTATTGTTTGCGTGGGAAGAGTAGTAAATCCAAAGCCTCAATAATTTTGAATGGAAATTTTATCAGGGCATTTTCCCCTCTGAAAATTAGTGGCAGGCAAAGCTGAGGACCCATAGTAAATGAATGAAATATGAGTGAGAAACATAATTTTCTGTAAATAGCTTAATAATACTAACCATTACTAATATCACAGCAGTAATGTTCCATGGCATCAATAACCTGAAATACAGGACACATACTTGTGTGTTCTATCACTGTTGGAAACTTTCATTTGATTTCATCTTCATCTCATCTGGGTTTTGGAGAGTTGTTCAGATTTCTGTGGTATTTTGAGTTACATATTCTGCTACAAATTGTAGTCTAAAAATTTTTAAGGTGATATTTCCACTAGGTTTGTATGTTTATTCCCTAAACGTAGAATAAGTATAAAACTTTCCTGTAGGAAAAAGCAAAAAGCCTTAGCCGATAAGTACCTTTCCTGAAGGTGCTTAATGTCCCACTCCAGGTACTTTCGTGTGATGGTGGTGGGATGGGGCCAGTGGAGTGGTAGTGGAAAGCACGCACAATGCAGGGAGATGGTCTGGTGAATTCACACCCCTGAATTCACTAATCTTATTACTTCCTGCTTGGCCACCGCTAGCACAGCTTTGTGTCCTTGCTTTCCCTCTATCCCTGTCAATCCATCCTACCCAGTATTGCCACATTGGTTTCACTAACTTTTTCTTATTCCTAATTAAAAGCAAATATTGGTCCATTATAGAATGAAATTGAAAGTCCTTTGCCCGACACTCAGTAACTTTTGAAGTCTGGTATAACTTGCCAGACCAGTCCCCTGGGCTTGCCTTGTACGTTCTTGTCACAATACCTTTTTTTGTGTGTGTGTGTTTTAAGATTTTTAATTTTGATTTGAAATGAAATACAATTATTCATTCAACAAATTGGAAAATATTAAAACAGTTGACATTATCTAGAGTGGGGAAAGAAAGAAGAAAGTTTTATACACTGCTGATGTGGCAGTAAATCATCACAACCTTTTAGGAAAGGCATTTCCTGTTAAAATTTTTTAAAAAGGGGGCATAAAGCCGTGACAGAAGTTTCACCTTGAGGAATCCATACTACAGGAACAAAGGGATTAGGAGCTAAGGATATGCTTCAGTAGCTGAAGATATGTTGTATATAACGGCACTAGAAGGCAATCGCAACAAAACCAATCTGAATTGGAGACCATCTGAATGTCTGTAAACTGGGAAATGATTGACTAAATTATGGTATTTCCAATTCTATGGCTCATTTGTTCACTCACCATATATATTTTTCGAGGCAGGCATTGTTTTACTGTATGCCAGGCATTGTTCTAGATACTGGGGGTAAGGAAGTGAGTAATACAGATTTGTCCCCTTTATCATGAAGCTTATATTCTAGTGTGTGTGTGTGTGTGTGTGTGTGTGTGTGTGTGTGTGTGTAGCAAGGGAGAGACAAAAATGATAAATGATAATAATAATAACAACAGCAACAATAAAACAAGTCAGTTAACCTTTAGAATAATTGCCTGTTTCTAGAGGCAGGTGCCTTGGGTTTTTCAGTGAAAAAATTACATCCAGATTTTTATTCTGCTTTGAAATCTTTATGTCCTGATTAGTTGCTCCCGGTGTGTCTTCTCATTGTATTTTGGAAATTTTTAATAGCACTTATCCTGCTTTATTTTTATGTTTTTTAAGTGAAATGAAACTTCAGACTTTCTCTGGATTTCCCTAGTTTTCCCACCAGTGTTCTTTTTCTTTTCCAGGATCCCATGCAGGATGCCACATTGCATTGCAATACCTTTTTGCTCATGCCAATCTGTCTTCTCTACCTGTTTGGATTCTATCCAGTATAAATTGGTTCTTATTTGTTTGCTTACTCATTTATTCAATAAACAGGTAGTTATGAAGCCAGGCACTGTTCTTAGGGGTTGTAACAATGGAGAATAGACAGGTCTTTGTGCTTAAGAAGCTTATACTTTATTATGGAGGTGGGAGGGCTAGAGAGAAAAATATTCATATATGTATTATATCAGATGCTATGTGTTGTGAGGAAAAATGGAGCAGGATAAGGGGGCTAGAGAGTAACAGAAGTGCTATTATATTATAGATGATGACCAGAGTCTGGACAGATCATTGCCTGCTACATGGTAGAAATTCAGTAAATGGCAGATTTTTTCATTTGTTTTCAATTTCTGAAAAAGTACCCTTTTCCCCTATATAGCTTTCATTCTCAGTAAGCATTATTATAATGTAATAGCAGGAGAGTTAATTTTTGTACTTGGTGTAACTGCTGTCAGAAATCAAATAGAAATTTGGTTTTTTTACTATGGTACAATATGCATAAACATAAAGTTTACTGTTTTAACCGTATTTAAATGTGTAATTCAACGGCATTAAGTACATCCACGGTGTTGTACAGCCATCACCACTATCTATTTCCAGAACTTTTTCATCATCCCCTCCCCCATCCTAGCCCCTGGTAACTTCTATTCTACTTTGTCTCTATGAATTTACCTATTCTTAGGTACCTCATATAAGTGGAATCACGGTATTTGTCCTTTTGTATCTGGCTTATTTCAGTTAGCATAGAATTTTCAAGGTTCATCCATGTTGTAGCATGGATCAGAATTTCATTCTTTTTTATGGTGAAATAACATTCCATTGTATGCATGTACCACATTCTGTTTATCCATTCATCTGCTGATGGACACTTGGGTTGTTTCCATCTTTTGGCTATTATGAATGCCATGAACATTAGTGTACAAATATTTGAGTCTCTGCTTTCAGTTCTTTTGGGTATATGCCTAGAAGTGGAATTGCTGGATCATATTCTACTTGGTAATTCTACTTGGTAAATGGGAATTCTGCATTTAGCTTTTTGAAGAACCGCTGTACTATTTTCTGCAGTGGCTGCACCATTTTATGTTCCCACCAGCACTGCATGAGGGTGGCAACTGTACCACACCCTCAGCAATACTTAGATTTTCTGTTTTTTTTTTTTTTTTTTTTTAAGTAATAGCCATCCTAATGGGTATGAAGTGGAATCTCATTGTGGTTTTGATTTATATTTGTCTAATGACTAATGATGTTGTGCATCTTTTCATGTGCTTATCGGCCATTTATCTTCTTTGAAGAAATGTCTATTCAAATCCTTTGCCCATCAAATAGAAGTTTCTAAATGTTGCAGAGTTTTGCTGAATGTCACCTTTAATTGTTTTCTATAAAACTTCACAAATGACTCAGTGTACCCTGTCTTTTAAGGTATTTAATGTTAATGCACCTCTGCCTCCACGTAAAGAACAAGAAATAAAAGAATCCTCTTATTCACCTGGCTACAATCAAAGTTTTACTACAGCAAGTACACAGACACCACCCCAGTGCCAACTGCCAGCTATACACGTAGAACAAACTGTCCTTTCTCAAGAGTCTGGTAAGATCTTTGTGTATCATATTTTGAAGACTTAGATGAGAGTTAATTAAATGGAAATCAAGTCTGTAGTGACACTTGAGAGGTTCTTTCTTGACTAGTAAGCCTTATCTTTTCGCATGTTCAAGTATTGAGAAACACTTAATGCTTTTTCGTCTCTTTAGTTAAGTTCACTCATTACCTTTAACTTTTGTAGAGGTGGAACTTAGATGGTTGATTTAACCTTGAAGTAGGCTTTTATTTTTAAATCTGATTGCTTAGATTACCGTCAACAGTGGTAGAGGTGCATAAGGCACTACCCAGCTGCTTTTATGAAGGTTTTGAAACCATTCTGTTAACTCCGTGTTAGCACAGATGGCTATCTGGCCTTTTTTCTTCCGTCTTGTAATAAAGCATTGATTAATGTGAAGATATAATTTAGTATGCTTATTCTACTCTTTGCTTAGAGATGGGAGACACTTTTGATTGTTCATGCTATTCTAATACGTACATGAAAATAGCAACTTTGTAGTTATTTCCCAATTTAAGAAGCACTTGTAGATTTTTAATGTTGGTATTTCAGGCCCCTATTGGGTTTTCTAAAACTTAAGCTGGAGCAAACGAATTGCTTGGTTAATCACAAGAGGTAGTAAATGTAAATCCCTGGACCTAGCCACAAATGACCTCATTCTCTTCTCACCTGTACTGTGAAAACATAGGGCAGGTGATTTACATAAAGGATACTTTTTGTCATATTCCTTTTCAATTACAGTATTAATAAGAGTTCATTTTCTTTTACTGCTCGATCTGGCATATTTAGCCTGTTTTTTTCCTTTAATTGTGGTAAAATATATGTAACATAAAATTCATCATTTTAAGCATTTTTAAGTGTACAGGTTTTATGGCATTAAGTACATCCAGGTTGTTGTGCAGCCGTCACCACCATTCATCTCTAGGAATTTTTCATCTTCGCCATTTAACACTAACTCCCCATTTCCCTTTCCCTGTAATCCCTGGCAAGCAGCATTCTACTCTATGAATTTGACTGCTCTAAATACTTAACTTATATAAGTGGAATCATAGAGTATTTGTCCTTTTGTAACACCATAATGTCTTCAAGGTTCATCCATGTTGTATTGTAGAATGTGTCAGAATTTTCTTCCTTTCTAAGGCTGAATAATATTTTATTACTTAAATATATATATATATAGAGAGATATCTGTCTCTCTGTATATACACATACATATCTATAGCATCTGTTTTTTTAAAAAGAAAGTTGTATTAAAGGTTTTGATATACACTGACTTCTAAGTATAAAGAATATTAAACTTTTATTACCATTTAACTCTTGGACTCTAAAACTGTTTCCTTAAGCAGCAAGTTATCCTGATGGAACTATTCAAGTAAGCAATGGTAGCCTTGCCTTTTACCCAGCACAGACGAATGTATTTCCCAGACCCTCTCAACCATTTGTCAATAGCCGGGGATCTGTTAGAGGATGTACTCGTGGTGGGAGATTACTAACCAATTCGTATCGGTCCCCTGGTGGTTATAAAGGTATGCTCTGAATAAAATTTGTATGTTTACTTGACTCAAACTGTTTTTACTTTACCTTGTTCCTTTTTGTGGTTTCCATTTATAATGTAGTAGAGAATTCCCTATTTCTGCAAAATATGGTATTTCTAATATGTCTGTTGTCTATAACAGAGGAACTCTTTGAATGAAAAACAGATCGATCCTGTGACTTACTGAAGTGAAAGGTTGAGCATTTTGTTTTTTTCCAGGGATGAGTTTTGGTTTTCATATTTGAATAATTTCTTTCTTCTGTTTAATTGACTTGGCTGGCTCAAAACATGTCATATTTAAGACAGTGCCCATTTCCTAGTTATCAGAGTATACCACAGATGAAAACTTTGAGACAATAATAGTGATACGCTTTTAAGTTAGATATGGTTCCAAGTATTCTAGTCACTGCTGGTATTAGCAGAAGTACTCTAGACCAAGGCCTTAACCACCATCCTTTCCCAACCCCACCTGCATCCCAGCAATAGTAAATTTCTACAGTTGGCTTGTTTGAAGTCTGTGATATTTTTATAAATGTGTGTTTTTTTTGTGGAAACAGTATTATGGAGTTTGCTTAAAGAAGGCATAAATCTAATGATGGCTTTATAGGATCAGTTTAACTTTCTAAGTGGTATAGAACAGACTATTTAAAAGTTTAGTGTAATTTTGCCCATAATTTTATGTAAGTTGTTTATTTATTAGGTTTTGATACCTATAGAGGACCTCCTTCAATTTCCAATGGAAATTATAGCCAGCTACAGTTCCAAGCTAGAGAGTATCCTGGAACACCTTATTCCCAAAGGGTAAGAATAATCGTTAAAACTGAACAATAGTACAATTGATGTGAAACTGGTGACTAAACTATAGCAGAGCCATAATTTGTTTTGTAAAGACACTCTTGTAACTATGGAGAGTGGATCTGGAAGCTTTTCTAATAACCCAAGTAGGGTACATGACAACTGCCTGTTACATGGAACTTAGGAGGTCTTAAGGACTTTATTAAGTTTGCATTAACTCATTTACTCCACCATCCTATAAGAGAAACTGGGGTTCAGAAAAAGGTAACTTATCTAAGGTCACTCAGCACGTAAATGATAGAACTAAGATTAGATGCAAGTTTCTTAACTCCAGAGCCCATGGTCTTTACTATATTATATTGCCTTCCGTTTAACTTTTTTAGATATCAAGTATAGGAAAGTCCTTTTTTGTAAGTTTGATTTTTTGGGTTTATTCCTGATTGACTAGTTCAGCAGATTTTCTTTACTATATATGATAAAAGACTGATAGGAGGATGGTACACATTCCACTTGAACAGCCCTTGGGAACTCCTTGTCATTGGTCATATATGGATATGAATTTATACTACATTAGCATTTTCAGTTTTGAAGTTTTACAAACCTTTAAGTATGTATGTGGTATTTTACTGAGTTCTGTTGTTAATATACAAAGGAGCTTATGGTTACGTGAGGTAAGATAGATGTCTATACAGAGGCAATATTGAAGAACACACCTTGGAGAACACACCAGGTCACCTAAATGACTTGGGTTTGACCCCTGATCTCACCAGTTTCCTCTTTGTGTGACCTTGAGCATGTTACGTAAACTTTCTGAGCTTTAGTTCCTTATCTGTTAGGTGAAGACTCATCTGTTTGAGTTACTTATCTTACTCTGAAGTGGTGAGGATTACTCTTTGAGAGATTCTGAGGATTAAATGAAGTCATATACATACATAGTGCTTTGCATATATCAAGGATGCAAACATTAACTGTTATTACTTGATTGTCACGTACTGTGTGTGCAGGGAAAACTTTGGTTAATGCGGTCTTTCAGTAATGGAGCTATCTGTTTTTAATACCAGTATGCTAGTATTTTTGTGTGCTGCTTTAAATTTCTTCCTGAGGAAACATAAGATAGCAATGATAGTAGTGCTATTGGGAAGAGGATTGGGAGTTTGGGGTAGGAAAATTAATTATTATTTTTACTGTATACATTCTTGTCCTGTTTAAATTTTTTATTACATGTATTGATATTAATCTGATTACACCATTAATTATTCTTTTCATGACTTGCATGGGGGCTGACTTTCACCATACTTGGGAGTCAGTTTGAAATGTTGCCTCGTGAACATTTTTTCTTAAAGAGTCCAGGCAATAATATGTTCATACATTATAATTCTTAATCTATTTCCCTGTCAAAACAAAACCCTAACATAGTTTGTAATTGTCTTCACACTTTGGTTTATAAATAGAGCAAGACTGAAATTGTCTGTATTTTTGCTTTATCATCTCCTTTTATATTGAGATGAGGCACGGAGGACCAGGACATATTTCTGAATTTCCCTCATTACCTAGCGTTGTGTCTTTTACGTAGTGTTCTCTAAATGCTTTCTTGTTTTTGCAAGTATTAACATATCTAATTTGTCAGGTTAATTAACAGATGAAGCAAATACTGCTACTGTGACTCTGGCTTTATTTGTTTTTCTTGGTGTCATCTGAGCCCCTTTGGTTGCTGGAGAAGGCTAGATCAAGGGCTAGGAGGACTTAGTCTTACAGATTTATCTGCCAGTAATAACTAATTACTGTTTTGCATTTTCGGTGCTAAGGTAAATATTATGTGTTCATTTTAGGATAATTTCCAGCAGTGTTACAAGCGAGGAGGAACATCTGGTGGTCCTCGGGCAAATTCGAGAGGTAAGGATAATTAATTGAGGAGTTTGTTTACCCAAAACATTACCTCTAGATCTTTCTTCATCCTTTGTCAGGTTCTCCCCAAAGTATATCAGCATTTATCTTTTGAGGTTTTCAGTTTGCTTAAAGGTTGTACTGAAGATCTGAGGGAGATATTAGACTACTAGAAGGGCTGTGGAAATCATTTGTCAATTTAAGTGTGTGTGTGTTTTAAATTTGCTTGACACCAGAGCATAATTTAACCTTAGATGCATATTCACTATGCTGACTTGTTATAGTTTCAGGTGATATTTCAGGATGGTGGTTTTGGAATAATGGGCACTTCTAGATACTCTAGTGCCCCTTAGTACATTGATAGATAGGGATAAACAGCAATTAAGACACAATGACTTGAACAAAAGCAGGATACTTTTAATACTTCTTAAAATGTGAAGGTACTATTAAAAGGTTCAGTGTAACTGAGAAAATCAAGAATTACTGAAGGTTAACTTTGTCACAAGAAAAGAGAAGCTTTTCCTTTTAAGAAAGTAGCCACTGTTCACATTATCTTTGCCTTCTATCTGAGCAGTGTTTTTGTACAATACTGAAAACATTAAAATTTTATGATACCACATTAACTTAGAAATAAAGAACAAGCATTTATTATGGGGCTTAGTACCATAACAAAATATGTTTGAATGTCTAGTAGGCTAGTAGTTCCAGAAGTTGCTACTTTTATGTAATCTCAGTTTTCTTGAGTCCTTCTCCGTTACATACTTAGAGTAGATTTATCACTGAGGAATTAAGAGCTCAGCATTATGGGAGAAAGGTAAAAAATTAAAGAGTGTTCACACCTGGGTTTTAGACTCTGCTGACCATAACTACTGTTAAGTTATCCAACCTTTGGGGGCCTCATTTTTTTTAATATTAAAAAAAAAATGAGGCTACTGGACAAAATCATCCAGGTCCTTTCTGGCTTTAGAATAGTAGTAGAAAAGCCTATTGTCAGAGAAATCTAGAAGAGTATACTGTGGCTATACTTTATTGCTTTTTAAAGAAAATTTACTATAAAATGTATTTTTATCTGTATTTCAGTAGCCGACTAATGTTAAATATTGTGTTCAAAGCTAACTGCTTCATTATGAGAAACTCACTGTTGCTAATAAAACAGCAGGGTGGAGTGATTCTTCTCAGGTGAGCAGCCCAGAAAGAGACAACGAAACCTTTAACAGTGGTGACTCTGGACAAGGAGACTCCCGTAGCATGACCCCTGTGGATGTGCCAGTGACAAACCCAGCAGCCACCATACTGCCAGTACACGTGTATCCCCTGCCTCAGCAGATGCGAGTTGCCTTCTCAGCAGCCAGAACCTCCAATCTTGCCCCTGGAACGTTAGACCAACCTATTGTGTTTGATCTTCTTCTGAACAACTTGGGAGAAACTTTTGATCTTCAGCTTGGTAGATTTAACTGCCCAGTGAATGGCACTTATGTTTTCATTTTTCACATGCTAAAGCTGGCAGTGAATGTGCCACTGTATGTCAACCTCATGAAGAATGAAGAGGTCTTGGTATCTGCCTATGCCAATGACGGTGCTCCAGACCATGAAACTGCTAGCAATCATGCAATTCTTCAGCTCTTCCAGGGAGACCAGATATGGTTACGTTTGCACAGAGGAGCAATTTATGGAAGTAGTTGGAAGTATTCTACGTTTTCAGGCTATCTTCTTTACCAAGATTGAAAGTCAGTACAGAATTGACAATAAAAGGGTATGGTGTTCTGATTAGTGGGAATAAAGGAAAAGTAGTCCTTGCCCTTCTGACAGATTGGTTTAGGAAAATGTTTTCATTCCTAGAGGAAGGAGGAGGTCCTTACTTTTTTGTTTTCCTCCCCATGGTGAAAAATTTCAAGCTGAATGACAATTAGCACTAATCTGGCACTTTATAAATTGTGATGTAGCCTCGCTAGTCAAGCTGTGAATGTATATTGTTTGCACTTAATCCTTAACTGTATTAACGTTCAGCTTACTAAACTAACTGCCTCAAGTTCAGGCAAGTTATAATGCCTTGTTGTGCCTCAATAAAAAAGTTACATGCATCTTCAGTGTTCTTACTTGATTAAACATTTAGTTAAGAAGTAAAATGTTTAATTTTTAGTGTTCATCACTGGTAACTCTTGAATGGGAATCTGTTCATGGGTTCATACTATTATTTTAAAATAAGCCTTTTATATAGAATAGCTCCTTTTAGAGTTACTTTTCTCTGTTATTATACATATCATTCATCAAAAGATTTCATCTGTTTTCCACTGGCCAAATCACATATTCTCCTTGAAGCTGTTTTGCAGTAGGGTGTTTTATCCTTTAGTTAGCTATCTTCAAGTACCTACTATATAAATAATAATACAAGATACAGTAGGTAATAATTAATGGGTAGTACTACTGGTCCACCATCAGTAAGGCTTATGCTTTCTAGTGGATTCTTAATTTGAGTAGGTAAAATATTTAGTCATCAAAAACCATAGGTCTGTGGTGAGGCAGTGCTGTATTTGAGTGCTGATTTTGCCACTTAGTAACTGATCTTGGGCAAGTCATTATACCTCAAAGATTTTTTTAAAGACAATTTCCAGAAATGCAAAATGGGCATGATAAATCAGCCTCAGGGCAGTTGTGAAGTTCAGCTAAGAATTTATCTAAAAGACTTTACACAGTGCCTGTCACATAAGCATTTAATAAATGTTAGATGCTGTAATTGTGTTTTTCTCATTCGGAAAACTTTCGGGTGCTCTCTGTGTATATACTGTCTTGTATGCAGTGTAGCAGGCAATGCCAGAGTTTAGTATCCATTCTAGACGTACATCCTCATGTCTCAATTTAAGTTTGTATATGATTCTTACTACTAAGAACTTAATAATATGTTTCTCAATTACTTTAAAGAATAGTAATTCAAAATAAACATTTTGATTGAATATTCCAGCGTTTATTAAGGGTTGGAGAAAGGGCATTCTTAGCCTGCAACCAAGCAAGTCACTTGCTGAGGCAGAAAGTTCTTGTTTTGATCCTCCGCTCACTCTGTGTTGTTAAATAATCTCAGGAAGATGTAAGAGCATTAAATTATTATGGTTAATATTTTTGAGCTAGGTGTGGGTTCAGCAATTAAATCCTTAAGCCATGTTTAATTCTGTGGTGTTAAGTGTTAGCACAGTGCTCTCAAGATAGAGGATGTAATGTGATTCACTATTTAACAGAACTTTTTCAATTCATGGTAAGTACTTTGTGAGTTAGGGATATTAGTATTCCAGTTAAATAAATTAGTTCACGGCTTTTATGTCCAGAACACAAAATGAAAAGTATGCAGGAAAGCAGAAATATGATTAACTGCTTGAGGGGAAAACTTGATGTTTAAGAACAGTTGTTGATCAAGTTCAATGAGGCCTTTCTCAGTCTTTTTTAGCCACTGTTTTCTGCTGCATTAGGGTCTTCAGCTTAGTCTTTTGTCCTGCACATGATCGACATTTATTGAAAAAAATATTGTGAATGACTCTTTATATTTTTTAAGGTAAGTGTCCAACAAGAAGAGATTCATTAACTAGGGTATCCCCTCATGATAATACTCATGTTTTAGGAGAGTATATTAGATGAAATACTATTTCTCTAAGTGTAAAGACAGTAAACTAGAAAATTATTCTTAGACTTAAGGAATGAATGGACAAGATCTTTCATTCTGAAGCAGTGTAACTTTTGAAGACACAGTTCTTCTGGAAGCTTTTAGTAGAAGTCCAGATGTCTTTACAGAAAGATGTACACATGCAGATTTTAGATACCTTTGCAAGAGATGTAATGGGGATGCATAGATAAGTAAAGCACATTTAGGGACCTTGTATAAGGAACTTACATTTTACTGAGAGAATCTTGTTGTAGGTATGACTGAAGTGGAAAGGCATTCCATAAAATTACTATGTATCTCTGAATATATAGATCCTTAGTTGTCTTGCTGGAGGTGGAGATAAAGTAAGTTTTTCTATTTTCTATAGATAGATTTTCTATAAATTCACCTCTGAGTTTCACTTTAAATCTTTTAGTCTTTTGTTAAATGAATTCTCCCTTAAGAATTGTGAGCAACTGACTCTTACCTCCCCTAAAGTTATTTAGTGAGTAAATGCAGGTATTTAAAGCAGGAAATATTTTTGAGAGCTTTGCTCACTTGCCTCCCATACCAAGTATCTTGTCAACCATTCCATTTTTAAATTGAAACTTTCTAAACTCCATAATAGCTACAATTTTACAGTGCTTTGACATCACATACTGTGGGTTTTTTTGTTTTTGTTTTTTTTTGCGGTACGCGGGCCTCTCACTGTTGTGGCCTCTCCCGTTGTGGAGCACAGGCTCCGGACGCGCAGGCTCAGCGGCCATGGCTCACGGGCCCAGCCGCCCCGCGGCATGTGGGATCCTCCCGGACCGGGGCACGAACCCGTGTCCCCTGCATCGGCAGGCGGACTCTCAACCACTGCGCCACCAGGGAAGCCCCAGGGGTATTCTTAATTGCCACTTTAATGATTAGGCTGATATCTTTGTCTTCATTTTTCAGCTTTTGGGCAAGTGTTGACAAAGTGATAGGTACAGCTCACTTGCTACCAGTGCAAGGCGCTGAATGCCAGATGATAAAATATTGTTACCCATTATCAATTTCAAGAGGCCTTAGGCTCACTAATTGTAAGTTTCTTAAGCATTATTCTTTTATTCATTTTATTTCAAGGGCCTTATATGTTGAAATAAATAATTTAGGTGGGTTTTAATTTACCATAAAACCCAAATAGGTGGGTTATCTGATTTGTACCTGGCTCAGGGGCTACAAAGATGAATGTTCAGACACATCAGGTATATCAATTTTATCCATTTCATCTGCTGAGAGCAAATCTCTTGAGTTATTTCTCTGATTTCTATCACACTTCTGTTTTTTTCTGTTCTATATCTGGAAATCTTAGTATTCAGAAGCTAAACCTCCTTGGATAAGTTATTTAATATCATCTTTTCTCTTGTTTCTACGTTTCACTTTCTGGAAGATTTCCTTGATTTTTGTCTCCTGACCTTTTTACAGAGTTTTAAATTTCTGCTACGTTTAAAATTTATAAGTACACGTCTGTTATCCTGAGTGTTCCTTACATGTGTATTCCATTCTTGTTTTGTGATTGCACTATTGTCTAATTCTAAGGATAGTTGGTTTTCTTAAAGCTTTCTTCCCTCTGTAGTCTATTTCTGCACTTCGTTTGTCCTAGTCTCGTATCTGTATTGTTATATTTGCTCAGAATCTTGTGATTATTTGTTGACTGTTGATATTTAAGAATGTGGCACCTAAAAATGACTGGCAGCTTTGAATGCAGAGGTGGGGCTTGTTGATTTTGGGGTTTGTAGTAGCGTGATTTTTGTGGGGAGAACAGCCATGTGGAAGTAGGAGCTTTCTAAGTGGGGCACAAAACCCAGAAGCCGTAAAAGATGGATAGATTTGACACATAGAATTTATTCCCCTAAAACTTGTTAGGGGAAATAATGTCAAAAGACAAATGACTGCCTGCAGTGGGAGAAAATCAAGAAAAAGATGGCCCAAAAAAGGAGCCACAGAAGTGAAGAGACAGTTCATATGCACTTACAAAAAAAAAAAAAAATCAGTAAGCATGTGTCAAGTTTTAAAGTGCGTATTTTGGCAAGCATGTGGGAAAAGGGGCACTCATACTGTAGATGGTAATAAAATTGGTACTTTTTGGAGACAGAAAGTATATGCTTTCTAACCCAGAAATTCCACTGCTAGGAATTTACAAGTAGTTTTGGAATTATGCCAAGGTACATGCATAGAGATATTGTGTATAGCATTAATTATAACGGCAAAAACTGGAGAAGCAACCTAGATGCCCATCAGTAGGAAATTGGTTAAGTCAGAAGAGAAGAATATAGATCAGTGTATGCAAAATATCATTTGTGTAAAAATTCCTAAAAGCACATATATGTGATTACTTGAATTATTTTTTTTTTTCCTGGTAGTATGTACAAAACTTGATAGTGTTGGCTTTAAGGAAAAAGGGTTGTAGTAGGTATTTTTCATTCTGCATATCACTATAGAACTTTAAATGTACATATCACTTTTTGTTAAAAATTTTAAAGATAAAATGGTAGATTGCTATGGTACTTACCCTGCTTTGTCTTTCCTTGGATAGAGCTTGAGGGTCTGCTTTAATTATCATTAAGCCCGGGATAACACATGGAAGAGTTACCGTAAAAACTTTTCACCTTTCACTAATATTTGCATTTCACTTCATAATTTACAGAGTACTCTCATTTGTGTAATCTTATTTGATCTCCACAATGGTCCTGGTGAGGTAGATGCTTTCTAGGGGATAAGAAAATTGGGACTCTTGGAGACTGACTTTCTAAGACCACTAGCAGTAGTGCCTGAGCCAGGCTTTGAGTCCAAATACAAGCGTGGCCTTTCTTACCGTACTTGTTGCTCTTCTGTAGTTCTCAGGTGTGGTTGCATTCACCGTATTTTCCATTGCTGTTTTGCACACTGATGTTTTAGATATACTACTCAGCTTTACTAGAGCAGAATAAACACTGTGAACTGGATAAACTGGACCCAGTTAAGGCTGTCATAAGTTATCGTTTCTTGTATGTCCTGAATTTGAACAGGATGACTGCTTTTCCAATGTGAAATGTGGAAAGCCTGAGGAAATGAAGGAACAGACATTTTGAGGAAAAAACTGATTTGAAAGTACATGTTTCATTTTCAGTCTTAGTTAATACCACTCTCTTTAGCTCCTATGCTTCCTGCCCACTACTACCATTTTAGTTTCTTGGAGATGGAAGTTTCTGGCTTCTGATCAGAAACTTCCTAACCCCCTATTACTTTAGCTTATATATACTGATTTTTTGTTTTTAAAAAATTCTTCTTTAACTGAGAGGTCTGTCATTCTTTTAGAAAATTCTACTCAGGGCTTTTGGTTACATGTGACAGTTTAAAGGCGATTACCATACCATTGACTTTATTATACTAACAAAATACTGAAGACCTTACATTTATAAGATGTATGTACATACTCTTGTCTGTTTTTCAGGTGCTATGATGTAGAGCTCTGCCAATATAGACCCTTTTGAAGTAGAGGCATTTAATCAAAATTAACGTACTGTATTCACTTACAGATCATTTAAATGGTTTAAGAGATATATTATTAAACTTATAAGTGGAGACTTTTGTGCATTGGGTTTTAACTCCCATTTTGTCTTTACCGTATGGACTAGATTCAAGCCTGCTAACACAGACCAGCAGTTGAGCTGCTGCCAACAGATGGGAGGACAGCTGTGTGATATTCCATTTAGATGACTGAAATGTTAAATCTCAAAAAAGGCCACAGTGGCAGTGCTTGGAGTGAAAATTGCTTTCTGTAATTTGAGCTGTAATCATGCCCAGTTATCCTCTGTGCTATATTTCTAGGATAATGTCATCCATTTCTATGGTGTCAACTAACCTATATACACAGATGACTCACAGTTCTCTAACGCCATCCCTTTCTCCTTCCTCTAACCCCCTGCCATAGCTTCCTCCTTCTCACCTAGCTCTTCTGTGAGAGCCAGAAGTCAGTTTCTGATTGTCACTGGAAATCTCCACTTGTATAACCCATAAGCACTTCTAGTTCAACATGTCCAAAGGCAAACTCATCTTCCCTCCAAAATATAATACTTCCGTTTTCCCATAGCTCATCAAAGCTTGATACTCTAGAATCATTTTTGACTTCCCTTTGTTACTTTGTGTATCAGTCACAAATTTCTGATGCTTCAACCTGCGAAATATCTCATATCTGTCCTACCTTTTTTATTCCTACTGTGCATATCCTGTTTCAGACCCCTTATCTCTCACATTCATTCATTTATTCACTACTTATTAATTGCTTATTATGTGTCAGGCATAGTGTGAGACTGTCTCACTATGTCTCATTTATCAAAGGTTGAGTAAGGTCTCTCCTCTCTCCTTAATAGAATACAATGATAATAGTTAATATTGAGCATGTACCATGGGCAATGTACTTATATCATTTAGTCTTCACAGTAGCTTTTGGAAGCAGATGAGGAAACAGGCACAGAGAGGTAAGCCGTATGCAAACCATGATACTACAACAAGACAATACAGCTCGCTCAAATTCTACCTTAAACAAGGTGAATGTGTTAATAAATATAGACATCCTCTCATATTGTGCATAGTAGTAAAAAAAAAGGGACTCATAAACAACGAGCCATTTATAAGTTAACGATATAGTTTAGGTAAAGCAACTTTAAAACACTTGCAAAGAAATCTGATAGCAGAATCAGATGCTTGGTTTTTTTTGTTTGTTTGTTTTCCTGTTGTCTCAGACATCACTAATTTGACAGCATTATTTTGAGTAACTTCACTGAGTCTTTTCAAAGCATACAAAGTTTTCATGGGAACATCATCTCTTTCTTAAATTATATATTTTGTAAGTTAATTTTTTGAGATAATTGTAGATTCTCATGTAGTTGTAAGAAATAATACAAATGGGTCCTGTGTACCCTTTATCCAATGTCCTTCAATGGTAACATCTTGAAAAACTATATATATATATATATATATATATATATATATATATATATATAACAGTGTCAGATACCAGAGAGAGGTTTTAAGATAACTAAAACTGTCTCTTGCATAGATCAAATGCACATACCTTAGATACCAACTAAGGGATTAGTGTTTATTTTTTGTTGGCAGTTTCAGTGGGGGAAATGAAGGCAGAAGCCTAGGAATAGCTGACTGAAGCACAGATAGGAAGTAAGGAAGTAGAGACAAGGAATGAAGACCATTCCTTGGAAAAGAATGAACGTTAGTTAGAGAGCATGACTGAAAAAGATTGTTTTTTAACTGGGGGAAATATTTTTAGGCTGAGGTTGAATCAGTGGAGAGAAAGGTTGAAAATATAGGAAAGAGTTTTACAAATTGTCAACCATAAGTGTGTAATAAGACTCAAAATCTATTTTAATGAAAAATATATAGAATAGAGATTTATGGAGCAAGGTCCCAGAGGAAATGGGAGAAGATTGGGTTCAGATTGGAGGCAAGGAAGTAAAGAGGGGTAAACAGATTAATTTGTGTTTGAGTGATTTGAACCTAGTGGTTTTGTTCGTCTTTGCAGAGCTCTGTGGAAAGAGGTAGGGAGTTTGAGAAGAGTCGTGAGTGTGGGAACAGTTGCTGAGATGCTGAAGGTGGTGCTGAGCAAAGGAAAGGAATAGGATTGTTGAGCCTAAGGAAAGAACACATTTGTAGCGGTGTCGGTTTGCACAGTGGGTCAAGGGTAGACTTGAGAAGTTAAATTGGGAGTTTATTAGCAGAGAAGGATGTGTAGTCATGAATGGATAGACTAAGGAAGGGCTGAAAAGTGACTGAGTTGGAAAACCGGTATAGAGTTATTGAGGGAGAGAGAGATGGAAGAGAAGGTCCTAAATTGAAAAGAGGATATTGGAGTTAAGATTTCAGAGGTCAAGGCGTTTTAGATTCATGTGGTCCAAGAGAGTGGGATAAGGAAATAGTGTGAAAATGAAAGGCACTATCATTCATAACAATTTGGAGTGCTGAGGAGTTTGTATTTTATCTTGAAGTTGATGGGAAATCATCAAGGAAGGGACATGACAGTATTAACGTTTAAGAAACACTACTTTGATGGAAATGTAGAGAATGGGAAAAACTGGAAGCAACCAGAGACATATTGCTAGGCACTTTTGCACCCAGCTGAAGGGCGTGGTCCCCTTTACAGCCCCTGTAGAGGGGAGAGCTTTCAGGAGCTAAGTTTTCCACCACAAAGTTTCTACCCTCTTGACTGAACGCAGTTAGCTGAACCAATCTGTCTTAATTACCTGCTCCAGGAAAGATCACACCCCTTCAGATGTATTTTGCCCACAGTCATCTTCTTTACAAATGTAATTAAACTCTCTTTTTCTGGGTTAACCTCAGGAACAACTAGCTCCTTAATATTTTTATGCCATTGAAATTTGGGGACCAGATATGGCCACAGTAGGTGGAGACAGTATACCCTTTCTTGCCTTTCACTACTTTTCTGAGAAGATCTGGAAATATTTTCAGAAACCCTCAGGCATAGAGTTAGTTTCTCTGATCTGGAACAGTTACTTTCTAAGTATATTTTTTCTGTTTACATTTGTCTCTTCTATCACATTGTAAGTTCCTTCATAGTAACCTGCATTGAATTTATTTTGTTATAATGTGGTGCCTAAGTATCGTAGTACTCTGGCCCAAAAATACATGTTTAAGAAACGTTCAGTGAGGGACTTCCCTGGCGGTGCAGTGGTTAAGAATCCGCCTGCCAATGCAGGGGACACAGGTTCGAGACCTGGTCCGGGAGGATCCCACAGGCCGCGGAGCAACTAAGCCCCCAGCGCCACAACTAATGAGCCTGAGCTCTAGAGCCCGCGTGCCTAGAGCTCACCCAACGCAGCCAAAAATAAATAAATAAGAAAAAACAACAACAAAAAAACCGTTCAGTGAATGAGTGAGTGAATGAATGAATGATGGCTCCCACAGACGGAGGGAGCCTTGTTCTCCCGTGGGCTAGATGATCTCAAGGTCCCAACAAGTCTGCACTGGAACAGGCTCAGCTGTAATGCCCAAAGAGTGCTCAGACTAACAAAAAGTGCCACGCCATCCATATATGCTTAATTTGGATGTAGCTGTAAAGAGACCTAGCTAGCTCGTTTCCGGATCTCCGAAGAGGCGGGAGGCTCTTTTCCGTATGGCAGCAAGACTGCCGCCTACTGGAGCTAGTGAAACCGGTTTCCCTCCGGGAAAGAAGCCTAGACTACTTTCCGTACAGTAGCATGGTGGCTGCCAGCGGGGGAGGCCATAGCATCACGCCCGGGGGGAAGAGGCCGCCGTAAAGGAGGCGCCGCTTCCTCTTCTTACTTCTCCCGCCTCCCACCGGCTGTCGTAAAAGGGTGAATGGAGAGCGAGTTGTTGGGGGTAAAAAGGGAGGACAGGGGGCGCGGAGTCAGAGTGGCGCAGCAAGTGGCTGCAGGTGGCGACGGTGGCGGGGGGTGGGGAGTGAGGTAGTGCAAGGGTCACGGAGGAGGCGGCTGAGAGGGTCAAAAGAAAAACTAAAGCTGCAGTCTGGCCTACTGGTCCGGGGGCCGCGGAGCCCCCGCCCGGGGAGATGGACCTCAACCGGATCATCCAGGCGCTGAAGGGCACCATCGACCCGAAGCTGCGGATTGCAGCTGAGAATGAACTCAACCAGGTAAGGAGCAGGCCTGCGGCGCCCCCCGCCGGCTCGCCGGACTCTCCCTCCTCGGCGCCCCTGATCTCCACCCCAACCCGGGCCACGGGCCCCAGACCCCGACGCGTCTCTCGGCCGGTTCCACCCTCGCCCCAGCCCCCGCCCCGGGGTCCAGTGGCGCCGCACTCCCCGGATCTTTTCTCAACGGCTCACGCACCTGTTGGCCACCTTTGCATCTTTTTCATGTCGTTTTCCTTCCCCAGTGCGGTTTGTTCAGCCTGCCTGGTCCGCAAAAAGAAGCTTTAGCAAGCTTTGCTAGTGTTTTCTTTTCCTTAAGTACGCTGATTTGGTGGGAAAATTCACTTAAAATTCAAATCTGAGTTCAGCTTTTCTGCAGACCCAGCCCTTTTTAGGTGTTGCTGTGGGAAACCCTGCCCATCCCCTGCTTCTGTGGGGTTGGCAGGACCGTTTAGACACTGATTGGCAGAATTTTGTTGGAGCGTTGGAGAAATGCTGTCGGGAGAGTGCTCTGGGAAGAACAGGCAATTTTTATGGTGGTAGTGCTTTGCGAAAGACACGCCGAGTAGTGTTTGTAGGGGTTTCTTATAAACGGTAAAACGTGTGAGACTTTCTTTCATCCCCCATCCTCTGTTCTTACTAACTAGCCTTGACCATGTTCCAGCGATACTACCGACATTTCCAAATTTAATGATCCCAAACTCTAGCTTGTATTTTACTCCTCACCTGTAAGAATGAGTCAGAGACCTCTCACTAAAAAGTACGAATTAAGGTCTGCCCCCAGGATAGATTGACAGCTGTTTGAGGTTGCAGTAATCCTTAACATGTAAAGGAATATACCTAAATTAGTGGTTCTCAAAGTGTTAACCAGGATGAGCAACATCAACATCGTTTGGGAATTTGTTAGAAATACAAATTATGGGGCTTCACTCTAGACTTAAAGAATTAGAAACTCTGGGGATGGGGCCCAGTTATGTTTTAATTAGCTAGCTAGGTGATTCTGTGCTTCCTAAAAGGTGAGAACGACTGTCCTAAGTAAATGTTTCTGTAGGAGTTCACTTAGGTTTTCCCTGGTTGGAGTTGACTTTAAAGTGCAGATATCCATTGTGAATCCCTCAAAGGGATTATTTTAATGGGAAATCTGGGTGGAGTAAGTGTGAATCCAGGATTTCCAAGAGATAAAAGGGAGAGTGAGAACACTGACTCTGGCTTCAGTTGAGCGGAAGCCCAAAGGGAATGCATTGGTGCTTCAAAGAGAAAAGGAGTCTCACTCAGAATAGGGGAAAGTTAAAGTCAGTACCTGTCCCAGGCTTTGCAGAGTAAAAGTACTATACGTTGCTTGGCTAGAAGAGTAGTAATCCAGGCATTGGTTAGGAGGAACAAAGCAAGAGCTGAATTTGCAGTCTACCGGTATGAACAGGGGAGTTAGCCAGTTTCTCTTCACAATGAGGCCAGATGTTATACTGATAGTGTTGACAGGGATTATGTCTTTGCTATCACGTTGTACTACCCTGCCTCTGTTAGCCTCCCCTTGCTTTGGTTCTGAGTCATCAGTGTATAAGTGCAGTTGAATTTATAGAAGTGGAAAAGGTAGGTAGGAAAGCCTACAGAACTGCAAGAGACGTTTAGAACCCAGTTCTACCCTTTTCTTCGTGGTATTTCAATCCAAATCCATTCCAACCTCACTCTGCCCTGCCCCATATCCACCCAACTCATCACAGACCACAGTTTCCTCTGCAACTTCTAAAAGTAGCTTATTGCTATGTCACTCATTTAGCATTTATATTTAGTATAATGCTTTGGATTGTAATATGCTCTAAGTATTTTTTTGAATTGTAAGTAGAAGACCAAAGTATAATGTCACATAACTCCCTTTTAATAAAGCATGGTTTTGATGTTGGATTTTGTATGCTTTATCCTTTACCACCACTGTAACCTCCTTTTTTGTTGAATAAACAGGTGGGTAATCTACCATAAATGATTAGGGTCCAGCTCATTTAATATTTTAGTCTAGGTCCCCCCGCGATAAATATTCTCTGCATAGGAAATAGGGGCAGTTTCTACAGTGTGCTGATTGATTTGTCAGTTGCCATTTAGAAGAGTAGGCAGTTTCAAAACATAACGGCCTGTGTTCCAAAGGATAAATTCTTATTTGAAACTATATTTTTCTGTAGCCAACATCTTTCTGTTACCAGTGACTGGCTCCTTGACTGCTATATCTGATATTGTTTCTCTGGAAAAATGTGTTTTCAGTTTTATTGGAGGATATTAAGAATGGATGCTGTACACATTCATCATTGTCTTTAAACCCAGCAGTCCCTTTAGCAGCAGCATAGGGAAGTACGAATGGGTAGATATCTTTTTCCAGTAACTCATCCAGAAAGGTGTCTTCTTTTAATAAATCATGGCCTCAAAAGGGAAATCAAGATATTTACTTTCATTGCCACGCTTTGGAATCTCTCCTTTTCCGTGCATCTGTGTGTCTCATTTTTATTGCCCTTTAAGAGAGTTTGCTTCTATGAATAACATATTTATCGGGTTATTTGCAGGCACTACTACAAGACTGTGCTCTCTGGGACCTTACATTCTAGTGGGGGATACAGAAAAGTAAATAATACAGTTTTAGGTTATAAGTGCTATAGAGAGTAAAGCCCTAGAGAGAGTGTTGGAATGTATAAGTGGGGTGATCAGTCTCTGAAGAATGGCACTGAGCAGAGACCTAAGATATTGTGAAGAAGGGAACCAGATGAAGAACTGGGAGAGGAAGAAAGGGAAGAGCAAATTCAGTAAAGGCCTTCAACTTGGTGTGTTGGAGGACTTGAAAAGTTAATGTTGAGGGAGCAGTGAGGCAGAGTGGGAGAACATCAGGTTTTTTGCTTTAAATGAATTCTCATGAAATGCAGAATTTAGCTAAGCAAGGAAACTTTATTTTCAGAAAACTTAACAGGTATGAACCAAATATCCTCAAGAAATCATTGAGAGATAGTATTATTATTATTTTTTAGAAACTTGAAGCCCAGGGTAGAAAAGGAAATTGGATAAATATTTGTAAGGAAAGTAGTATGGGAATATATCTGAATTTACCACTGAATGTTTTAGCTGGTCAAATTAATGTTGATTGAATCAAGGCTGAAAGAAGACAAAAAGTTGCAGAAGTTCTCTGAAATGTCAAACAGCTGTAAAAAGAGGAGTTCCAAAACGTGTACAATGGCAACAGTGTTGAAATAAAGTCTCCACTATAACTACTTCCAAATAAGTAGTATTAATCTAAGTGTAAAAGTTATTTTGTACTTATGTATGATAAGTAAACTATGTAGATTAGAACTAAACAATATATATGTTTCAATCATTGATTCACTACAGGATCTTACAGTATCTCAAAAGTTATAAACATGAGTTATTTTACAAGAATGTAAATGTAGAAGGTGAGACTGAGCTAAATCTTTTAATTTTGACTCCTGTAAACTGCTATTAAAAGAAATCTGTTTTCTTAAAAACTACTTTAAACTTCTGGTGGGTGGTTTCAATTTACTTTATATACAACAGATTTAAGATTTTGAGGTTTATACAGGATGAAAGGAAGAGCAATTATAAGATAATTTAAAATTTTACTGAAGGATATGGAAAGACTTGGAAAGCATAATGTTCCTGGATGGAAAGAAGCAATGTTTTAAAGATGCCAGTTTTCTCCAAATTTTTGGTCAAACATTTATCTTTTTTTTTTTTAATATGTATGTATTTGGTTGCACCAGGTCTTAGTTGTGGCAGGCGGGCTCCTTAGTTGCGGCACACAGGCTCCTTAGTTGTGGCATGTGAACTCTTAGTTGCGGCATGCATGTGGGATGTAATTCTCTGACCAGGGATCGAACCCCGGCCCTCTGCATTGGGAGCGTGGAGTCTTAACCACTGCGCCACCAGGGAAGTCCCTGAACATTTATCTTAATAAATGCTATTACAAATAATAGGAAAGGTGATAAATTTAAAAAATGGAGTGGTATGTATAAACCTAGTGGTGTACTGAAAGGGATGCACCGTAGATCCAGGCTCCTGGGAGGAGGTAAGCAGAAAAGACTCTGCGTCATGGTCTGGCTTTAGCCTCACTGAGTATGAGTCTTTTCTGGGAATGTCAGTGGGCAAGGCCAAGTGTTAGCTCTGGGAATGTGGCAGGCCTGTACTAGACAGGTACTAGGTCCAGGTACTAGACATCTGGAGGGTATATGATCAGAAGGAATAGGCTGCTCTCTTTTTTTTTTTTTTTTTTTTTGCTTCTAAAGTTACCATGGCCAAACAGGAATAGGTCAAAGTAGAACATGTCTATGGGGAGAAATGGCCCAGGCAGCAGGCAGTTCATCAGCACAGGCTCACTTGGGCATTGTTAAGTTTAAAAGATGCTCTAGCAACAGAGAGCAGCTGGTGAGGACAGCTCTCAACACTGTCTTGTGAAGCACACTGTTCCAGTCTGGACTGGTTCCTCTCTATAGCTCATGCACAGCCATTGTCCATTTTCTGTGTTGGATCTCTTGTTTTCTGTAGCCCATGTTTTCCTGTTTGTCAAAAATACCGTAAACAAAATTGAAGCACAAATAAGCTGGAAACAAACACTTGCAATGTATAAGTCAAATAAAAATTTGAGATTAAATTCATAAAATAGCTCCTAGAATTATTTATTATTTACTTATTTATTTTTTAAAAAAATTTTTTGCGGTACGCGGGCCTCTCACTGTTGTGGCCTCTCCTGTTGCGGAGCACAGGCTCCGGACGTGCAGGCTCAACGGCCATGGCTCACGGGCCCAGCCGCTCCGCGGCATGTGGGATCTTCCCGGACCGGGGCACGAACCCGTGTCCCCTGCATCGGCAGGCGGACTCTCAACCACTGCGCCACCAGGGAAGCCCTATAATTTATTAAGAATAAAACAAATATTCCATTTATGAAAGGGTGAGGGGGAAAAAGGAATTTGTAGAAGAAAACAAATAGCCAACACACAGGAACAAAAAATTCAAGCTAGAATAAAAGTAATTTAAAATATGAATAAGGTTTAAAAGTTTTGAAGGAATGATAATGCTAATCCCTATATTAGATAGATGAACACTCACATATTCTACTCTTGGGAGTGTAAATTGCTACACCCTTTCCGGAGAGCATTTTGACAATATATGTCCAAAAAACATAAAATTGTTCTTACTCATTTATTCATCAATTTATTCTAAGTAAATTTTTCTGATTTGGAGTATTTTAGTAATCTTCATTTGGCTTTGGAGAGTTTCTCTCACTTTAAAGTTTTTCTTTTATTTGGACAGTAATGTATTCAGGAACAGGTGCTAACAGTTATTCATTTATATTGCCCTATTTTTTTATAAAATATTTCTTTGTAATTTCAGTCTTACAAGATTATCAATTTTGCCCCCAGTTTACTTCGGATTATAGTCTCTGACCATGTGGAATTCCCAGTACGCCAGGCAGGTGAGTTGGTTTTTTTATCCTTTATAAGCTTATTTATGGGTAAAAGTAGGACTAGAATTTTATTTCATTTCTAAATATCTGCTTTCTTTGAAAACATAGGAAACACACATGAAGTATTTCTAATGGCTTAAAAACTCACTCTCTTTTTCCCTGGAAACTTAGAGGTCCATACTGAGCTCTTAAATCTCCCATAGCTATTTCTTTCCTCTTCTCCCTTCTAGCTTCTAGCTACAGTTCCTTTTCTCTATAACCTTGCCATTTTTCCCTCTTAGCTTTCCCAGTTTTAATAGCTTTATCTCCCTAATTTTTAATGATTCCTGGTGGCCTTGCCTTTGGGCCCATAGATTAAGACCATGAATTTGTATATATTAATTTGGTTCCATTCATGCATCAGATCATGGAGAGAAGGTTTGCACAGGTGTTCTTAACCACATGATTGGAGAGCAGGACTTTTGTTATAAACATGAAACTTACTTTTGAGTCTGTGAGATCTTAGGGTAGTTCCCTGATGTTGTGTATTATTCTTCTTTTTGCTTTTTTAATGAACTGGTAATTAGAACCCAGATGGTTAAAAAATGGAGAAAGTCTTAGAGTGTAATGAGTCCTGGAAAGAGAATAATTTCGTGGTAAAAGGGGTAAAATGATAATAGGTAATTTAAAAATATGTAATTGAAGAGACTTAAAGAATTATGTAAGTGATATGTACTAATAAATAATTTGGGCAATATAGAAAAATAGAAACAAAAAAGTAGAAAAAAATTACCTGACATTCATCACTCAGAAATGACCGTCATTAGCTTTGGGTGCATGTTAGTCTTTGCATGTGTTCAGGTAGAAGGATAGATGAACAATATAGAAATGGGATTATACTATACATGCTGATAAAAGTATTTAGTTTTACTTGAACATAACAGAATAAGAAAGTAGGTAATCATTAAGTTTTGGAAAAATATGTATGATTTTCTAAATGATCCATTTGTGGTTAAGAAAAACCTATGGAAAAACATTCACGGTGGAATTATTTTTTTACTTTAATAAGGTTTATAAGACTTCTATGTAAGTTTTTTTGAAACCACAATTCTCAATTTAATCTTTGTTTTATAAAATAAGGCTGTTTTGAAACCACATTTTGCTAAGTGGAACCTATTTTAATAACCTAAATGTTTATAGGGCCATTGTGAATTTCCCATAAAGCTTTGTAGAAACAGTATTTTTAAAGATCTTAAAGCAATTTATTAAATTAATATGTCTTCTTTATATGACATATAAACATTACAAAAATACAGTTTATATTATTAGATTCCTCTTAATCCCACCCCCAAAGATACCTACCGTCAACTTTGGTGCATGGTTCTCTAATTCTTTTTTTTCTGTAGATAAGTTGGTTTTAAAAAGTAACAAAAATCTGTTTGTATTACACATGCTATTTTATAATTTCCTTTTTTATCATTTAACCTTATACCCTTGGGGGATCATTCCATGTCAGTGCATGTACATATACTTCATTCTTTGTAACAATTATTCAATATTTCTTTGAATTAGAACTGCCATAGTTTATTTAAGCAATCTGATATTAGTGGACATTTCCTTTATTGTCCCTTTTTGTGGTTTTTGATAGAGGCAATGCTGAAATGAACATCCTTGGACACATATCTCTGGATGCTCGTGTGGATAGTTTCACAGAATAAATTTTAACAAATGGAAGTGCTAGGTCAATGATATTAACAATATTAACATTTAGAATTTTGAATCTTTTTTTTTCGGGCCTCTCACTGTTGTGGCCTCTCCCGTTGCGGAGCACAGGCTCCGGACACGCAGGCTCAGCGGCCATGGCTCACAGGCCCAGCCGCTCCGCGGCATGTGGGATCTTCCCGGACCGGGGCACGAACCCGTGTCCCCTGCATCAGCAGGCGGATTCTCAATCACTGCACCACCAGAGAAGCCCTAGAATTTTGAATCTTATCACCAAGTTGCATTTACTTGCTTTTTCTATCAACAGTGCATTAGAATGCTGGGTTCTCCATGTCCTCACCAACTGTATACAACTTTAAATCTTAATAACTTAGGTAATTAAGTTTTGATATAAAATGTAAATAGCATTTAAAGGCAATTTTTTCTTCATAGTTTATATAGATTTCACATCTGTTAGCCACATGACAGGGTTTGTCTTGGTTGATCGTGTCCTAATTTATTAGGACAACTTTCTACTTTAGAGCATCCATTTTATTAGTCTGAAATATACTGTGTAGACTTCTACATTATCACCTAAATTTAAGTGCCATTTATAAATTTTCTGTTCTATTTAATCTATTATTAAAATACAAATGCTCCATAGGACAACTTTCTACTTTAGAGCATCCATTTTATTAGACAGTCTGAAATATACTGTGTAGACTTCTACATTATCACCTAAATTTAAGTGCCATTTATAAATTTTCTGTTCTATTTAATCTATTATTAAAATACAAATGCTCCAAGAATCTGATGGTGACACTCAGATAATTTATCATTTTAGCATGACATTTAAAGAAGAATGATATGATCTTTGATTTTAAAATATCAGCCTATAAAAAGCTGTAAAAAATTATGCTAATATTAAGTGGAAATACTTAGTTCTGCAAAATACTCAGTTCTTGATGATTTTGTTTGTGGGGAATTCTAAAATATTCTTGCTATTATCAAGTAAGCTCATTAGTGAATGTCCTTTATTACCTTACTGTGAAGAAATAGGAAATAAATTGGCAAGCCAAACAAAATAAATTTGGATGTTTGCTCCACTGTTTTCCTTTTGATTGGTAAGCTTAATAGCATTATTAAGGTTAACCTCAGTGTTCCAGAATACAAAACCTAGAAATAAACAGAAAGTTGCCTCTGATCAATCCAGAAGCACTTCAAGAAGCTCTTCTGTTAAAACTAATGTGTCTTACTTGTAGGATACTCAGAATCTATTTAATCTTGTTTTAGATATATATACTTTGCTACCTTATTTCCTAGCCTTTAACAGACTAAAGTAATAACAAGGGAGAGAAGGAGAGAGGGGCTACCAAATTACTATGAAAAATGGAAAAGCTTAAAACATCAACTCAAAAAGGCACAGCATTCTGCTTCACAGAGTTTAATGGCATCCTTTCCCCTTTGAGGTTATGGAACCCAGTTGATCTGTGTAGTGGTGGCTCTGGGTCCAGAGGATAGAGCGTATGTGATGATTCATTGTGTTTGAGAAGGGGAGAAGCGTGTGTATGTTTTAAAACTAACTTCAAACTTAAGATGCTTGAAATTGTAAGTGGATTCTGCAGAAAAGCAAATTTTAATACTTAATTTCTTTATGAATGAATTAAGATATTTGTATTTTCTTAGCTCTGGCAAATATTAGATACTTGAATTAAATGATTAAAGGGAGATTTTTATAGATTATTGGTACAGTTTCAGTTATTTTTGGTATTTTTCCTTCATAATCTTTAGTAATCCATGATTATCCTTGAGAGTAATTAATATTCTCTTTTCAAATTATTCATTAAGTTCAATTTTATTTTAACTAATTGCAGATTTATTCCAGCATATACAAATTTGTCAGTGTGCCTTTTATATATCTTGTGGTGTCCCATAATAAAAATATTTTTTAGTTATAAAATTAATAGCATTTAATGACTGAATTATGAGTAAGTCCATGATTTTACCATGTCTGTATCTTTGCTGTCTGAAAGTTGTTTTTTATTTTCAAGACTAGTTCTGTAGGGATTAAAATGGTATGTATAATATATTGATTTTTTGATTTTCCTTTTTGCAAAGATTAATCTCATGAAGTCAGTCTGAACTGCTGACAGGTTGGACCATATTCTTAGATCATTTATTCATTTTTTTTCAACAGTTTATGTATTTTTATTGCTGATGACTGTAATATTTAAAAATAAATATACTGGGATAAATGATGGTACTTTGTCCAGAGCCTGTGTGGTCTGAATTAAAAAAAGACAAAAATCCAAACTCTCTCATATATAGACACATTTTCTCCCTCTCTCTCTCTCTCTCTCTCCCTCCCTCCCTCCCTTTCACTCTCTCAAATAATTTTTGTTTTTATCCAAAAAAATGGAAATCCTAGGTGAAATTGTCTTTTTCAGACCTGTGTTGAATCAAAACTAATGAAAGAGGAGCTTGTAGGATGTCAGGTTTATAATTTCATTGGGTTTCTGTTGTACTATAGCTAATGTAGAACATGTTGGTTTATTCTCTGTGGTATAATGCTTTTAGGAGCCAATTTAGTTTATGTTAAAATTGAGATGAAGGGAGGATTGGGTGGAGGGGAGAAGGGAGAGGAGAAACTTAAGGGAAGAAAGTTATAATGCTTTGCAGATCACCTCTCTTTATTCATCTATATTATGTATATGTAAGAACATGACACTATAAGTAAGTATTAATTTACATTCAGTGCTCAGATGGGATGGTTAGAAAACTTCACACCCCCTATCAAAATTCTGTAGCAGTATGTTAGCTTCTTTTAGAAGTCTTTTGTTAAATGTTGATGATGATTAAAAAGAATAGGAACAGAATCATTGATCATGTGTTTTGATAGAAATAAACAAGTAAGAAATTTCCTGAGATCTTCCAAAAATATTTGAAAGCTGATTTCCTTTTCTTTATTGTTATATTTACAAGTGACAAATATTTCAAAAGGGTTAGATAAAAATTACCAATACTATAGGTATTTCAAAATGGTAGTGCGGGATAATAGCCAGTGAAGAAAAAACAAAAAAAGCAATCTCCATGAAGGACTGTAGAATTTCATGTGTTGTCAGTTCAGTATTAGGCATTATGAACAGTATGACTCTTACGGTCTCAAAGTACATTTAGTAGAGTTTCATTTAGACCATCTTGTATTTAGTCTAAGGATGCATACTTGAGTCCCTGGATCATTTTTCTGTCATGTAAACTCTGGAAGCTTGATTTAATGAGATGTTTTCTGCTTAGACTTGCTTTACTAGCTAAAGAGAAACTTTAAATTCTTATCCATTTTCCCTTCCCCACTTGGCTATTTATAACTGTAAGATTTTCCATTTTTGCTGGGTATCATGTTTAGCATTGAAGGGTTTAGCCTTTCATGCTCTGTAAAGCTGAATGAAAGCCATCTTTTTGATACTGCTACTTTAGCATTTTTTTTCTCTGACTTAGCTGCCATTTACTTGAAGAACATGGTGACCCAGTACTGGCCGGACCGAGAACCTCCACCAGGAGAAGCAGTATTTCCATTTAACATTCATGAAAACGATCGCCAGCAAATACGTGATAATATTGTGGAAGGAATAATTCGGTCTCCAGATTTAGTGAGGTACATTATACTATTTCTATATGCTTAGTAGGAAGCCCAAAATATATGAATGGGGGAGGTTGGATTTAATCATCAGCCTCAAGTTTGTTTTTTAAAAGAGATAAAGTAATGAAGATGGGCCCTCAAACAATACAGTTTTAGTTATTTGTTTTTGCATTTGTAATTCTTTGCCTCAAAATATTTTGGAAAAAAAAATTTAGTTTCTATAAGTTGCCACAAAAAGAGTGGAGGCAAAAATCTAACTAAAATTGTTGTATAGATCCTTGCTATGTGAATAACCTATGTTCTTAGTTATGAGCTCTTGACTTTTTACTATCTGCTTTTCTTTTCCCTGATACAGGGAAATTGACTTCTGGGGGTTTTAACCTACCAGCTTTTGTAACACTTTACCTATCTTTTTGTTCATTTTTATGAGCTGAGCTTCTTTTCCTTTGAAGAAGACAGGATAGAGAAAATATAAACTAGAAGAATTGTCTCTGGTTTTTCAAATTTAGATGCTATAAAGCAGCACTGTCCAATAGAACTTTCTGCAGTGATGGAAATCTTTTATATCCACACTGTCTGATATTTAGCCATGTGGCATAGAAGCCAAGTGAGTACTTGAAATGTGACTAGTGTAACTGAGGAACCGAATTTTTAATTTAATTTTGATTAAATTACAGTGTGTGCATGTAGCTGGTACCTGCCCTTAGTGGACAGCAGAGGTGCAAGTCAAAAAAATTATGCAATCGTAAAACAGGAGAAACAAATTCTTTTCGCCATGAGCAAGTGATTAGGTTTCTTTTGAAAATGTGGGAGGGAAATAGGTGAAATTGAGGTAGGGGAATGAAATTATTTAACTTCAAGAGATTAGATGTAACTTATCCCTGAGTGTATAATGTACATCGGCATAAGCAGAAGGAAGGGAAGAAAGTGTGAGGATAACAGTGACGAAGGTGGACAAACATTGAACACCTCTTTGTGCAGTTGTTTGGGTAAGAAGGGAAAATGGGAGTATTGATGAAAGAAAATCATCATTCTCATTGGTTGCCCAAATGCCATCTGGCACTGGCTTCCCTGTGGTACCATCATGTGTCCATTTCTTGTCAAAATCTTTACCTTTTCGAATCTCTCTGAATCTTGCAAGCAATGCTTCTACACTTTAATGTGTGAAAGGATGGCTGTTCATAAACATCCTTTGCTTGGCTTGGAATTGAGAAAGGATTAAGAGGGTTAACCTGAAGATGAAATTAAAAAAATGAAAAGTTTCAGTTTTATTGAATACAAATATGACCTATTTGTTGTTTAGGAACAGCTGCTGGTGGCACAAGAGATTATCTTTATCTTTATTATGAGACAGTTCTTTGTGGCTTTGCTTCTTTTATGTCCTGAAGGCTTAACTGTAACTACTCTTAAAGAAATATTCTCAAAGTTTATTTAATAGTATTGCAAAGGATCTTTTGCAATTAGATTTGGAAAAGATCCTTTGCAAGGAAAAGGCATTATTTGTTTGTTTCATTTCAGTGAAATCAAGTTATTCGCTGTTGAACTGAACACATATCTTTTTCTTGGTGCTGTGGCATCCTAATTTAGCTAGATTCACTCTCCAACCATTTGCAAGTGACCATGTAAGGACATACTAATAGTTGGTAGAAGAGAAATTTTTTTCCCCCTCACTTTCTTTTCAATCCCAATTACAGTTGGATCCAGTTGAGGAAATGATTACTGACCTAAGTGTTATGAGATCACATCTTTCATAGCTTCACTTTGTGTTTTCATTAAGGAGATTTCTTCTTCTTTTTTTTATGTCTTTCCTGTTGCTTTTTTCTTTATTTCTTTGGAAATAATTCTTGGCATTCCTCTTCAGGAATTGCCAGCTAATGCTTGTTACTTCATACAAAAATTAGGATCTCAGGCAGCTGTGATAGGTGCAAAATACTCTGTGACTGGGAACTGACGATGAATGGTTCCAGGCTTTGGCTCACAGAGATGTTTCCCACTGTTATGTAGGCCTCCATTTTACTTACTTTGACCATTTTTAGGCTAAGTTTGTCCAGTTGAAATGATAAAATACTTTTTTGGTTTTGTTTCCCCCTTAGGATATGATAACCAAAATACAAAATATAACAAGCTGGGAAATTTTACAGAGCTGGGGTGGATTCATTGTCTTTTTTTGGAAAATTTTTTATGAATTAATTTTAATTTTTTTTTTTTTTGGTGTGGACCATTTTTAAAGTCTTTATTGAATTTGTTACAATATTGCCTCTGTTTTACGTTTTGGGTTTTTGGCCATAGGGCATGTGGGATCTTAGCTCCCAGACCAGGGATCAAACCCACACCCCCTGCATTGGAAGGTGAAGTCTTAACCACTGGACCACCAGGGAAGTCCCTGAATTTATTTTTAAATTCTTTATAGGACTTTATAGGTTTTTCTTTATAGGACTGCTCTTTTTCCCTCCACCCCAGATAAATATCTATATAATGTAAGTAAATAGGAATCAGAGTGTTTTTATGTACAATATTAGAGGTCTTTGAAGCCTGATATTTATAACTACTTAGATTTTGGACTTTTTTCCTCCACTTTACAGAGTCCAGTTAACAATGTGTCTCCGTGCCATCATTAAATACGATTTCCCTGGTCACTGGCCAGCGGTAGTCGACAAGATAGACTATTACTTGCAGTCACAGAGCAGTGGAAGCTGGCTTGGCAGTTTATTATGTCTGTATCAACTGGTGAAGACATATGAGTAAGTTGATTTCTATTGGCTGAAGATACCAGCCTCCTATTACTTAGAAAGAATTACATTGCATAGAGGGGTCTGCTATGGGTGTTTTACAGAATCAGGTTAGTTTGGGAAATGTTGGATTAAACACAGTTAAACATGTTTATTTACTACAGTTTGTCAAAGAATCTTTAATCTGCTAATGTACTAATGTCTAAGTTAGTGCTTCTCAAACTTATTTGTTAGTTTCAGAGGACCATTTATTAACAGTTTTCCTTGGAAATTTTGATGGAGAGGTACCTTAACATTTGTATTTAAGTAAGCACATCATTAAGTAAACCAAACATTTACCTTTTTGGATGCAAGGTAGAAAATGTTCAAGTTTCTTTGCTAGTGACTTTCTTTTCTATAAAAGTTGCTTGGGAGGTGTGGGACTAGTGTCACATGTAATAGCATTGCTTTCTAGCTTCTAAGGGGATTGCTGCTCTTGCATGCAAAGTCCTGTAGTCTTCCTTCTAAAATGATATTTAGAGGATATTTTAGATTTATACCTGTTAAAGTGATCTAAGAGCACCTAAATTTGTAAACTGTTTTAACTTCTCAAAGTAGGGTGGTAGATGGAGAAATGTTTTTTCCGCCATATTATTTGTTATATAATAGGAATGTCTATTTGAACTGTTTATCAACTTGTATTTTATAGCAAGAATTGTGGTATGTGAAAATTAATTTAAGTACTAGAAAAATTCATGTAGGAAAGTTGCAAAACTGCCTTGGATTTTTTTTAACTAGTCTAACTCTTTTTAGAAAGATTTTAGGTATTCTGCCTAAAACAGGGATATGTTCTTTCAAAGTTCCTTTCAAGTTTATTCTAACAATCCAAACAGAAAATGTAAGCTAGTGTTTGGAATGTTATTGTTTTAGCTTTATATAGTTTAAAAATATTGTTTTTCATTCATTGTTTATAGCTCTTTTGTGGGGGGAGAAATTATTGTTCTCTCTTTTTGTCTTTGCGCATGTAGATATAAGAAAGCAGAGGAAAGAGAACCTCTTATAGCAGCAATGCACATATTTCTGCCTCGTATTCAGCAACAAATCATGCAGCTCCTTCCTGATTCCTCACATTATTCTGTATTAATACAGAAGCAGATCCTGAAAATCTTTTATGCACTTGTGCAGGTAAGTTTCTACAGCAGAAGACAAATACGGTGCCTTGTATTTCTGCCTGATACATAGAATGTGTTCAGTAAGTGTCAGTTATTGTTAAAAATTACATATTGTATATTCTCACATGTATTTCTTTAAAAAAATCCTTATGAGAGAACAGACTTTGAGAGGTCAACTTAATTGTCCAAGGTTATCTGAGTGGCAGAGCTGAGATTCAGGGTCCATATGCCTTTCATCCCCAGTGTCTGAAGTCTGGGTATGGAAGAAACAAGGTAGTTAACTTCCCTGAAACCCGATAATTTGACTAATCTGTCCATAGCATTCTGCCTGTAGATTAGTTATGATTATAGGAGAAGAGGAAGGAAAAGAAGAGAGTTCCTTTTTTTAATTGGGAAATCATATTGATGGTAGTTTCTTTGCATTTGACCCATTTAAAGCTAACAAACAAGATTGAGTGCCTCATTTACCTTCATTTAAAATACTTCCTTTTTCTTACCTGAAAGCTCTAAAGAACATTAATATGAAATGTTTTAAGTATAAAAATATTTAAAATTTAATCCTTGAAAGACTTGGGTAAGTTATTTCGATCTGGGTGGAGAAAGAATAATTGTTGTCAGTTTAAACTGTTTGATGTTGAATGGATTAAGGCTTTATTTCATGCTTTCTAGTTAAATTACTCACGGCAAGAGGGTAGTTTCATCAGGCTAGAGAGCCAAGATAGTTTGGTTTTGTTCTTGGCTTCTATCTGACTTAAGTACTTTTGTACTGTTCTAGAATATTTCACTTGAATAAAGATTTATATTTTTAGCCTCATCTTTTAAACTTTTAATAGAGATAGTTCAAGGCAGATTTTCCTTTTTTCCAGCTTAGCCTTTTTTGGGGGAGAGAGAAGGGGAAAGGAGGCACATCTGAGAAAAGAGAAGAAACTAGACTACTAGGAAAACATATTCCTTCACCCTCTTTTTTCTTTTTTTAAAAGTAATAAGGTAGGAAGATGTATGGTGCTTTTGTTTTTGTTTTTCTGTTCAGAAATCTTCCTCAGGAGAATCACTTTGTGGCAAATATTTTTTATTCAGTGAGATGTTTTGCCATTAGATATAGTAATATCCCATTTATTCAGAGCCAGACTTCCCTTTCCCCATTGGGAGAAGCATAGCCAGGAATCAGTAAGTAAGACAGAGGCTGATGAAATAGTTTTCTTAAAGCCTCCACTTCTACTTGGTTTGCTAAGAGAACAAAAATATAAATTTTTTTTTCTCAACATGTATGTGCTAAAAACCTAAAAAACCAGAAAAAAAACCTCATCATTTTAAACCATTTTACTAATCTATTATATGCTAATACAGTAATATTCTTTAGTGGGAAATCCTGGAAACAAAAATTTAGAAGGCTTTAAGAGGCACAGTTACAGTGTTTATGTAAGTAAAAAGTGATTGACAACTTGGGAAGAGGCAGAAAAATTTATGTTTTAAAAAGTATGATACTGTGAAATTGATTTTGTCTAAGCATTTATTAAATATGTACAAGGCTGTTGAATATTCCATACATATTTCAGAACTCGTTTGTTCAGAAGTGAACTCATTGTTACTTTCCCCTAGCCCTTAGCCTGCTCCTCCTATGTTCCCCATCGTAAAGCCAACTGACTCCCCACTGCATTGAGAACAAAGTGTTAACTTTTTCCCATGGCCTATAAAACCCTTTGTCTCTTGCCTCATCTTATACCATACTTAGCTTTAGCTTTGTTCTTTGCACTCCAGCCATATGGAAATTCTTTCAGTTTCATAAGCAGATCATGTCCTCTGTCACTTCTGAGCCTTTAAGGCACTGTGTTTCTGCCTGGAGCATTCTCCTTCCCCTTTATGCCCTGGTCAATTTGTGCTCCTCCAGATCTTGGCTTGCATATCACTTCTTCAAGGAAGTTGTCTCTGATAGTAGCAGGCCGCATTAGGTGGTCCTCACGGGTGCCCTTATCAACATTATACTGCTTTTATCTGTAGTATTTATCATACCATATTGTAATTCCTTGGTTTAAATGTGTTCCCCCTCCCCCCCCAACTAGACTGTGAGCTTTACTTAACATTATGTCCTTAATGTGTAGTAGGTTTTGGACTGCATGGATGCAGAGGTGCTATACCTCATCTCCTGTAGCTCAAGGTGTAGTAGGGGTGGGGTTGCACACTGTAGTACAGTGAACTTTGATTTCATGCCACAGTGTAGAGGAAAGTAATTGAAAAAATGTTTCTTGAATGTTTCATGATGTAAAGATTTTCATTAAAGTCATTAAAATGAGTTTCCACCACAAAAAAAGATAATTATGGGAGGAGAAATTAAGGAAACACCCCTATTTACAATTGCATCAAAAAGAGTAAAATACCTAGGAATAAACTTAACCAAGGAGGTAAAAAAACCTATGCTCTGAAAACTATAAAACATTGATGAAGGAATTTAAAAACAATACAAAGAAATGGAAAGATATTCTGTGTTCTTGGGTTGGAATAATTAATATTGTAAAAATGTCCATACTATCTAAGGCAATCTATAGATTTAATGCAATCTATCAAAATACTGATGACATTTTTCATAGAACTAGAACAGATAATTTACAAAAGACCCGATTTGCCAAAGCAATCTTGAGAAAAAAGATCAAACCGGGAGGTATCATGCTCCCTGACTTCAGACTATACTACAGAGACACAGTAATCAAAACAGCATGGTACTGGCACAAAAACAAGCATATAGATCAATGGAATGGAACAGAGAGCTCAGAAATACACCCACACACCTATGGTCAATTAATCCATTATAAAGGAGGCAAGAATATACAATGGAGAAAAGACAGTCTGTTCAGTAAGTGGTGCTGGGAAAACTGGACAGCTACATGTAAATGAATGAGATTAGAATATTTCCTCACACCATATACAAAAATAAACTGAAAATGGATTAAGACTTGGAAACCATAAAACTCCTAGAAGAGAAAATAGGGAGAAAACTCTTTGACATAAATCATAGCAATTTTTTTTTTGATCTGTCTCCTAAGGCAAGGAAATAAAAGCAGAAATAAACAAGTGGGACCTAATTAAAAGCTTTTGCACAGCAGAGGAAATCATTGACAAAACAAAAAAGACAACCTACTAAATGGGAGAAAATATTTGCAAAGGTTATGACCAATAAGGGGTTAATATCCAAAATATATAAACAGCTCATACAACTCAATATCAAAAAAACAACCCAATTAAAAATGGGCAGGAGACCTGAATAGACATTTATCCAAAGAAGACATACAGGTGGCCAACAGGCACATGAAAAGATGCTGAACATCACTAATTATCAGAGGAATGCAAATCAAAACCACTGGATACCACCTCATACTGGTCAGAATAGCTATCATCAAAAAGTCTACAAATAACAAATGTTGGCAAGGATGTGGAGAAAAAGGAATCCTCGTACATGTTGGTGGGAATGTAAATTGGTACAGCCATTATGGAAAGCAGTATGGAGGTTCCTGGAAAAAACTAAAAACAGAACCACCACATGATCCAGCAATTCTACTGCTGGGTATTTATCTGGAAAAAAAACACTAATTTGAAAATATACATGCACCGCAGTGTTCATAGCGGTATTATTTACAGTAGACAAAATATGGGAGCAACCTAAGTGTCCATCAATAGATGAATAGATAAAGAGGTGGCGTGTGTATCTACATATACACAATGGAATATTACTCAGCCATAAAAAAATTGAAATTCTGCCATTTGCAACAATGTGGATGGACTTAGTGAAATAAGTCAGACAAAGAAAGACAAATACTCTTATCACTTATATGTGCGATCTAAAAAAAATAAAACAAACGAATGTATATAACAAAACAGAAACAGATTTACAGTTATAGAGAACAAACTAGTGGTTAACAGTGAGGAGAGGGAGGTGGGGAGGGTCGAGATAGGGGTATGGGATTAGGAGACACTAACTACTATGTTTAAAATAAATAAGTAACAAGGATGTATTGTACAGCACAGGGAAATATAGCCATTATTTTGTAATAACTTTAAATGGAGTATAGTCTATAAAAATACTGAATCACTCATATACCCGAACCTAATATAATATTTTAAATGAACTATACTTCAAAAATAAAAAGATAATTTTATGAGGTAATGGAGGTATTGACTAACCTTATTGTGATAGTAATTTCATAATGTATATGTGTGTCAAATCGTCCTTAAACATATATATGTTTATATATATGTATACCTTGTATACCTTAAACATACATTGTATTATATATCAATTATATCTCAATAAAGCTGGAAAAAGGAAAAGTTTGACACACAAAGGGGTAAATGGTAAAAATCACTTATCTAGAATCTCAAGTTGAACAAATTATGCCTTACTGTATTATTATTATTTTTTACTTAAAAAAGTAGCTTAGGGACTTCCATGGCAGTCCAGTGGTTAAGGCTCCATGGTCTGAATGCAGGGGGCACAGGTTCAGTCCCTGGTCAGGGAACTAAGACCCCTTGTCCCCTTGTGCTGCACAGTGTGGCCAAAAAAAAAAAACAAGCCTAGAGAAATAATTCATGGCATGTATATTTTCTACATTTAAAAAATTTAATTTACATACATATGTTTATGGAGCTGTTTTAAATTTTAGGTTGAACCATCTGAAATTCCTAATTTTATGGTCAGGTGTTAACTGTTTCATATATTTCAACCTTACAATATAGATAAATTGCTGATTTTTTAGAGGGGAGGAATTATTGTCTGATGTTGTTGTCCTTTGTTTTCAGTATGCATTGCCTCTTCAGCTGGTGAATAACCAAACAATGACAGCGTGGATGGAGATCTTCCGAACTATTATTGACAGGACTGTTCCACCTGTAAGAAAGGGCTTCTGTTTCTAAGAAGAATGGGGAAAACTTGGGTTTGGGTTATTTGTGGTAGATTGATTTATTATACCAGCCTGCTATTTAGAAAAAAAAAATTACTACTGTAATAAAAGTAATTAATGATACATACTTATTTTTAGAAAGTTCAGATAAACAAAATTAATAAAACAATAACTATTTAATCCTGCTAAGAATGATAACCATTTTTAAAACTTGGTATTTATTCCTCTTGTCTTTTTTTCCTCTGCATTTATATACAACCATATTTTTTTTCTTTCTACAAAAAATATTACAGAATCTTTGTAGGAAGAAGTGATTAAAAAGGGTATGCTGACAAAATCTTATTAAAAAGTAATTTAAAAGGGTGTACAGAAAAAGGAGCATTAATGAAATTTGTCAGGAGGAGCAATCATTTTATTTGTAAAAATGGTATCGATAGATACTGTTTTGAAGTTCATTTTTCACTTAAAATCTATTGTAAATATTTTGTATGATTATGAATTTTTTTACATTGTGCCATTTTTGTTGAATGCTTCATTTGCTAGGTATTTAGGTTGTTTTAGTTTTTTAGTGTTTTAACTATAAGGATGTAGTTACATTTTTATGCACATACATGATTATTTTGTTTGGATAACCTCTTAGTGTTTAAGGCTTTGACAGATCTTTAATTAATTAATTAGTTAATTAATTGAAGTATAGTTGATATACAATATTATATTAGTTTCAGGTGTACAGCGTAGTGATTCAGTATTTTTATAGGTTATACTCCATTAAAAGTTATTAGAAAGTAATGGCTATAATTCCCTGTGCAATACTTTGACAGATCTTGCAAACGGCTTTCCAGAAACAGTGCACTGGCTTATACTTTAATAAGCAGTGACTGAGAATGTCTGTTTTGTTAAATTCTAAGTTTGCCGGTTTGATAGGTGAAAGATGGTGTCTCTTTTTTTTTTTTTTTTTTTTTTTTTTTTTGCGGTACGCGGGCCTCTCACTGTTGTGGCGTCTCCCGTTGCGGAGCGCAGGCTCCGGACGCGCAGGCTCAGTGGCCCTGGCTCACTGGCCCAGCCGCTCCGCGGCATGTGGGATCTTCCCGGACCGGGGCACGAACCTGTGTCCTCTGAATCGGCAGGCGGATTCTCAACCACTGCGCCACCAGGGAAGCCCATCTCATTTTTATCTGTAGTAACAGTGATACTGTATTTATTTCATCTATCAAATTAACTCAAATAATTAATCAAATTAACTAAATTAAAATATATCAAATATTTAAAATTTTGAGCTTGTCTCCAAATGTGCAGTATTCCTTCCTTTGCCCATATCTTGGGACAAATTATGTTGAGGTTTAGTTTATACATATAAATGCACAGAACTTAGTGAACAGTTCAATGAATTCTGACAAACATACACTTGTGTTACTCTCACCCAGATCAAGATATAGAACTTTTCTGGCATCTCAGAGAGTTTCCTTGAGGGATATGGTATTTTGTGTTTTGTTTTCTACTTATTTGGGCCTTTGAAAGATAGAAGATAAAACAACAGCACTGGTTGGTTGAAATTTGCTTTGCTTGTTTAATTCCTACCTAGCAAATCTATAAAGTAAGAATTTGCATTTGTTTGGCAGTCTGAATTCACATTTAATATCACTTAATTTGTATCAATATTTATTCTGCCTTTGTTAGTCACACAAACCTTTTCATTATGTGGGAATTTTATCTGGGTGTTTTTGTCCTCCTAGGAGACTCTGCAGATTGATGAAGATGATAGACCAGAATTAGTCTGGTGGAAGTGTAAGAAGTGGGCATTACACATTGTAGCTCGTCTCTTTGAACGGTAATTCTGGTTATTAGATTTACAATCTATGGTTAGTATCTCATTATTGGATATAATAGAATTGAATAGGTCCCTTGATGCTCTACAGTATATGATTATTTTTCTTTAGAGCAGCAGAGGGCAAAAAGTCACCCTCTGCTTTGTTTTAAAGCAGGCTTAACTGTGATCATTGGCTTTGAGATCACAGTGAGGTGAACAGTCTTCTCTGGATCTTTCTATTCTCTGTAAAAAGGATCGAGAAATGATATTTCTGTCTGAAATTTTAAGTATGGCTTGGAGTCTAAGTACAGCTTATCATAATTTCATTTTGGGGCTTGTGAAAAAAAGGTAAAACGTTAGTTTTCTGTCCCAATGGAATATATCTTTCAACAAGTATTTAAACTGGTGAGCATGCTTTGTTTCTAAAATTTGCAGTATTTAAACATTTTCTCTTTGTATTTTAAGATATGGAAGCCCAGGAAATGTCACAAAAGAATACTTTGAATTTTCTGAATTCTTTTTGAAAACTTATGCAGTGGGAATTCAGCAGGTAATAAACTTATATTTTTTTAAATAGAAGGATGGTTACTACTGAAAGTAGTTAAGTCACTTCTATCCATTTAAAAGTAGTTTACAAACATGTTAATTAATACATATTTATAGGGGATGAAATGGCAGCTCTGGGAATCTAATACAGTGCAGTCAGTTTTAGAACCAAATGTCCTAGGGTAGCTACTGCAAGAATGTCCCTTCTAGACTCCTAGATGCTGGACTGAAACCTTTCAAGTCTGTTGATTGATACTTGTGTAGCAGTCGCCAGTATTAGATCAGGTTCTTCAGTTAACTTCCTGACCTCGCATGAGTTTCTTACCCTCTGTTTCTTGGAGCTCTACCTCTTTGTTCTAAGCTTTTATATCAGAAGATTTAGGAATTGATAATAGGAATTGATCTATTTCAAGAGGAGTTGAGCTCAGAAGTTAAGACTTTCAGCTGAGAACTTACACATTTTTGTGGAAGTTTGGGAACCATTCTGTACAGTGAAAATTAGGAGTTCTTGAGAAATAATCCCAAGTTAATATTTATAAACTACAAAGGATAGATGGGTGTGAAGACTATCTATATTGCCATTTGAATCATGAAATTTTTGTTTCTGTTTCAGCAAATGAAATTCAGTAATGATTGAGCATTGGCTGTTTCAGGGCTATATTAAGGAAGCAAAGATTAATCAGACATAGTAAAAGGATTCCATGATACAAAGGGTGTTTCTAGATTTTTATAAATCTGTGCAGATTAGTCTTCTTTACTGTCAATGATAGAAAGTTCAAACCTGTCATCTTAGATGGAATACTTTTTTTTTATGGATTATCATTTTGACTAGTATCATTTTATGGATTATCATTTCTAAAAATTACCTGCAACAATTCAGGAAAGCTATGGCTATAATTTTCTCACAGATTATTTTGTTGGCCCATGAGAAAGTCTGTAGGGAAAATTGGTGAGTGATGAATAAAATTATATATTCAGCCATTCATTTTGGATACTAGGATAATCAGGGAGCTGGTTAGCTCTGTCTTCTGCTCTTTCCACTGCTATTAAACCCCAGTAAGCATCCTAAAGTTGATGCCCTCTTCTAGTGTGTTCAGTAGAGGTTTTCCAGTGTCACATAAACATGTATGTACACACACATTTAAATTTCATGCTGTTGCATCCATGTCATAAACTGTTTGAACCTTGGTCATTTAAGGTATATATTCCTGATATTCTAAAAAGTTTTTTTTTTTTTAAATCAAAAACTGTTCTCTTCTTTACTATTGTGTCTCATCTGCGACCACCTCCACTTTGTGTGAACAGCAACTGTATCAGGAAGAACTGTGTTTAGTGGCATCCATTTTTAGCCTGCATTGCAGAAGGAGTTTCTAGGTGATAGTAGGACTTCTGACAAATTTTATAAACCTGAACTTTATATAACTTGAACTGAATTCATGTTCTGAATTTATAAATTCTGTACATGTTTTAAAAGGACCCCTTTTATTTATTCAGCAGTTCAGTGATAAGCTTGCTGTAGTGAAGGACTCTGCAGATCAGGAATTGGAAGACTTGGACCGTGTTGTAGTGCAGCCTCTGACTGCGTGTCCTTGGGTCCTCACAGCTGCTTTGGGCGTGGTTCTTTCCTTAGAAACAATCTTTTTTAAAAAATCAATATTTTAAAAAATAACTTCTCAGTTTTGTGGTATTTCTACAAAGACTTTCCGTGGTCTGAGGTTATAAAATAAAAAATTTCCACACTCTTTTTTTAGTTACTCTGGTTTCATTTTTTGTTGCTGTTGAAATATTTCCCTGTCTGGAATTTATTTAGGTGTGAAGTTTAGTTAGGGAGCCACCTTAATTTTTTTCAGAGGGCTAGTCAGCTGTCCCAATACTGTTTTTTGGATAACTTACCGTTTCTCTTCCAGTTGAAATGCACCTTTATCAAGTATTAAAATATGTTTATGGTGTCTCTTGCTATATGGATGTTTTCAGTGTTCACTTAGTCAAGTCTGTTACTATTTGACAGGAGTCTTAATTTGTTTGAAGAGCTAGTATGTGGAATAGTGTATAGACTTATTTTTGAGTAGTTCCACAGGTTAGAAGTAGGATAAACGGCTGAAAATCACAGTGAGACACCCTTCAGTTCAATATCACAAGGACCTATCTAAGAATTAAAACAGCTCGTGTGCTTTCTCACAAAATATTTACTTCTCTAAAAATCTGTTAATTTTTATCTCTATGACTTCTGCGTTGGTTTTATGTCATGCCTAAAATGCCCATCCTGTTAACTTTAAAATTGTTTATGTTTTCCTGTGTTTTCTCTTCCTATTTTCCTGTAGGTACTACTAAAAATTTTAGACCAATATAGGCAGAAAGAGTATGTAGCTCCCCGTGTTCTTCAGCAAGCATTCAACTATCTCAACCAAGGCGTTGTTCATTCTGTAACCTGGAAGCAGATGAAGCCGCACATACAGGTTAGTGTCAGGGAGCAGCTCTCGGAAATCATTCTCTGGTTAAATTTTCTGGACAGGGTAAGTGTTAACTAATCCCATATTTTATATTTAATATGTTTTTGTTTCCATTAATAATTTCAATTGAATGCAGTCTTATATCTGATATGAAGGACCTGGAAATTTAAGTATTTGAGAAGAGTGAAGTTTTCAAGTTGTATGAGTTGGAAGGCTTGGATTTAGTTAATCTTGCTTGGGATCTCATTTAGCCTCTGTTAGGCCAGATAATATTTTTCTGCCCTTCTTACCTAAAGGTTGCTAGGATCAAATGAGGTATTTTGTATGATAGCATTTTGAGAACAGTCACCAGGGCTCTACTAAGGTAGTGTTTTTTTGCAGGAAATGCAGCCTGATACATGACCATTTTCTTTTGTAGGTATGAGTAAACAAGGTTTTTATTTCTCTTTTTGGATTGTTAAATTCTATAAAAGAAGTTAAAGTTTTTGGTTTTTATATCAATTGTGTACTTAAAGGTAGAATCAGCATTGTTATTAAAGAATAAATCAGAATGAAAAATTATGGACCATTAATAAATAAATTAATATTTACATACAGATAATTTTGGGTAATTCAAAGATGTTAGGAACGGAATCTTTTCCTCTCAAACAGTGAATTCTTAAATTCTGTAATCTGTAAGATGGTATCTAAAAAGTAAAGTAATTCTTTTACTTTGTCTTTGGTGTCTAGGATAGAATTTGTTTAGTGCTCTCTTATTATAGGTCTTACAGATATTAGATCTTTTGCATTGTTTTCTGTGGACATTTTAATGTTTGCCTAATTCCCTTGATCAAATAGTGATTGGTTCTTTGCAATTAATAAAGATACAGATTTCATTTTATTTCCTGTGTGCCTGTAAAGTAAGGGTGAACTGTGATAGCATTTTTTTCTACTTGATGCCTTTGGCCTTATTTTTACATGGCTGTAATGTAGGAGTAAGAAAACTCTGATTATTAGGCTGAATTTTTTTCTCTTAGAATTACTTAATTTGGAAGAACTGATAAGAGATAATTTTGTTCTTAGATGTGTAATTGTTAGAGCACAGAAGGGCTTGGTAGAGCATTAGCGGCAGTGAGCATAGAGGCTATTAGATGTGATTTCCGCGCCCCCCCCCCCCCCACTGAAGCCTGCATTTGTAGGGTAGGAAATTAAGTTGTTGAAAATGAAAAAAAGAGAAGAAAATGTTCATGTTGTTGAAATATTGACATTTAGGATCAAAATGGAAATGTAAAAATGTTCACAATAAGTAATATAATAGTAAATATAACCTTGGTTTGATATTTATTTCTCTTCCTTAAAGAATCAAGGTATGTTTAGGTATGTTTAATATTGATAGTAAAACTTTATTATCCCCGCTCTTGCTTCAAAGAATAGCGTTCATCTCTTTCTCTGTACCTTTAATCAATTGTTGTTTAAAAACAATCTTATGTTTAACTTCTTCTGCCCCCATCTCTACCCCTTACCCCTAAGGCTTTTGCTTTCCTGCTTTCACCTTAGCCAATGCAAGCTTAACAGAAAGATTAATATAATAGTGTGGAAAACTAACTTCATGAAGGCTTTCATTATTGGTGTTCCCCAAATGTGAATAGTCTATACCCATTTGTTGTTTTGTTTTTTTCTCTTGTTAGAATATCTCTGAAGATGTGATTTTTTCTGTGATGTGTTATAAAGATGAAGATGAAGAGCTGTGGCAGGAAGATCCCTATGAGTATATAAGGATGAAATTTGGTAATGGAGATGATTTTAGTCCTCATCAGTTCCTGGCTCCGTAAAGTAATAGAACTAAAGTTATACTTTTAAGCAGATTTTACTACTTTGTTAAATTCCTAGAGTTCTGCTTTTCACGATCAACTCTGAAACTCGTGAGAGTTTGATGTTCTGTTGAACCGATGGACTTGAGATGAAAAGCTGCTTTATTTGTCCATCCCTCTCATGGGTGCTGAAGCAGTCATGGAGCCATCTATGTGTAACTCTTTCTGTTGTGATGCTGGTCTGCAGGGACCATTCCTTTCTGTGCCTTTGGGGATACCTGTTTGCAGATTGGGTTGTTCTCAGTCTGGGAGATCCTGTGCATTTCTGCATATTTTAGGAGCACCCCAGTTTAGTTTGCATCCTTAACCTAGGGGCTGAGTATTCCACAGGGGAATGAGATTACTTCTGATGACCCCACTGTGTGGCCCAGTTCTCTGCGGGTCCTTTTAGCCTTGGATCTTCCAGGAAGCCGTTGAATTGTGTAGGTTGCCTAAGTTCATTCCCTTTTGTCACCAGTGTGAATTAAGCACTTCCTGGAGTGCTCAGGCACTCAGCATAGGAAGATGTTATTTGTGTACCTCTGTTCCTCCCACGGTGAAGAAGCTATCTGAGGGCAGGGACTTTATCTTACTTGCTTTATTTTGCATTCTCCATCCCTTCTACACCCCTACATTCCTCTGCAAGTTCTTGGCCGCCCCAGTCTGCCTTCAGTGAATGTTGAAACAAATAATTGATAAGACTAGCACTGCCCAAGGCATGCTGAAGGTACTGTGACCACAGTGCTTTCCCCTTGTTGGGCCATATGTCTCCAGTTACTTGAGTTAAGCCTACTAGTGTAGATGCTAGATTATTGGGCTATGTTGTTTTCACGGTGCTTTGTGTTTAGATTCTTTGATTCAGTAAGTGAGGAAGTGCCTCTTTCCTTTGGAGACAAAGTACAGGAAAAGCAAGTGAATGAGAAACAACATTTACCACTGCTTTATCCTTCCATTCTATCATTTCTATTTGAAAATCATTGTACATATGCATGATTTATTAATTCCCCTTCCTAATGCTTTTGTTTTCCTAGTTTGCTTTGACAGAGCAGAATGCTTAACCGGTCTTTCTTCTGTCTTTTTTAAGGCATTTTTTTAGTGTCTAGCTTTTCTATGATACCTGTTTTTATAATGTGCAGTGTATTTGTTTAACTTTCAGAAGGCTACCATTATTTTACTTATTCTTCATATCAAATAAGAAAGAGTATCTCAGTTTTTAGAAAATATAATAGTTAAGAGCTGTGTGTGTTGATCGATAGAATTTACATTTTATTGATTAAAAGAGAATATGGATAATTCAAGACTAGCTAAAGTGCCTTTTTTTCTTAATCATTTCCTTCTGTAGAATGCAGTGGGTGTTACTTAATATGTGTATTTTATGTTTAGATAACTACTGGGGAGAACAATTACATTATTAGTTTTCTTTTTATATTTTTGTCGTGCAGTTATTTATATTAACAAAATACTCCTGTCTAAGTGTACTGACTGATATTAATAATGGTGTTTTTAGATTTGGTAAAAACTGAAGGAACTCAGGCTTTGATGTTAAGACAGCCTGGATGTGAGTGCTGGCCTGGTTGCTTACTCACTGTGTGACTGTGGGCAAATTAGTTAACCTGTCTGAGATGGAGTGTTTTCAGCTATAATATCTTGTGTGTGTATGAGTGTCTATATGTGTATTATCAGTTCGTTTCTTTCTCTTACTACGTAAGCTCCATGAGAACCTTTTTTGTTTGATATTTGTATCCCCAGAGCCTAGAACGGTGCCTGGCACATCGTAAGCACTAAATAAATTTTTATTGTTTTTTGATAGAGGTAAAGCATTTTTCCTATCCTCAGTGAAACAGATATGCCTAGTATGTATTATTTGTTTTAATATGATTATTTAAAAGGACAGTCTTTTAAATAACCATTTAAATATTTTAATAAACATTTGATATTTATTAAAATAAACACATATTTAAATATTTGTTTATTTTAATAAACATCAAATAAAATTTAAATATTTAATAAATAACATTTAATTTAAATATTTAATAACTATTTAAAATATTTTTGAAACGTTTAAAATAAATATTTGATAAATATTGTGCATGCGAGCAGTGATAATATATCTTTAGCTTTTTTATGCTGTAAACCAGTGTTATATGTGGACTGTTTTATTTCTTGGTTTTGGAATAGTGGTCAATCAGGTTTAAAATCTATAATAAGTAGTTGTATTTTTGCTAACATGGTTTAAACTTTTAAAATCTTAGATATTTTCGAAGATTACGCTTCTCCCACCACAGCAGCCCAGACTCTCTTATATACTGCTGCAAAGAAAAGAAAAGAGGTATATAGTTATTCTTTTTAAATACAAAACTGAAAGGTGGCCTGTGTTGATTTGACACTCTAATGAATGCCCCTAGTATTTGAAAAATTATGTTAGTAGTTATAATCTGCTACTTTAAAAATATTTTTTGGGGGCTTCCCTGGTGGCGCAGTGGTTGCGCGTCCGCCTGCCGATGCAGGGGAACCGGGTTCGCCCCCGGTCTGGGAGGATCCCACATGCCGCGGAGCGGCTGGGCCCGTGAGCCATGGCCGCTGAGCCTGCGCATCCGGAGCCTGTGCTCCGCAACGGGAGAGGCCACAACAGAGGGAGGCCCGCATACCACAAAAAAAAAAAAAAATATATATATATATATATATATTTTTTTTTTTTCTGTCCTTGTAAGGGAAAAGGAATATTGCGTTTTCTTAATTATAATTGCTTGATAGAACACAATAAAATGGCTTTATTTTTGAAAATTTGTACATCATATTTAATACAATAGTAAGGCAGTAAAAGTTCATGTAGACTGAAATGGCTTCTTCTGTTTCTTTAGGTGTTGCCAAAAATGATGGCGTTCTGTTATCAAATCCTAACAGACCCGAACTTTGACCCTAGGAAGAAAGATGGAGCCCTGCATGTGATTGGTTCACTAGCTGATATTTTATTGAAGGTTAAGCTACTCAAATTTAATTTACTTAATAACACTGTGTAGCACAGGCAAATGAGAGAATATGAAAGTTATGGATAATTTAAAACTGGTGACTTTCTGCATAATTGAATTGACTAAATATTTTTCTTTCCTTAATTAAAAAAATGACTTTTTTTCGATAGTTCCATTTTTATTTATTTATTTTTAAACATCTTTATTGACGTATACTTGCTTTACAGTGTTGTGTTAGTTTCTGCTGTATGACAAAGTGGATCGGCTATATATATATACATATATCCCCATATCCCCTCCCTGTTGCATCTCCCTCCCACCCTCCCTATCCCACCCCTCTAGGAGGTCACAGAGCCACTGAGCTGATCTCCCTGTGCTATGTGGCTGCTTCCCCCTAGCTATCTATTTTACATTTGGTAGTGTATATATGTCAGTGCTACTCTCTCACTTTGTCTCAGCTTACCCTTCCCCCTCCCTGTGACCTTAAGTCCATTCTCTACATCTGTGTCTTTATTCCTGTCCTTACCCTAGGTTCTTCAGAACCATTTTTTTTTTTTAGATTCCATATATATGTGTTAGCATGTGGTATTTGTTTTTCTCTTTCTGACTTACTTCACTCTGTATGACAGAATCTAGGTCCATCCACCTCACTACAAATAACTCAATTTCATTTCTTTTTATGGCTGAGTAATATTCCATTGTGTATATGTACCACATCTTCTTTATCCATTCATCTGTCGATGGACACTTAGGTTGCTTCCTTATCCTGGTTATTGTAAATAGTGCTGCAGTGAACATTGTGGTACATGTTTCTTTTTGAATTATGGTTTTCTCAGGGTATATGCCCAGTAGTGGGATTGCTGTGTCATATGGTAGTTCTAAAAAAAATGACTTTTTATTCATCACTTTTTCAGTATGAAAATGTTGCTGTATTAAAAAAATGGTACAAAATGACTTTAGTGTTATTTATTTCTAGAAAGATCAATCAATATCAAATTATATCTAAAGTACTATTTCTGTATTGTTTTAAAAAATGCAATATATAGGTAAAATAATTTTACAAAATTGTAAATAGAAGTATATTAAGTGTAAGTCACAACAAACGTATTTTATTAGGAAGTGATTTTTACATATGAAAAAGACATTGGTAAGTTAAACTTAATTTCTATTTCCTAACAGAAGAGTTTATTCAAGGACCAAATGGAATTATTGTTGCAGAATCACGTATTTCCATTATTATTGTCTAACCTGGGATACCTTCGAGCCAGAGTAAGTTTTCCATATTTCCATTAAAGTATCTCGAAATCTTCATTTGTAAGTTAATTACTGAACTAAATATTTTTGGATAAGTTGACCTTCTACCACATATTGAGGCGAAATGAAGGAAATTAGAATGTCTTTTATGGTCACATAAGCTGAATAAAGAGCAAACTAGTGAATAAAGGAATTTATAGATTTTAATTCCAGCTGTTTTTTCCCGTAGCCTCACTTGCTGCATATGCAAAATATTCAGTGAGAGGGATGATGTTATAGCAATGGTACAATGTAAATTTATAAGCTGATTAATTTTTAGTGTCCAAAACAACATGGAAATTATATTTTGGCTAAAAACTTGACTATGATTTCCAGTATAATAGTTAGATATGCCTTAATAAAATGGAGAAAATAATAATCTATGTAAATTTATTTGTGTTCTAAGTGTATATTATTTATAGAAATAATATATTTTATGGAGAAATAAAAATAGGACTTTAATTTAAGAGCCTAGTACTTATTTTTATAACTGTATCAACCCAACAAAATGTCTTGCTAAAACCAATATATGTTAAAATGCCTTGTACACTCTAAAGCATTTTATAAACAGAAGATAATAGTCACTAGGGAAATATTTGTGTGAATGTAGATTAGCGATGTGGAGGGCACACAAGTATTTTTATAAGTAGGCTGTTATTTCTGCAGACTCTGTGAATTGTATTTCTCTTGTTAAGTCTTTAGTCATTCAAATTAATTACTGTCAGTTGTGTAAATGCACATAGAGAATTTTAAAAAATAATGTGATTCTGTGGTCTAATAGTTTAAACTTCGGTGATTTATGCAAAGTTAAATTTCTTCGTGTCTTGTGTGAGTGAAAAAATCAAGTTTGTTAAGCCAGTTAGTGTAAGGGAAAATAATATTTCATTCATTTGTTGTGAAGACCAGTAAATGAATATCAGCATTGGTTGGTTCATAGTGCTTTTGCATATAAATAATAAATAAGTTATGAATCATAATATTTATTAAAAGCATTGACAGGATTTCTTTTTTCAGAGACACTTAAATTTGGCTCTCTTTTCTTTTTCCTGTGAATAATGATATTGCATAAAGGTAATTTAGAAGTAATAAAACTGCCTTTATTATAAGAAGTCTGGGAAATCCAGAAGTTAGCAACTAAGGCTAATATGCTTCTCTCCAAAAACAAATAAATAAACAAATAGCACTTGGTAGAATTAATGATATTTTACTTAGTAAGAAGTTCTTATATGTGTGACATTATTACATAATGCCATAATCCTAATAGTTTCCTACTAACTTTTTTCTTATAACATAGTCCTGTTGGGTACTTCATGCATTCAGTTCTTTGAAATTTCATAATGAGCTCAACCTAAGAAATGCAGTTGATCTAGCAAAGAAGAGCCTGATTGAAGATAAGGAGATGCCTGTCAAGGTTGAAGCTGCCCTTGCTCTTCAGTCATTAATTTCTAACCAGACACAAGGTAAAGACAAAATTTTTAAATTTAAAAAATTTAAAATAAAAACACACGTTTTAGAGGGTGTATTTAATTTATTTTTTTGACATGGTCTTCTCAAGTAGTTTTGTTCACTTCCTTCCCTAGCAAAGATGAGTCCCTAAGTCTTAAGGTTCAGGGTTTGGGTTTTTGAGCTTTTGTCCCCTCAGAATTTTATAGGAGTTTATTCTTGCCACTTTTAGGAGTGTCTATTGACTGTGGTTTCCAGAAAAATTTTAGATTAGAAAAGAAGTTGATGATTGATAGTTGGGGAATCGAGAGACCTGGGGGTCTAGTTTTGATTGTGCTACTACCTGGCCATGTAGACCTGGACAAGGCACATGATCTGTCAAGACTTAGATGCCGTATATTTAAATTTAGGGGGATTGGACTAGATGGCTTTATGATTCCTTTCAACTCTAGGATTCTGTGATTTTGCTAGTTCTGAAAGCGGCAAGTAGCATTTCTAGTGAGTGATAACACATATCTCATTTGTTTGTTTAGAAGAATGTTCTGTTCAAAATTCAAATAAACCTTTGAAAGTAAATTCGGCTTTATGAAGAACATGAACCTTTACCTCTATTCAACAATGTTCCAGTGGAAGGACAGTATTACATAAGCACATGTGGGGAGAAGGGTGGTTAGAGATGGGGTGGGGGAGGGAACAGGCACATAAGTGTTGGGCATAGTCTTTATGTACATGATTTTTTATACTTGTATCATGATGGCATATTCATGTTTGATAAGTCATGCTGATGACAGAGCACGTGTGTAATTAGAATTTCTCAGTGGGTGCTGTTGGCATTTTGGGCGGGACAGTTCTTTACTGTGCTGAGCTGATTATCCCTATGTTACTCATGGGAAAATTGATACATTGGTGAGCATTATTTTGGTACAGCTTTGTAACTTACTCACTGTGAAGCAAATGTGTTATCTAGAACCTATTACCCTGTGTTATTTACCTTGTGACCAAGTTACTTTCCTTCATCACTTGTCAATGGCTAATTTTTTTACTGAGTTTGTTTTTTATTGCATTAGCTAAGGAATATATGAAGCCACACGTGAGGCCTATTATGCAGGAACTGTTGCACATTGTTAGAGAGACAGAAAATGATGATGTTACTAATGTTATCCAGAAGATGATATGTGAATACAGTCAAGAGGTAGCCTCAATTGCTGTTGATATGACTCAACACTTGGTAAGACTGGGCAAAGTTTTATGTTAGTTGGTATAAAGGCTTTGAATAATCTAAATAAATTAAACTCCAAAATCTGGAGTTCAGTTTACATGTAATTGAAATGCTAATGTAAAAATATTTGCTCTAATAATTCTGACAGTTAATAATTTCTATATATACTTTTCAGTTTTCCTAGATTTTAGATTTATTTGTTTAATGACAACCAGAAGTTAATTATTTGCTATCTGATTATAATAGCTAATATATATTCCACTTTAGTGACTAGATAAGGGAAAAATGGCTATGTTTAAAACATGACAGATTCTATCATTGATTCACTTGGCAAAGTGCCTATCTTAAAGTTTGAGCAAAGCTGACATTTGGATGTGTGACACTCCCCCCCCCTTTTTTTTTTTAAGAATTTATGTATTTATTTATTATTTATTTTTGGCTGTGTTGGGTCTTCATTGCTGCACGCGGGCTTTCTCTAGCTGCAGCGAGTGGGGGCTACTCTTCGTTGTGGTGCGTGGGCTTCTCATTGCGGTGGCTTCTCTTGTTGTGGAGCATGGGCTCTAGGTGCGCGGGCTTCAGTAGTTGTGGCACACGGGACTCGGTAGTTGTGGCTCGGGGGCTCTAGAGTGCAGGCTCAGTAGTTGCGGCGCACGGGCTTAGTTGCTCCGTGGCAGGTGGGGTCTTCCTGGACCAGGGCTCGAACCCGTGTCCCCTGCATTGGCAGGTGGATTCTTAACCACTGCACCACAAGGGAAGCCAGACACTGCCCTTTTGCTAACTTATAGAGAAGGATGGGTATAGCACTACTAATTGTTGAATGTGTTTGCTGTTTTCATAGGCTGAGATATTTGGCAAAGTTCTTCAAAGCGATGAATACGAAGAAGTCGAAGACAAAACTGTAATGGCTATGGGAATTTTACATACCATTGATACTATCTTGACAGTTGTAGAAGATCATAAAGAGGTAGGATTTCTTTGTGTTTTATTATGTCATTATAGTAACTGAAATTTACATGATCACTGATGATGAATTTTAAAGTCTTAACCTTTAAATTGCTATTTATGTTGCTGGATTTTAAAAATTACCCTCTAATTTTAAAGAAAAGTATTAAAATGATTGAAGGGAAATAGTACATGTGATTTTAAAGTATATAGTATATCTCTTGTGCTAAGCTTAGTTCAGTTCATCACATCTGCTATGTGCCAGGCTAGGTTTGGGGGGATATCAAATTGAATAAGACATGAGCCCTGCTTTTTGGAATCCATAGTCTGGTCTTCTTGGCAGAGAGAGACTGCCATGCAGTCACGGTGGCAAATTTTAAATAATGGAACAAAATGCTGATGTAACAAATATCTGAGAATGGAAGGGAAGAAGAGCTTAAAACATCATCTTTCCTAAACTGAGTTCCCGAACAATATTAGGATAAGAATTTGTGCAAACACTTGTTAAGTGCCCTCATATCCGTTAGCTGATAGAATGTTACTATGTCACCCTGCCATAGAGCGGGTAATGGTAGTGTCCTTTTGCAGAAGCAGAAAACAAGGTTCAGGTAGTATCAAGAGTCTGAATCATGTTCACAGAGCTAGTAAGTTGTAGATTTGGGGTTGCAGTCAATTGATATATCCTGATAATATGTCAGTTAATCCCTACCTAAAACCTGCTGCTCTCTTCCCCAAGTATTATATATTATATAGCCTCTACTTAACTCCAATTAGATTTGTGTTCATTACTTCTGTGAGCACGGTTGACTTGTTTGGCAATGATGGCAGCTCTCATTTTGTACAGTGGGACTTAGGAAGCAGGTGCTGGTTCTTTAAATAGCATTGTTAAACCCTGTGGCTGTTGACTTATCCTGTGTTTATCACATACCAATGGACACTTACCAGGTTCTTAAAAATGGTTCAGTTTTCTCCTCCTGGGCAGGGCTTCCTTTGCCTAAAAGGCTTAGTGTGAATTTTTTTTTCCGTATTCATTATTGTATTGTTGTGTCCTTGTTGAAACAGTATGGGCCTATCAGCAAAAGTGAGATTTCCAAGTTAAGTTACATGTCTACTTAAGGATTATTCTTTCACCTTATATGTAGAACTTATATTTTAAATTTGAAGAGAACTTAGACATCGCCTTGTCAAGTTTCCCCAAATACGTGTGTGTGGAGGATGGGCAGTAGTAGCATGAGCAGCAGGATTAGTTTGAAGACAAAACAGCATTTTATCTTTTTGTTTTAATTTTTAAATTCTTGATATTAATTTTATTTTGAATTTCACGTAAAGTTAAAGGAGCATGTGACCTTATTGTGATTATCAAGGGAGGCATGGGTTAAAATTGAGATGCACTAATCAAATCCAGCTTCCTTAACCTACAGATGAAAAAACTTAAAGCCTTCAGCTAAATGGCTTTACCAAGGTCATAGGTAACTAGAGGCAAAACAAGGACTGGAATCTTGGTCTCCTGACTACCAGTCTTATGATTTTGAACTTTGACTTACTAAAAGCAAACTTTGAAAACAAGATTTCCTTAAAAGGAATATTTACACGTGTACAAATACTTAATGTATGAAGAGCAGAATTAGAAGTCTGGAACAGATGCTTAGTATTTTTATGGCTTAAGTCTTCACATTGAAATCCTAGATATATTAGGAATTAATTTTGGTGTAAAATATGAGATAAGGAAGTAATTTAGTTTGTAATTTTATTATGAATTTAACTGCCACTTGTATCATTAGTCTACTTTTCAGAATTTCCTGGTTATTCTTGCATGTTTAGTTTTTCACATGAAGTTTAGAATTCTCAATTTCTCTTCTCAGAAAAGTCCTGTTGGTATTTTTGTTGGGATAATATCAAATTTATAGATTATATTAAGAGTTATGATGAATTTTAAACTAAGTGTTTAAAATTTGTCTTTAGGTTACTCAGCAGTTAGAGAATATCTGTCTACGGATCATTGATCTTGTTTTACAGAAACATGTAATTGGTAAGTTCAAAGGTAGAATAAAAAGGTAAATTGGGACTATTTTTAAATTTGATGGAAAATGCATTTTAGCCCTTCAAATTCAACAAGATGGACAATTTTGAGAAAGAGAGGCTTGCATTCTGTTCAATTTGTAGATATACTTTCTGATAATAGGCATCCGGATTTTCATTTAGAGGTAAGCTTAACATATCCAGTTAAGAATTTTTGGTCTTGGAGTTTTTAAAGAACAGAGAATTTAAAGTTTCTTAGAAAGGAGGAACTGGGATGAGGTTCAGGTGAGGTTACTTTAATCTGGGATTGAAAAACGTGAAATGATAGACATACCGTATCAGAAGTGTGAATTAATTGTTGTTCTGTTATCTCTTATGGTGCCTGACTGCTGAGTAGAATCAGTAGCTAATGCTGGATGTTATACACTGATTGGAATTTGTAGAGGAGGCAACTTTTTCATAGTATCCAAGCATTTTGAAGATGCCAGCCCCAAATCTTGTGGGCATGAGGGAAATGCAACCTGTATAGTGTATAGATAGAAAGATGGAACAAAAAGCATGTTACTGCTTAAGAGCAGTTGTCTCCAAACTTTTTATCATTCACACCATTAGTAAAAAATTGAGCATGTACTTCTAATATATGTGAATAATATTTGAATACCTATTTATAGGCAATATACATGTTACTATACTACATTTACATACATAAAAATAGAAATGTAAAAACATGAGATTAAATATAAATATATATGTATATATCCACTAAGTGTTCTAATAACATTCTTCTCCCATCTCAGTGGATTATCCTGCACCCTGCCAAGGGTACTCCGTACTTTTGAAATAGTTGCTATAAAGCAGTAGTTCTAAGACTTCGGTGTGCATAAGAATCACTGAGGATCTAGTTAAAATGAAGATTCCTGCATCATAATTCCAGAGATTCTGATACACTCAAAAAGAGTATATTCACTTATGTCCTTATTCATGGAAGAGATTGTAACTGAAAATTCTCCATTAAAAAAAATTTTTTTAAGGACTTCAAACATGTGAATTTTTAAAATTGATTTACAATATTATTAGTTTCAGGTTTACAATATAGTAATTTGATATTTTTATAGAATATGCTACATACAAAGTTATAAAATATTGACTGTATTCCCTGTGCTGTGCATTACATGCTTATAACTTATTTATTTCAGGTGAAGGGGATTAAGAGATACAGATTACTAGGTATAAAATAAATAAGTTACAAGGATGTAATCTCCATTTAAATTTAAAGTAAAGTAATCTTGAGGAAAAAACTGTAACGTAAAGCAAAGAGAAGTAGTTTATATCAACCTTCTGTAGTCTGCCTACACCAAATATTTAATTTGAGCAATTACAACATCAGGATGTTAAAAAAAGGAAAGGGGCCTATTTCTTGGGTGTGGTGGCCAGAGGAGAAAGCCATGGTTTCAGCTGCCTGTCTCCTCTAATCTCATCCCTAGTCCCAGGGTGATAGCTGATCTCTCTTACGTTTCCAGCTGTGATGCCCATAATGTTAGTGGCCCTTTTTTGAACCAATATTTGGCTATGCAAGATCTCAGATTAAAAAAAAACAACAACCAAACTTGTTCTGGAAGATGTCATGGGCTGAATCTGTTAATCCAGGACCCCCGCCGCAGTAGTCTGACCATGTTATGTCCGTGGTCCAGTCTCTTTCCATTGTCCCACTTCTCCCTCCCTCCTTTGCCTGTTTTCATTGCTAATTTACTCATGAAGTTGATTTATTATTCGAAGCCAGGCTTAGCTGTTACTGATTTAACTGTTCTATCTTATGCAGTAAGTCAAAGTTAGTAAAACCATCCTACCCTAATAGTCAGTCTTCTTGGTTGAGAATAAATGAAAAAACTTCTGGTCAATTTAAGCAGAAATGGAATTTAGCAGAAGGATAGTCATAGCACACCAAAGCAGTGGGAAGGCTGGAGTTGGCCAGAGCCAGCCAGGATTCTGCCATAAAAGTGGTCTGCTTAGAAGGCCACTGCTGCCTTTGTCAACACTGGGTCGTAGGCTGCTGCCTACCATAGTCCAGACTCCAACACAGACCCTGTCCCCTCCACCCCTGCCCCCCAAAACTGGAATAGCTTTGTGCCTTCTAGTTTCTCCCTCAAGATTCAGAGTCCTGGTCTTGAGCATCTGAGTAGCCAGGTAATGCACACATGCCGTAGCTGTCACAAATGTGAAAGGAAATATTTCTATCTTTTAGGCTTCACTTTAGGAAGAGGCATTTGCTTTCCTGAACAGAACTCTCAGAAATTTTATATTCAGACAATTGGTTATATTTCAAGTGATTGTCTTACATAACAAATTATTTCCCAGTATCTATGATTTCCATCTTATTTTGCTTTTGGTAAGGCATATATCTGTATTACTAGCTTTTGAATGTATTAAGTTTTAAATAATGTTACAGAAAAAAAACTTTATTCAAACTTCCAGGGTGAATATTAGTTCCTTTTAATAAGAAGGGAAAAAAATAATAAACTTTGAAGTTAGACTTTTTTGTTTAGTGACATGGTAGGAATTATTTGAAATTTTTGTATTGAGGTTTGTGTTTTCTGATTGTATGTTTAGATATAATTTGCTTTTGAGTGAGGGTAATAATAATAAATATGTGTACAAATGCAAGAACATTCCCTTTGGACTCTTCTAACTTTGAGTATAATTGTCTTGAGGTAAATTAAGAAATACTGTACAAATTTTACAAGCTTTGTAAATTGACGAAATACTGTCCAGTATATAGTTTGTAAAAATATGTGAGACAGACAGATATTTTCACCTAGATTAATTAAGCTCTCTGAAGAACATTAATTATTTGTAAATTTAAAATCCTGTGTAGGAGCCACATACAATAATCTATTCCTTCTTGTATCCATTTCTAATATAGTTTTATATATATATATAAACTATACTTTCTATATTACAAAACATAAAAAATATAATTTTTCAGTATTAAAAGTAAGTTTAGTAAAAACAAATCTTTGGCTTGTCTTATTGAGTAGGGGGCAGATCTTGGTAAGAAACGGAAGGTGGCAAATAGATGTAGCTGAAGATGTGAATGCTGAGAAACAGATGCTCAAAAGTACATTAGATGTAAAACATGTGTGAGTGTATAGCCTAAATCCTTTTCTGAGTGGTCTTTGTGTTTAATTTTTGCTATTTCCTGGGATTCTAACTAGAGATTTTCTTCTTTCTAGAATTCTATGAAGAAATTCTTTCACTGGCATATAGTTTAACCTGCCATGGTATTTCTCCTCAAATGTGGCAACTTCTAGGTATATTATATGAGATTTTTCAACAGGATTGTTTTGAATATTTTACAGGTATGACTTTGACCATGTAACATTTTTGCTTTTCTGTGTCTAAATAGATATTATTTTCGAGTAGAGGGTGATGCTATCATAGGAGTATTTTCCAGCCCTAGGAATAGAGGTAGTAGGAGGGAGACCATATTGCCTACTGTATCTTAAATTACTTTGCAGTCTGAGTATATATCCATATATTTATTAATATTTTCTGAATATCAACTATATTCCAAGTATTGTTCTAAGCTCAGCAATACATCAGTGAACAAAATAGACAGCCTTTGCCCTTTTGACACTTCCATTCTAGTGGGGGGAAGGAGAGGGTAGGAAACACACAGCCAAGTAAGCAAATATACAGTATGTCAGATGGTGATGAGTGCTATGGAAAAAAAGAAGAAAATTAATAACAATCACTATAATAAATGATGAGCATTTTAGTCTTTCTGATCCACATTTTCCTCATTTATAAAAAGTGGATTTAACACTTTCATTTCTAGCATTTTGTGGTTGCAAGGGAAGATAGTAATGTGTGGGTGCTAAAGAAATATGCTTTCAGTGGTAATAATTTATTTCTACTTCTGTTACTCAAGTCTCACTGGGATTTTGAATTTTTTTCCAGACATGATGCCTCTTCTGCATAATTATGTGACAATAGATACAGATACTTTACTATCAAATCCAAAGCATTTAGAAATACTTTTTACAATGTGTAGAAAGGTAAGCATGTCCTAATCATTGTCATAGTGAATCTTACCAGTGGTTTACTTATTAATGTTTACTTACTAATGTTGTATTTTACTTCAGGTACTCTCTCAATTTGTTTCTTATACATTTAGTTCTATATTGCTCTCATCAACATATATTTATCATTTTGTATTTTCAAATGGAGTTTGGAACTAAAATCTGAAAATTTCATATTGTGTGTTATACTTAAGAATGTTTGCTACTTTTATAGCTGTGTACTTTATAATGCTTAGGTAAATAATTTTCTTTGTGTTTTTTCTTTCAAAAATGCAGACTTGCTCCTTGATTAAAAAAGAGTGCTAGGAAAATACCACACAGTTTGTCAATTATTGATCTTTCTTTTAATTGAATGTATATATTGGAAGACACTAGATATAGGTAATTTGAACATAAATAACATAAGACAAAAAATTGGAATAGTTGGAAAAACAGGATCATTTAGCTCAATACAGGATTAATTGGTAAGCCACATAATGGCTACTGTTGTATTTATGCACAAACATGATTGTCTACTATGTTATCTTTGTAACAAGTTAGATTTGGCCCTCTTGGTTATATCTGGGAATCATTGTTGACTAATGCTTTCCTCCTCTTTTAGGTGAATATATGTATCAATATATACATAAATATAAAACTGTATTGCATAGAGATGGCAGATTTTAGAAAGCTCAAATAGCCAGAAACCTAAGTTTGGCCTTGGAATTGGGAGTAAGATAGCTAGTGTACAACCTGTTTTCCTCCCTAGAAGAGAAGTGTACCAGACTCTGTTAAAAACACTGAACTGATAATCAGTTTATCTGATGGAGGTCTCAGTTCAGTTATAAAGAGCCTGGGAGATTTTGGGAAGTCACTAAGTTTCATCACATGTAAACAGCAGGAGTAGAATAACGATTTTTGAAGACTCATATAGCTCTGTAATAACCCAGCTTGTTAAGTCATAATCACCTGGCTGTCTTCAGTTTTTTCCTAAGTTATAGAGACAGCTGCTAGTGAGGGAAAGGGGAAGAGAAAGCAAAGGTAGAAAACATAACAATCCTACATGGTCCTTTATAACTCACAGTTGCTCTGTATTATACCAGATATAGTAAAAGTGACGTTCACAGTGATGTCCTTCTACTTGTCGAGTAGTTAAATATATTTCTCATTTCTGGTCTTATTATTGAACTCTTACTGTACACTGGTATTTCCTAAGCACTTTATACACGTGAATTTATTTAATCTTTACAACATTATATTACCTTTTGTCAAAGAGGAGACAGGCATTTTGCATTGTGCCTGAGGTTTAGAAAACTGACCTAGTCACATAACTGTTACGTGTTGGAGCCAGGTTTGAATCCTGGTAACCTGGCTCCAGAGTCCATTTTTTAAGCTACTGTACTATATTTTGTTTCTCTTCCTTTTGTGGGGGGACAAAACCTCAAACCAACAAAACCAGCAAACAAAGAAACCAAGTAAATGCAATTTTGGGAAAAGGGGCTGATTTTTTTTCTTTCTGTATCATATAATCCTATGACATAAGTATATTACTATATTCCTTTTTACAGATGGGGACTAAGGTACAGAGGTTAAATGTTGGGTGGGCCAAAAGGTGCGTTCGTTTTTTTCCGTAAGATGGCTCTAGTAGCATTTAGTTGTCTTTAACTTCCTTTGAAACAATTCTGTTAGATTGTATGTGACAGCTGTCATATCACCGTGAGTTTAAAAAAAGACTTATCAAAATTGGTGAATTTTTGTGTAGCCATTTTAATATTGAAGATGGAAGAAAAAAAGCAACATTTTTGGCATATTAAACTTTAGTATTTCAAGAAAGGTAAAGATGCAACTGAAATGCGTTTGTGCAGTGTTTGGAGAAGGTGCTGTGACTGATCAAACGTGTCAAAAGTGGTTTGCAAAGTTCCGTGCAGGAGATTTCCTGCTGGCCGATGCACCACGGTCAGGTAGACCAGTTGAAGTTGATAGCGATCAAATCGAAGCAATAATTGAGAACAATCAACGTTATACCACGTGGGAGATAGCCGACATACTCAAAATATCCAAATCAAGCGTTGAAAATAATTTTCACTAGCTTGGTTATGTGAATTGCTTTGATGTTTGGGTTCCACGTAAGTTAAGTGAAAAAAACCTTCTTGACCATATTTCTGCATGCGATTCTCTACTGAAACGTCATGAAAACGTTCTGTTTTAAAAACAAATTGTGATGGGCAATGAAAAGTGTATACTGTACAACAGTGTGGAACGGAAGAGATCGTGGGGCAAGCGAAATGAACCACCACCAACGGCACCAAAGGCCGGTCTTCATCCAAAGGAGGTGATGTGGTGTATATGGTGGGATTGGAAGGGAGTCCTCGATGTCCCCAACATTTTTGGCACCAGGGACTGGTTTCGTGGAGGACAGTTTTTCCACGGACCGGGGGCGGGGTGGGGGAATGATTTTGGGATGATTCAAGAGCCTTATAGTTATTGTGCACTTTATTTGTATTATTATTACATTGTAATAGGTAATGAAATAATTATACAACTCACCATAATGCAGAATCAGTGGGAGCCCTGAGCTTGTTTTCACTTGCCACTCACTGATAGGGTTTTGATATGAGTCTGCAAGCAATTGATTTATTGTGGTCTCTGTGCGGTCAGACCTCTCTGCTAATGATAATCTGTATTTGCAGCTGCCCCCCAGAGCTAGCATCACCGCCTCAGCTTCACCTCAGATCATCAGGCATTAGATTCTCATAAGGAGCGCGCAACCTAGATCCCCCGCATGCGCAGTTCACAGTAGGGTTCACACTCCTATGAGAATCTAATGCTGCCGCTGATCTGACAGGAGGCGGAGTTCAGGCGGTAATGCGAGCGATGGGGAGCGATGGGACCAGTGGACCGCTACTGGTCTGTGGCCTGGGGGTTGGGGACCCCTGCTCTATTATGAGCTCCTTCTAGAAAACCAAACCATTAATTGCAACAAGTACTGCTCCCAGTTAGACCAACTGAAAGCAGCCCTCAATGAAAAGCGTCCAGAATTAGTCAACAGAAAACCCATAATCTTCCATCAGGATAACGCAAGAGCACATGTTTCTTTGATGACCCGGCAAAAACTTACAGCTTGGCTGGGAAGTTCTGATTCATCTGCTGTATTCACCAGACTTTGCACCTTTGGATTTCCATTTATTTTGGTATTTACAAAATCTCTTAATGGAAAAAATTTCAATTCCCTGGAAGACTGTAAAAGGCACCTGGAATAGTTCTTGGCTCAAAAAGATAAAAAGTTTTGGGAAGATGGAATTATGAAGTTGCCTGAAAAATGGCAGAAGGTAGTGGAACAAAAGGGTGAATACGTTATTCAGTAAAGTTCTTGGTGAAAATGGAAAATGTGTCTTTTATTTTTACTTAAAAAACTGAAGGCACTTTTTGGCCTACCCAATAGCTTTTCTAAAAACACAGCTCATAAATGGTAGAACTAGGATTTAGACCAAGGCATTCTGGTTCCAGAGCCCACATGTTTAGAATCTAGATCTAGAAACACTGCTCTAGAGGTAGAATTTTAAGTTTATGTAAATAGGGTTGGTTCTTGGTTTTGCTAGCTACCTGCTTATGTTTCAGCTCACTGATCCATCTGTTTTCCAGCTTCTACAATTTTATAGCTGTCTGTTTTTTCCTTTTCTCTGTCTTTGTGGATATATGCCTCTAAAATATCTTTACCTTTATTTTAATGGCCTTTGGGAAGGGATAAAATTGAATGGGGATGTTCAATCTGTCATCTTTATCTGGAATATCTTTTAAATTCAGTTTTCTTAAATTGTATTTGTCTAGGAAATTATCCAGTTCATCTAAGTTTTCAAATATATAAGGAATATAATATTGTTCATAGTATTCTCATTTTTAATCTTTCCTTTATCTGTATTTATGTCTTTCATAATGTTTTAAAATTTTGCTTTTGCTTTTTAAAAATAATTTTGGCAAAAGTCTACTTCATTAAGTCTTTTTTAAATGAATCTATTTTTGATTTCTCTTTGTTTTACCTCTTTTTGTTTATATTCCTAATTTCTATCTTTTATTCTCTGGGTTAAGTCTGTTCTTTTTCTTATGTCTTGTGTTTGAACCCTTATTAATTTTTCCATATTTATTTATTTCTAATATAAGCATGCCTCTACTCTATAAATCTCTCTTCTGGGAACCTTATTATAAGGCTACCGTATTCGGTGTATGAACATGTGCACTGTATAATTGTTCATATCAGTGAAAATACAGAATTGACATTAGGGGAACAGGCTGGAAAGCTTTGTTATACTCATCTTCTGTAATACTGTATAGTCCTAAATGGTTATAATGTCTATGGAAAGTACTTCAAATTATGAAGTCCAAATGAGGAAATTAAAAGGTGTGTAATATTAAATTTATGGTTTCATTATGAAAAAATGGGTGCATATAGACAAGAATTCAAAAGGAACAGAAAAACACAGGGTTTATTTAATTGTTTAAGAAGAAGGTTATTTTGTTTTCTTTTGATTTCATTGTATTTTATTGTTTTGATGCATTCCATAAAAGGAAGCTTCCTTTGTCTAGACAGTTAACTCATATAGCCTATTTTATTAATCCAAAGTTAAATAACTGAATTATTACACCTTATAAGGAATCAGAGTAGATAAAGAAGATAGATGAACTTCATTTTGAACTTCCTTCTTTGGATTGGCAAGGTAAACTTACGATGCAAGCAACGCTGAGATTCTAATGGCTGAATTTTTATGTGATATTTACTTCATGTAGACTTGATTAAATTTTTTTGCAATTGCTATTTACTGCTGAGTGAAATTTTGATTACTGCAGGTACTATGTGGAGATGCAGGAGAAGATGCAGAATGTCATGCAGCCAAACTTCTTGAAGTCATCATTCTTCAGTGCAAAGGAAGGGGAATTGATCAGGTAATATATGTATAGAAAACATCCTACTTGATGTTTACATTTAAAATGTGCATTTCTGATTGTTGTTTTGTTTATATTGTGATGGAAAATTATAAAGATAGCCTATAGTTTGTGTTTACTGGTACAAATCCTATGACAAAAATACCCAACACAATTTGGCATCATAGTTAGGAAACCATTGCTGAATTCAAGTTCACAAAGATTTTCCTCTAAGAGTTTTATGGTTTTAGCTCTAACATTTAGGTCTTTAATTCATTTTGAGTTAATTTTTGAATATGGTTTGCGGAAGGGGTACAAATTCATTATTTTGCACGTGGATATCAAGTTGTCTCAGCACGATTTGTTGGTAAAAAACTATTCTTTCCCCATTGAATTATCTTGGAACACTTTGTGAAATCAATTGACTGTAAATGTGAGGATATATTTCTGGATTCTCATTCAGATTTGATTAATTTTTTTGTCCTTAATCCAGGACTGCAGTATCTTTATTACTGTACCTTTGTAATAAGTTTTGAAATTAGGAAGTTTGTGTCCTCCTATTTTGTTCCTGTGTAAGATTGTTTTGGCTATTCTGGTCCCTTGAATTTCCATATGAATTTTAGGATCAGCTTGTCATTTTGAGCAAAGAAGCCAACTGGGATTGTGATAGGCATTGTGCTACATCTGTAGATCACTTTGGGAAGTATTGTCACTTTGAGAATATTTAGTCTTTCAATCCCTGAACATGAGATGTCTTTCCTTTTATTTAGGTCATCTTTAATTTTTTTCAAAAATGTTTTGTAGTTTTCAAGTAGAAGTTTCTTTCGTTAAAATCTTCATAAAATATTTTATCCTTTTTAATGCTATTGTAAATGGTATTGTTTTCTTAATTTTATTTTCAAGTTGTTTATTGCCTGTTTAAAAATACATTTTTTCTATATTTATCTTGTTTCTTGCAACCTTGCCGAATTTGTTTATTAGTTTTAATAGAGTTTCAGAGAATTTCTTAGGATTTTCTGTGCACAAGGTCATCTCATCTGCAGATAGAGTTTTACCTTTCCAACTTGGGTGCTTTTTATTTTATTTTTCTTGCCTAATTGCCTTGGCTAGAACCTTCAGTGCAATGTTGAATGGATGTGGCAAGAGGAGACATTTTGTCTTGTTCCTGATCTTGGGGGGGAAGCATTCCTTTCACCATTAAGTCTGACATAAGCTGTGGGTTTTTCATAGATGTCTTTTATCAGATTGAGTGTGTTCCTGTTTATTCGTGGTTTTTTGAGAGTTTTGATCATGAAGGTGTGTTGAATTTTATCAAATGCTTTTTCTGAATCTATTGAGATGATCATGTGGGTTTTGTCCTTTATTCTGTTGATATGGTGTTTTGCTTTAATTGATTTTCAGATGTTAAATCAACCTTGAATTCCTGGTGTAAATCCTTCTTGATCATGGAGTATGATCCTTTGTATATATTTCTAGATTCAGTTAGGTGGTATTTTTTTAAAACTATTTTTGTACCTGTATTTATAAGAGATATTGATCTGTAATTTTTTTTTTCTTGTGGTATCTTTGTCTGGCTTTGGAATCAGAGTTATGCTGGCCTCGTGGAATGAGTTGGGAAGTGCTCCCTCCTCTTCTATTTTTTGGAAGAGTTTCTGCAGGTTGGTGTTTTTTAAATGTTAGAATTTAGCAGTGAAGCCATCTTTGCGTGAGCTTTTTTTGTGGGTAGTTTTAAAATTACCAATTCAATATCATTATTTGTTATAGGTCTACTTGTATTTCTATTTCTTTTTGAGTTAATGTAGGAGTTTGCATTTTTCTAGGAAGTTGTCCATTTCATCTAAATTAACTAATTAGTTGGCATGCAGTTCATAATATTTCATTATATTTCTTTTTGTTTTTGTAGGTTGGTAATAATGACCCTGTTTTGTTCCTGATTTTAGTAATTATTGTCTTCTCTTTCTCTCGCTCTCTTTTTTCCCCCTTTGGTTAGTTGAGGTAGAGGTTTGTCAATTTTGTTCATCTTTTCAAGGAACCAATTTATGATTTTGTTGTCTGTTTTTTTGTTTGCTATTTCATTAGTTTTTGCTCTAATCCTCATAATTTATTCCCTTCTACTTGCTTTGAGTTTAGCTTGCTCTTCTTTTTCCAGAGTCTTGAGGTGGAAGTTTAGGTTATTAGATTGAGATATTTCTTCATTTTTAATATAGAGATTGATAGCTATAAATTTTCCTCTAACCACTGCTTTAGCTACATTTATAAGTTTTGGCATATGTTCATATTCATTCATCTCAAAATATGTCCTTATTTCCTTTGTGATTTATTCTGGACCCACTGGTTATTTAGGAGTGTGTTGTTTAATTTCCATATGTTTGTGAATTTACCAGAATTCTTTCTGTTAATGATTTCTAATTTTACTCCATTGTAATTGGAGAACATACTTTGTGTGATTTTATTACTTTTAAATTTATTGAGGCTTATTTTATGGCCCTGCATATAGTCTGTCCTGGAGATTGTACCATGTGCACTTGAGAATAATATGTACTTTGCTGTTATTGGGCTGAGTCTTCTATAGATGTTTGTTAGATCTAGTTGGTTTATAATGTTGATTAAGTCTTTTATTTTTTGCTGATCTTCTACCTAATTCTATTTGTTATCAAAAGTGAAGTATTAAATTCTCCAACTGTTATTTAATTATCTAGTTCTCCCTTTATTTCTGTCAGTTGTTGTTTCATGTATTTTGGGGCTCTGTTAGGTGTATGTATGTTTATAATGGTTTTATCTTCCTGATGAATTGACCCTTTTATCATTAAAGTTGTCTCTCTTTATCTCTAGTAAAACTTTTTGTTTGTTTTGATGTTAGTATATATAATATTAGTATATCCATTTCAGCTTTCTTATGGTTGCTGTTTGCATGATATATCTTTTTCCATTCTTTTACTTTCAACCTATTTGTATCTTTGAATTGACCCATTCACATTTACTGTTGTTACTGTTACACATAGATTCAATCTGTCATTTTATTTTTTATTTATATGTCTCATGTTTTGTTGTTGTTGTTCCCGTATTCTTTCTTTACTGCTTTCTTTTGAATTAAGTACATATTTTCTAATGTTACATTTTAATTCCTTTAATTTTTTTTCCACTATTTTAAACATTTTTTTTAGTGGTTGCTCTAGGGCTTACCATATATATCTTACCTTATCAGAATATACTTCAGATTGAGATTAACCTAATTTTTAGTGAGATATAGATGCATTATTCTTATATAGCTCTATTCCCTCTTCCCCCTTTTTGTACTACTGCTGTCATATATTTTGCATCTATATATTTTATAAACCCAACAATACACTGTAATTATTTCTATTTGTAATTTTATTTCAAAAAAGCTAAGAAAAACGGCAACAAAGTATATATTTACAGAGTTTGCTATATTAGCCTTCTTATTTACCATTTCTCAGTTCTCTTTATTTGTTTGCTGTGGGTTGAAGTTACCATCTGGTGTCATTTCCTTATTCCAGTAGAATCTTGCTTCTACATCCTTTGTATTGTTAATGTTGAATATATTACATTTTATAGTTTCAACAATACAATTATAAAATGTTATTTTATGTGATTGCTTTTTAAAAGTTAAGAAAGTGAAAGAAATACTATTTTTACTATTTTTTATAATTACATAATTACCTTTACTGGAGTGTGTGTGTGTGTGTGTGTGTGTGTGTATGTCTTTCTTTGTCTTTGAATTACCCTCTGGGTCACTTGCTTTCAGCCCGAAGAACTTCCTTTAGTATTTCTTGTAGGATAGGTCTGCTAGCAATGAATTCTGTGTTTTTTTGTTTTTTTTTTTCTGAGAATGTCTATTTCATCTTCAGTGAGGTTGAGGTCTGAAGGTATTAGTTCTGTTCTAAGCAAGTAGTATTGGGAGTGGAAGATTAGAACAAGATTCATAGTGGGAGTCATTGCAGACATTGCATAGAAAACACCAGAAAAAAACAAGACATAAGATGAGGGCAGGGAGAAGCCTGTGAGCACAGGTTTACCTTGGAAAATAGATGATCTTTTTCACAGAAACAGAAAGTGTAGATACCAGGAGATGGGAATAGAGTCATATTACTCAAATGGTGACCATCTAATGGTGTCAGTAGGTGTTCATAAAAAAGTGTATTCAATGGTCTGGGGAAAACTGGATAAAACAAATTTCATTTCATTATTGCTTGAATTCTTAGTGCCTTTATCTGGAAATGTGCCTAAGGGAGTGGTTAGTATTCTGTGTTTTCCAAATTAATTTAACAGTGGAATCTTTTTGTTCTCCAAACCCAAGAAACATCTATTAACTGTTGTGACAGTGCTCTTTAGATAATGCTGATATAGAGGTCTGTCTTGAGGTAGAAATAAGGGATGTGGAAGCTTAAGTCCAATGGCTTTATTTTCGCAGTTAAATAGGAAGAGTTGTAGAAAATGAAAAAAGTTGAAATTTCAGTTTGGAGGAGTCTAGTAAGTAGTAAAGAAGAATTGAATAAAAGAATTGCTTTCAGCTGGATAGACTCATTTGAAGTTACCAAGTAAGAATTTCATATGTAATGTATGTACAGTGGGTTTCTACTCCTAAAAGTGGGTTGTTAGAGGGGTTGGAAAGTTGGTACCCGAGCATTTCTATGTCAGAAAGTTAAGTGAGTTAACTCACTGTCTTATGTTAGTGAGGTTACCATTACTGTGCTGAAGGATTGTAATGCCTTAGAATTAAATTCCTCAGTATTTCCTGTAAATTGGTAGTTAGATCTAGAGGTTTGGTTGGATTCAATTGTGATTTTTTGGCAAGAATACTTCCTAGGTGGTGTTGTGTATTTCTACTAGGGACAGAATGGTTTTCTCTCGTCTTATGATCTTAGTGCTGTTGGTGATGATATTCCAATTCTGTCATTCCTTCTTCATTTATGAGTGGAATTACTTCTGTGAAGAGAAGTGTTTTCTCATCAATTATTAGATTACTCTGAGGCATAGTTTGAGTATTTGCCTTTATTTGTCATGATTGAGACAATATGTTTGTTTCCTTATGCTCCATCTTTGGAGCATCCTCCAAAGATGACCAGTGAGGTGTTTTTTATGGTTTTTTATTTTTTATTTTTGGCTTTTTAGTATTATTTGAACTTATAGATTCAAATTTATTTGATACACATCAAATATATTCAGTATATTTCAGGTATACAAAGTTCTTTCAGCTTAGGCCAGTGGGAGCCTCTTGAGTTTGCCATATGAGTGCTTTTGACCTGACTCTCATAGCCTTTGGAAGTTTTCTGCTATCTGGTGTGATTAGACGTTCCAGGTTCATCTTGTACATTTCCTGCCCTACCTTGGGAAATGGTATTCCAAGACTGCACAAGGGATATTCCTTGTTATTGAGTTGGTCTTTATTTCCACAAAAGAGAACCAGGAAATACATATTATATTATCTTAAGATTAATGCATCATTAGTAGACACAGATATTTCCAGTTCAAATTTAGGACTACATTATTTTTACTTAACCTAATTGATCCTAATCAGTATCTCCCACACCCAAAATCCTGGTTCTCATCATAATTACTCACTTACTTTACCCCACTAATATGTATATATTATCACCAACATATGATTACTATTAACAGTTTAAGATTTTTTAGTAGCTCCTTCTATCTCAAGGGTATATTCATATGCTAGGGATATTTATAGCCAAACAAGTCAAATCATAAATTTTAAAGTAATTTAACATAATCCTTGTTTGTTTGATTATTTATTTCATTTTATTTTAACTTTTAGGGATTGCTTAAATTTTTTGTGAATAAAACGTATGCACAGTCTAAAGTCTAATTTACAAAACAAGGTATATTCAGGGAAATCTAGCTTCCATTCCTGTCCCCTCTACCATTACTTTATTTCCCCATTTCTACCCTCCCCCCACCCCCCAGTTTTTACTAAACATATTTTTTTTTCCATCTTGCCTTCTTCACTTAATATCTTGCAGATCACTCCATAGTAGTATATGGAGGTATTCTGCATAATCAATCCCCATAATTGACTTTATTTTAATATAAATGGATCATTTTAGTTTTACTAATTTTGAAACCTCAAAGTTTCTTTGTATTCTTAATGGCTTTGCATGTAATAGTAGATATTTGTTAAAATGGAGCTTTGTTATTAAAACATATCAAAAAGTTTTTCAAACTTAGTTTACATTTTCTTTTGGCTTCATTGATTCACAATAATTATTTAACTGCAGTAATAATTTTTAATAGAGCCTACGTCCTATATATGCTCTATATCAGAATATGAGACAAAATCAATAGAGTTAATCAGACTAGTCATTTCTTTATAAAAATCTCAATCTTAAAAGTACCACATATAGTCATGTGTTTTGATATTATATATCATCCTAAACAAGTCTAGTATTCTTCTGATACTAATGTACTTACAGTTTGGCTTACTAAAGGAAACATATTGAATTTGTCTTAAATTTTTACATGAAACTCTGATTATTTTTTAATAGATTTTATTTTTCAGAGTAGTTATAGGCTCTCAGAGAAATTGAGCAGAAGATATAGAGATTTCTCCTGTACCCCTTACCCCACACATGCGTAGCCTTCCCCATCATCAACATCTCCGCCAGGGTGGTACATTGGTTATAACTGATGAACCTATTGATACATCATTATCACCCAGAGACCGCAGTTTACACTAGGGTGTACTCTTGGTGTACACACTTTATAGGTTTGGACAAATGTATGACATGTATCTACCATTATAGTATCATGCAGACTAGTTTCACTACACTGCCCTAAAAACCCTCTGTATTCCACCTATTCATCCTATTCTCCCCTGAAACTTTGATTTTTAAAGTTTAATTTAAAAATGAACTTATATTAAGATTTCAGAATTTTATTTTACACAAATCATTTTAGCCCATCCCTTTTTAAAACTTGAACTATAATTGCTGTACGATATTGTATAAGTCACAGGTGTGCAATATAGTGATTCACAATTTTTATAGGTTATACTCCATTTTTAGTTATTATAAAATATTGGTTATATTTCCCATGTTGTACAATATATCCTTGTAGCTTATTTTATACCTGATAATTTGTACCTCCTACTCCTCTACCCCTATATTGCACCTCCCCCTTCCCTCTCCCTACTGGTAACCCCTAGTTTGTTCTCTATATCTGTGAGTCTACTTCTTTTTTGTTATATTCACTAGTTTGTTGTATTTTTTAGATTCCACATATAAGTGATATCATACAGTTTTTATCTTTCTCTGTCTGACTGATTTCACTTAGCATAATGCCCTCCAAGTCCATCCATGTTGCTGCAAATGGCAAAATTTCATTCTTTATTGTAGCTGAGTAGTATTTCATTGTGTATATATACCACATCTTCTTTATCCATTCATCTGTTGATGGACACTTAGGTTGCTTTCATATCTTGGCAATTGTAAATAATGCTGCTATGAACATTGGGGTGCATATATCTTTTTGAATTAGTGTTTTTGTTTTTGTTTTTTTGGATATATACCCAAGTGTGGAATTGCTGGGTCATATGGTAGTAGTATTTTTAGTTTTTTGAGAAATCTCCTTCTGTTTTCCACAGTTAGCCCATCCCTTTTAATTGAAAGTAACTGTTAGGAAATATTTCTAATAAAATTAAACAATATTGCACTTTAGAATTGGAATCATAGGATTTTAATGTATGAAATCCACTATTTTTCTTCAGTCTTTTACTTATACCAACAGGAATTTTCTTTTTCAAAAATTTTATTGAGATGTATTTAACATATAAAATTATCTTAATTTCAGGTATACAACATGATTCAGTATTTGTATATACAGTGAAATGATCATGACAATAAGTCTAGTTAACATCCATCACCATACATAGTTAAAAAAAATTTTTTTTCTTGTGATGAGAGCTTTTAATGTCTACTCTTTCTTAGCAACTTTCAAATGTATAATACAGTATTCTTAAGTTTAGTCACCATGTCGTTCATTACATCCCTGTGACTTTTTTAGGAATTTTTTTTCTCAAGAGAAATTCTGATCACAACATGCTTATTTTTAGTCTCATTTTTTTTTTACACTTGACCCTTGAACAGTGCAGGAGTTAGAGGCGTTGACCCTCTGCACAGTCAGAAATCCATGTATAACTTACAGTTGGCCCTGTGTATACACGTTTTCTCCCTATCTGCGGATTCAACCAACTGTGGATAGTGTAGTACTGTAGTATTCACTATTGAAAAAAACCTGCATTTAAGTGGATCCATATAGTTCAAACCTGCGTTGTTCAAGGGTCAGCTGTATTTCCAATATGATTTATCAAAGAAAAATTCCACCCTAGTCATTTTAACTCAAACATGGAAGTGACTAAGTCTACATTTGGATTATTGCCATTATTTGAGTGTGGACTCTTGTAGAACAATCTTCAACTAAATGTAATCTTCACATAAAAGGGAAGGAGACGTTTTGGCACTACTGTAGGACCTCTTTTTGGCCATTTAAGCTCTCTGGGTTTAATAATTCTAAAAATGATTTAAACAAGCAAAAGTTTCACTGTCATTAAGAGTATCTGATTTATTGATAACACTTTACCAACATTCAGCTTTCTATAAAAGTTACTCGATTTCTCTTTTTCTTTTTTCCTCTAGTGCATTCCACTCTTTGTTCAACTTGTTTTGGAGAGATTAACCCGAGGGGTCAAAACTAGTGAGCTTCGTACTATGTGTCTTCAGGTTGCAATTGCTGCCTTGTACTACAACCCTGATTTGCTGCTACATACTTTAGAACGAATTCAGTTGCCTCACAACCCTGGACCTGTAACTGTACAGTTTATAAATCAGTGGATGAATGATACAGATTGTTTTCTTGGGTACGTATGTGTCTTTTCGATTTTGCACTGCATTTCTATTCTGGAAAGTTGACTTTTAAATATGTACATATAGTAGCATATAAAGAGAAAATTTTTATATCTTAATAATAATTATTATTTTTTATTTATTTTTGGCTGCTTCGCTGCTGCACGCAGGCTTTCTCTAGTTGCGGCAAGTGGGGGCTACTCTTCGTGGCAGTGCGTGGGCTTCTCGTTGCAGTGGCCTCTCTTGTTGCAGAGCACGGGCTCCAGGCTCGTGGGCCTCACCAGTCATGGCTCGCGGGCTCCAGAGCACAGGCTCAGTAGTTGTGGCGCACGGGTCCAGCTGCTCCGCGGCACGTGGGATCCTCCTGGACCAGGGCTTGAACCCGCGTCCCCTGCACTGGCAGGCGGATTCCCAACCACTGGGCCACCAGGGAAGCCCTTTAAGAATTATTTTTAGTGTATTGTTAACATAATATTAAATTCTTAGAGAATTAAGAATGTGTTTCAGCAGTATAATCTAGTGGAAAGAACACAGGCTCTGAAAATTAGGTATAGCCATTCCCCGCTTGTTTTTGACTTATGTGTATTGCTATATCTCTAGGCAACAAGAATTAAGTGTCCACTTGGGTTCCATGACTATTAAGTGTCTACGGGTAACAACATTCTAAATAGAGTCGTGTTTCTAAGGAAAGTACTGGTCTGGTAAAGATATAAAGACTTCACTGGAGCCCGTTTTCAAATGTGAGGTCAGAAGATTGTTAGTTGTAGTCCAGGTCCTACCCTGGTAGGAGAGTTTGGCTTTATGTGAAGCACTCTCCTAGCTTCCCAACATAGGAAAAGTGAGATCCTAAGTAGTAGTTAGTTATAGGCCCACCTCAAGTGACCCAACACATATAAGTGACCCTTTTGTGCTAGAATTTGAGCTAAATTGCTGATTAATTTGTTCAAAACATTAGAAATAACTAGTGTTCTTTTTAAGTTTTGTAAGAGGTCATTTAGAAAAATTTACTGAGGGGAAAATAATTTCAACAGGAGTAGTTAGGACATTGCCAAGTGGTGGGGAGATGATGGAGGGGCTTGAATTAGGATGGTAGAAAAGGAATGGGGGAGCATAGTTATAAGTTGCTATGTGTACTCTAATTTTTCTACTTGTAGGAGACTGGAATTTGTCCCTGATTTAGATTTCTTATTAAAGCTTTGAAAGGAAGAGCATACTTTAAAAAGAAATTGTGCTTGGGGCTTCCCTGGTGGCGCAGTGGTTGCGCGTCCGCCTGCCGATGCAGGGGAACCGGGTTCGCGCCCCGGTCTGGGAGGATCCCACATGTCGCGGAGCGGCTGGGCCCGTGAGCCATGGCCGCTGAGCCTGCGCGTC
>NC_041219.1:77465479-77483187 GCF_002837175.3 Physeter macrocephalus | reverse complement strand
GGAGCCTGTGCTCCGCAACGGGAGAGACCACAACAGAGGAAGGCCCGCATACCACCAAAAAAAAAAAAAAAAAAAAAAAAGAAATTGTGCTTAAAGTTATCTCTGACAAAGATTTAGAGAGTAGAGATATAGTCATTCACAGTTATAGTTAGTAGCATCTATAAGCAATTTTCCAAAAATAGAAAATCCGTCTCAGCTATTGTATAGATTGGGTATGCTTGGATTGTGCTCCCTTGGATTCTTCAGAGCCCCACTCGATAATCATCTTTTGTACTCTGATCCATTTGACACCTGGTGTACACTACTAGTTAGAGGCTACATGGATGAGAAAGTCATCAGGTCAAGCACAGTTCCTGTTACAGTATACTATACTTTGGCATTAGTAACTTGAATCAATCAAGCAATGGAAATAATGAAGAATAATAGAAGCTAGTAATATATTTGTCATTGGGTTTGTTGTATATTACTCTCATTTTGAATCACTGCCAGTGAATTTTTTGTTCATGCCTGCAATTTTAAGTGTTATACTAATATAGAAAATCTTTTAATTCTTAATATTTTTAGTTTTAAACAATTTAGAAGAAACATTCATACACAAATGTGTATAATGTATATTGGTCAAACATTTTTCCTTCAGAATTAAATTTTCCTTATCCTGTTTTATAGAGCAGGACATTTAATAGATTTACTTATAGCTATTACGTTCAGCTTATTAGATGCTGAGTTTTTGGAAGAGCTTTTGGCACCTGGGGTTAGTATACAGTGTATGTGCCAAGATACCTTGTAGACCAATCCAATGAAGACAAAGTCTAAGAGACTTCTCATTTTTTCCATTGGATAGGAATTTTATGCTGTCATATACAGGTATTCTTGTTTTAATAAAAGTTGGTATGCTAAGGCCCAGATACAGCATTTGTATTATCATAAATTGATATTACACAAGATTCACCATATTAATTGCAGACTCCCATAGGTCTTTGATGATGATAATTGGTTTACAAACTTGATTTACATAGGATTTCATATAGTACAAAATGGAGATACCTCTGTGTAACTCCAGTGAATGAACCTTAGAATACACCTTGGACATTTCTTTTTGTAATTTCTTCAGAATTTGTTCTCATTTCTCATGTGCACATTTTTTTTCACCTTTATAATTTGTAGGCATCATGACCGGAAGATGTGTATAATAGGACTGAGTATTCTTTTGGAATTGCAAAATCGACCTCCTGGAGTAGATGCTGTGGTGGGACAGATTGTGCCCTCAATTCTTTTCCTTTTCCTTGGCCTAAAGCAGGTCTGTGCTACCAAACAACTGGTAAACCGGGAAGATCGCTCAAAAGCAGAGAAAGCTGATATGGAAGAAAATGGTAAAGTGTTCTAATTGCAATGAATGCTAGAATTGATTGTGATTTGAGTATGTGTTTTCTTTGAGTTTTAGTCTATTTGGAAACATGAAACAGGTGTACATTTCTTGGCCTGTTACACGTTTGACAAATATTTTGGGTTTGTTTGACTTAATTATAGTAGTCCCTTACCACAATTTTGGTTTCATGGTTTCAGTTGTCTAAAAATATTAAATGGAAAATTCTAGGAATAAACAATTCATAACTTTATTTATCTATTTATTATTGAAGTATAGTTGCTTTACAATATTATATTAGTTTCAGGTGTACAGCATACATAGTGATTCACTGTTTTTATAGATTATACTCTGCTTAAAGTTATTATAAAATGTTGGCTGTATTCTGTGTGCTGTACAATATAGCCTTGTGCTTATTTATTTTATACTTAGTAGTTTGTACCTCTTAATATTCTACTCTTACCCCTCCCCACTTCCCTCTCCCCAATGGTAACTACTAGTTTTTTCTCTGTATCTGTGAGTCTGTTTCTGTTTTGTTATATTCATTTGTTTCTTTTATTTCTTATATTCCACGTATAAGTGTAACATACAGTATTTGTCTTTCTCAGACATACTTCATTAAGCATAATATCCTCCAGGTCTATCCATGTTGTTGCAAATGGCAAAATTTCATTCTTTTTTATGGCTGAGTAATATTCCATCACATATCTCACCACATCTTCATTATCCATTCATTTGTTGATGAACATTTGGGTTGCTTCCTTATCTTGGTTGTTGTAAATAATGCTGCTGTGAACTTTGGCGTGTGTGTATCATTTTGAATTAGTGTTTTTTTGTTTTCTTTGGATATATATCTAGCAGTGAAATTGCTGGATCATACTTTTAGTTTTTCGAGAAATCTTCATGTCATTTTCCATAGTGGCTGCACCAATTTACATCCCCACCAACAGTGTGCAAGGGTTCCCTTTTCTCCATATTCTTGCCAACATTTGTTATTTGTTGATAGCCATTCTTACTAAGAGGGGTGAGATGATATTTCATTGTGGTTTTGATTTGCCTATCTCTAATGATTAGCAATGTTGAACGTCTTTCATGTGCCTGTTGGCCATCTGTATGTCTTCTTTGGAAAAATAGCTATTCAGGTCTTCTGCCCATTTTTTAATTGGGTCATTTAGTTTTTTGACATTGAGTTGTATGAGCTGTTTATATATTTTGGATATTAACCCCTTACTGTAGCATATCATTTGCAAATATTTTCTCCCATTTATAGGTTGTCTTTTCATTTTGTTGATGGTTTCCTTTGCTGTGCAAAAGTGTTTAAATTTAATTAGGTCCCATTTGTTTATTTTTGCTTTAGTGTCCTTTGCCTTAGGAGACAGACCCCCCAGAATACTGCTACAATTTATGTCAAAGAGTGTTCTGCTTTTCTTCTAGGAGTTTTATGGTTTCTGGTTATACATTTAGGTCTTTGATCCATTTTGAGTTTATTTTTGTACATGGCATGAGAAAATGTTCTAATCTCATTCTTTTGCCTGTAGCTGTCCAGTTTTCCCAGTACCACCTATTATTGAAGAAACTGATATTCCCCATTGTATATTCTTGCCTCCTTTGTCATAGATGAATCAACCCTAAATGCAGGAGTTTATTTCTGGGCTGTCTATTCTGTTCCATTGATCTATGTGTCTGTTTTTGTGCCAGTACTATACTGTTTTGATTACTGTAGCTTTGTAGCATAGTCTGATATCAAGGAGCATGATACCTCCAGCTCTGTTCTTTTTTGTCAAGATTGCTTTGGCAATTCAGGGTCTTTTGTGGTTCCATATAAATTTTAGGATGATTTTGTTCTAGTTCTGTGAAAGATATCATGGGATTTTGATAGTCATTAAATCTGTGGATTGCTTTGGGTAGTATGGATTTTTTAAATGATACTGATTCTTCCTATCCATGAACATGGGATATCTTTCCATTTCTTTGTATCATCTTTCATTTCCTTCATCATGGTTTTATAATTTTCAGAGTAGAGGTCTTTCACCTCCTTGGTTAAGTTTATTACTAGGTTTTTACTTCTTTTTGATGCAATTTTAAACAGGATTGTTTTCTTGCTTTCTCTTTCTGCAACTTTACTGAATTCATTTATTAGTTCTAAAAGCTTTTCAGTGGATACTTTAGGGTTTTCTGTATATAGTATTTTGCCATCTGAAAATAGTGACAGTTTTACTTCCCTTCCAACTTGGATGCCTTTGATTTCTTTTTTTTGTCTGATGGCTGTGGCTGGAATTTCCAATAGTATGTTAAATAGAAGTGGCGAGAGTGCGTATCCTTATCTTTAGAGGAAAATCTTTTAGCTTTCACTGTTGCGTATGATGTTAGCTGTAGGTTTGTCATAAATGACCTTTATTATGTTGAGATATGTTCCCTCTATACCCACTTTGATGAGAGTTTTTGTCATGAATGGATGTTGAATTTTATCAAATGCTTTTTCTGTAGCTCTTGTGATGATCATGTGATTTTTATCCTTTCTTTTTTTTTTAATGTGGTGTATCACATTGATTGATTTGTGGATATTGAATCATCTTTGCATCCCTGGAATAAATCTCACTGGATCCTGGTGTATGATCTGTTTTTATAAATTGTTGAGTTTGGTTTACTAATATTCTGTTCAGGATTTTTGCATCTATATTCATCAGAGATACTGGCCTGTAACTTTCTTTTTTTGTAGTGTCTTTGTCTGCTTTTGGTGGCCTCATAGAATGAGCTTGGGAGTGTTCTCTTCAGTTTTTCGGAATAGTTTGAGAAGAATAGGTATTAGCTTTTCCTTATACATTTCGTAGAGTTCTCATGTTAAACCATCCAGTCCTGGACTTTTGTTTGCTGGGAGTCTTTTTATTATGAATTCAGTTTCACTACTAGTGATCTCTTTATTCAGATTGTCTATATCTTCCTGATTTGGTCTTGGAAGATTGTATGTTTCTAGAAATGTTTCCATTCCTTCTATGTTGTCTAATTTGTTGGCATATAAATACTTGTAGTGTTCACTTATGATTTTTTGGTATCTCTGTGTTATCAGTTGTAATTTCTCCTCTTTCATTTCTTGTTTTATTTATTTGGGCCCTCTCTCTTTTTTTCTTAATGAGCCTGGCTAACAGCTTATTAATTTTGTTTATTTTTCAAAAAAAATAGCTCTTGATCTTTTCTACTTTTTTTTTGTTTCTATTTTATTTGTTCCCTCTCTGAAGTTTATAATTTCCTTCCTTCTTCTGACTTTGGGCTTTGTTCTAATTTTTCAAATTCCTTCAGATGGTAGGTTAGATTGTTTATTTGAGATTTCTCTTGTTTCTTTTTTTTTTTTTTTTTTGCATTTTTTTAAACATCTTTATTGGAGTATAATTGCTTTACAATGGTGTGTCAGTTTCTGCTTTATAACAAAGTGTATCAGTTATACATATACGTATGTCTCCATATCTCTTCCCTCTTGCATCTCCCTCCCTCCCACTCTCCCTATCTCACCCCTCTAGGTGGACACAAAGCACTGAGCTGATCTCCCTGTGCTATGTGGCTGCTTCCCACTAGCTACCATTTTCTCCACACCCTCTCCAGCATTTATTGTTTGTAGATGTTTTGATGCTGGCCATTCTGACCAGTGCGAGATGATACCTCATTGTAGTTTTGATTTGCATTTCTCTAATGATTAATGATGTTGAGCATTCTTTCATGTGTTTGTTGGCAATCTGTATATCTTCTTTGGAGAAATGTCTGTTTAGGTCTTCTGCCGATTTTTGGACTGGGTTGTTTGTTTTTTTGATTCTCTTGTTTCTTGAGGTAGGCCTGAACTGCTATAAACTTCCCTATTAGAACTGCTTTTGCTGTTCCTGTAGATTTCAGAAAGTTCTGTTTTTATTTTCATTTGTCTCAAGGTATTTTCTGATTTCCTCTTTGATTTCTTCATTCATCCATTGGTGTTTTAGTAGCATGTTGTTTAGTCTTCATATGTTTATGTTTTTCCCATTTTTCTACCTGTAATTGATTTCTAGTTTCATACTGCTGTGGTTGGAAAAAATGCTTAATATAATTTCTTTCCCCTTAAATTTGTTGAAACTTGTTTTGTGGCCTAGCATGTGTTGTCTCCTGGAGAATGTTCCATGTGCACTTGAAAAGAATGTGTATTCTGCCATTTTGGGATGTAATGTGCTGTAGATACCTATTAAGTAGATACATATTACCTATACCTAATGTGTCATTTAAGACTACTCTTTCCTTATTGATTTTCTGTCTGGATGGTCTGTCCAGTGACGTAAGTGGGTTGTTAAAGTTTCTTCCTATTATTGTATTATTGTCAATTTCTCCCTTTATGTCTGTTAATATTTGTTTTATATATTTAGATGTGTATATGTTAACAAATGTTATATTCTCTTCTTGTATTGATGCTTTTATCATTATATAATGCCCTTTTTTGTCTTTTATTATAGCCTTTGTTTTAAAGTCTACTTTGTCTGATATGCGTATTGCTACCCCTTCTTTCTTGTTTCCATTGCATGAAATATATTTTTCCATCCCCTCACTTTCAGTCTGTGTGTGTCTTTAGCTCTGAAGTGAGTCTCTTGTAATTGTTTATTTTGCTAAATATATGCAGACAATCACAGAATTCTTTTTTTCAGTATGTTGCATTCTTTATAATTTCTCGCTTTGCTCTCTAATGGGTTATAATTATTATGACTTGAGGGAAATTTTCTAGTAATTTCCCAGACTTTCTTGTTGAATTTCCTACTGAGGTGTAGGATGATTAACCAGTGAAGGTTTCTCTTGCTGTCTTTGTTATTATGCATATATATATATATTTTTTTTTTCTTTTTTTTCATGTATGTGGTCAAAACTATGGTTTCTTGCATTATCCCTAAACCTACCTTGAAGTTGAATCCAGGTGCTTCAGTATGGTGCATTTTATAGAACTAGGTTTAGATTAATATTGCCTGGTTTGGGTTTACTCCAGGTTTCTCCTCTTAGGTTGGTTTCGTTCTGCATTTACTGTCTTCCAGTTGTTTATAATACTGGACTAACTGCTTGGAATAGACCAGCCCTGAAAATAGAAACTGAATCTATGGGGATATACAATTCAGCTTTCAATTTTTTTAACCCACATATAGCTAATTATTTTTCCTCTGTATTTCTATATTTTTCTGTTTCTATTAGCAGAAATGACCTCTTCATTTGAGCATTTCCGAGCAGTTCATAATCAACTTAGTTAATTGCTAAGAGACTCAAATTCTCAGTGGGAGGTCATTGTTATTTAAAACACATGCACTGAATACATAACCATTTTATGTCTTTTTTGACAAAAAAGTTAATTTGGGAATCTGTGGCTAAATAGTATATTTTATATTAATGGATGTGAAGCAGCCATAGTAAAACAGTAATAATGTTCATCTTTAGAGATAGTTAGAAATTGTTTTGAGTGAGCAGGATTAAGTCATTTTCAGTTTAGCAACTACAGTAAAGATAAGGTTTATTTTTATAATTTTACATAAAATTATTTGGTCGTTTTTCCATTTTTAGAATGTCATTTATAATTTTTATTTTCTTTATGGAATTTATATTTTGTCCTTGTGTGTTTTGATTCCTTTTAAATAAATAATGGATTCACAGAAGAGATTTCAAGTGATGAAGAGGAGACGAATGTAACTGCTCAAGCAATGCAGTCAAATAATGGAAGAGGTGAAGATGAGGAGGAAGATGATGATGACTGGGATGAAGAAGTATTGGAAGAAACTGCCCTTGAGGGATTCAGCACTCCATTGGACCTTGACAATAGTGTGGATGAATATCAATTTTTTACACAAGCCCTGCTGAGTATGTTGTTACTCCCTGAATCTTCAGATATGTTTTTCATTTCCATCTATTAGAAGTTGTTTGGGGATCTTCCCCCAAATTAGTTTAGATTCCCTTTAAATTTTTAATTTATTTTTAACTATAGAAATACCCAAACATACACAAAATGAGAGCAAATAGCATAATGAAACATCCATCACCCAATCCCAGCAACCTTAATCGTTGTAAAGTGGCAGGGTGAGGCTGCAGGGTATCCTCACAAAAGTAATTACAGGCAAGAGTATCTGCATATATTGTTCATCCTCTAGATATAAATGGATAAGGATTTTTGCAGAATGAAGTATCTCACATATGTTGCTTGAAAATTGTGGCCATAAACTTATTAGCAATTCACAATCCCCATGTGAATGAACAGAGTCCATTAGAGAGTAGATTTTTACTACATAAGCAATTTACTGATTTTATACAGCAAAGGACACTAGAAATACAGTTAAAGTACTCAAAGATTGGGAGAAAATATTTGTCATGTACATGTCATAGGCTTAAGACCCACAGATTACAAAGGCCTTCTATAAATGAATAAGACCAATAACCCAGTAGAAGAATGAGAGATATAAATGGAAAACTTATAGAATTAAAAGTAAATAATAAGCCAATGAAAGCATTTAGAAAATTATTATAAACAAATTATAATGAAAAAATCCCACTAAATAGGTTGTTTTATAGTTACATCATATTTCTATGGTAGTACCATAATTTAGCTTATTTCCACTGATGGACATATAAGGTATTTCCAGGGTTTTTTTTTACAAGCAATATTAAATTGAACATCCTTGTGTATAAAATATTGTTCCTAACAAGGCAATGGTAGTGTAATATATTGGCATTATTTAGTATGCCAATGTACTGGTTGTTACAAATACCATTAATGAACCACCTCTATGATTTATTGAAATTCAGCAGGAACAAGAGGTAGAGAGTACAGGGAATGATATTCCAAAGCATGAGGAAGAGAAGAGTGTAACTGTGGAGACTGGAATGTGGAGGGTACGCTCTAAGGCAGTTACTTCCAGACCTGGGTGTGCACCACAGGCAACAAAGAAGCTCTTAGGTCTTGGGTGGGATCTCAGGATATGTATTTTGAAAATGCTCCTCAAGAGCTAGGCAGTCAGCTTTGGCTCAGTTAGCATAGAGGGACCACTGCTTAAAGGCTCTGTGAAGTAGTAAAATTGTACCAAATTGTACCAGCCTTGAAATCTGGTGGGTTTTTTTTTTTCCTTTTTCTTTTTGGCCATGCAGCATGTGGGATCATAGTTCCCTGACCAGGGATCGAACCTGTGCCCCCTGCAATGGAAGCAGGGGTCTTAACCACTGGACCGCCAGGGAAGTCCCCCAGTCTTGAATTCTGGACTGAGATTGTCTTTATCCCATTGTCCATTAGGGTGTTTTTGAATGTTTTTCTATAAAGAGGTGACCTTGGGGATATGATAGTTTCCTTCAGGGGTATTATCTGATGATGATGTCCAAAGAGAAGTGAAGGGGGCTGGACTCGGGAACCAAGCGTTAGGAAATTACTTTATTGATTTAGGAGTAATAGGGCCCTGGAGTGGGAGGAAGGCATATGATGGGAAAAAGCCTATCAGTGGAAGACATCAAGAAAGCAGCACAGAATTGGATGTGGAGAGAGAATGATTAAAGATGTTAGGCATTTACAGTGGTTGACTAGGAGACTGATAGAACTAGTGATGGAAATGGGGAGATAAGGAGGGTTTGGAGGGTAAAATGTTAAATTTGGTTACAGTTGTACTGAGTTTGAGGTGAGCTATCCAAAGTAAAAGTCCAGGAGGCTTAGGGAACAGTTTTGCCTAAAGGTACAAATTGAGTTTTTGGTATAGAAGTGATGCTGAAGGAGCAGGTAGCATGAGAATTCCTGAGGACAATGGTCACAAGTGAGTGAGGTGTTTCCCAAGATCTGGATTTTAGGCAGCATTCATAGTTTGTAAAAACCCAGGAAGAAGAGGAGATGGGGAGGGAGCAGAGAACTAGGCAAAGCAGAGAATTGTGATGTCCCGACCTTCCTTTGTAGCCCCACGTAGGTCGAGTACTAAAGTGAGTACTCAGGAGTAATCCTTTGTTGGAATAAGTTTTATCGCCTATTGTCTATGATCATTTCATTGTAATTTGATTGTGTTATTAGTTATTCTCTGAAATAATAATTGTCATTGGACTCCTTTATTTTTCCTTCTCCCTCAACACACCCCCAAAATACAACAGCTGTGCAGAATCGGGATGCTGCCTGGTACCAACTGCTGATGGCACCGCTCAGTGAGGATCAGAGGAGGGCGCTACAGGAGGTGTACACACTGGCCGAGCACCGAAGGACGGTAGCAGGTCAGCCAGCATGATTTCTAGATCGGAGTGCATGTGTCAGAGTGCCAGTATTCAGCTTTTATTTTATGAGCCTGGTGGCACCTAAATACTGTTCTAAAAATTGTTAGAGGCCAACCTTTCAAGATAATAAGGAATTATCATTATTGTATGATCTTTTTAATCATTCATGGTATCTTAGCTCTGTGAAACACCATGTGTTAATGTGTCTTTAGTGGTGTTCTTATTCACACCCTTATCCTATTTTGGAGCCAAAGGTAAGATGTAAAAGTTGGGATGAATCTTGCTGAGGGAGAGTTAATCAGCTGGGTCACCCACCTAAACATCTAAACAACAGATGGGTCAAAAGCATTTTATGAGTTCTTGCAGGGAGCTTGTATTCCTAGAAATGAAATACTCTCCATTTCTATTTGTTGGGCTTTATGTGTTGGTGATTCTCGTTGATTTTCAGTTTTTGAGCTGGAGAAATTATTTTACACAGACGTTGTTATGGTCACTCCCAGAAAATTAATGGAAGATTTTGTAATTACAAAAGTATTTTAGTGGGGAACGTCAGGGAATAGGAATCTAGGGTTTAGAACCCAGGTTCTTCTGCTTGGATTTAGGCTTTAAGTCCTGTACAGATTCTGTATCGGCTCTCCTGATGTGAGAAGTCAGTGTGCCCTTTCAGCAATAGACACTAGCTTTGAGCCTTGTTTTTATTTTGCTCAGTTTTAGCAAATAGTCTTTCCAAGATAGAAAATATAACTACAGTCTTCCTTCGGTATCTGTGGGGGTGGGGTGGGATGGTTTCCCTGACCTGCCTTGGATACCAAAATCTGAGGATGCTTGTGTCCCCTGTTAAAATGGTGTGGTGCAGTGGGCCCTCTGTATCCGTGTGTTCCGTATCTGCTGGTTCCGCATCCCCAGACTCCAAGACGATGATACTTACTGACACGGGTTTATTAAAGGCTAATGTTCAATTGGGCAGAATAATTAATACCATGATTCATATTCCTTCACAGTACTAACTCTAAAGAATCTGGCTCCTTTGAAGTTATTTCCAACTTTGTCACCTTAAATACTCTTCTCTTTTCCCCCACTTTCTCGTGGCAAATGCTAGAGGCAAAGAAGAAGATTGAACAACAGGGAGGCTTCACCTTTGAAAACAAAGGAGTCCTCTCTGCATTTAACTTTGGGCCTATGCCCACCAACAACTGAAAGAAGGAAGATCAACTGACCAAATGTCATCGCTACGTGGTACGTCAGCCGGAAGGGAGAGGGTCAAGGGGAGCCGGGGCTGCTTTTTGTGCCACCTGCTGTGCCAGTTACTGCCTGGCGTCCGGCAGCACCTTTCTCCACCCCTGCATCCCCTTTGACCTTTCTCACCCTGAAATATATATTTTAAGCAGCTACTGTAATGTATGAAATTAAAGAACAACAAAATCATTGGACCGCAAAGGACAAAGCATATGCTCCAAAGGATGAATGACCAAGGTGGTTTTAGAGGATTGGATGGAATTGCACGTCTCAGGTTTTGCCATGCAGAATCAATGGATTTATGCGAATAACAGTGCCTTCTGTTGTACATGAATTATCTGAAAAAATTTTTTTGGAGTGCATTGCAATTTTTTTTAAGGCATAAAACATATTTCTAGATAAATGTAAACCTTGGCTATATGTTGACTTATTCTGCATTTCACTATGTGAATTTACTGTTAGGAAGTTAGCTACAAGCCACTCTGGTTTCAAAATCATCACTACTCCCCCTTTTTCCCACTGCTGCTGGGGGCTTTCTTCAGGGGTTGTACAATATGCACTGGCTCTGGTTTTTCATAAGGTGTTTTCTCCTAAAGATGTGGCTTTCCTAAGAAGTGTCTTATTCTCTCTTCCATCATATTTTTCAGCCCTGAAAGGGGTGGTATTTCTTTTGAGTCAGCCTATATGAATATTGATTTCACTCATAACCTAATAAGTTCAGGACTCAAAAATTTCTTGGCAGCAAGTGGCAGGGACTCTTTCATCACTGGAATTAACAATCAGTCCAAGTATATTCTGAACCATGTACTTAATTATGCAATTAATTGACAGTTATACTAAAGCACATTGGACTTCTATGAGAAAGGTGCTACATAAGCACACTGTCTTTCTGGATAGGGGCTTGCATTTTCAGTAACTTATCATTCCAGCTGTGTTGGAGCCGGGTCCAAAACATTTTGTAACAATATTTTTTATCTAGGAAAAAGACCCAAGTAAATCTAACTTCTTGCTTTCTCACACATCTGAATTTTCTCCTATCTAATCGGTCCTAGTTTTTATTATAACTCAGTTTGGCTTCTTATATTTTTCAAGGGTTGGAGATATCAGTCAGCTACACTCTGACATGGTAATGATGCAAGATAGCCCACGATAAATATTGCAGATGGAGGTTACAGCTGTTTTTCTGAACCGATTCAACACCAGAACATGGGTCACAGTGTTTTCATTCAGTAAAGCGAAAGTGGATTTTCAGAATTTAATATATTTCTGGATATGATACAGTTGTCCGTTTTTGTGAAATGTTTGCGGCTTATAGTTTCCATCAGTCGCTGGAGGCATTTTCTCCAGGTGCTTTCTATATTACCATCCCTTGTTAATATGAACTCTTTTTAGAATTTTAGGTTATTTAAGTAGTTTTTTACAGAAGTAGCCCAAGAAGCCGTGAGTTTCAGAGTTAAATGATCCCCTGCTTTCTTCTGCCCCCTCTTCCCAAGGCATTGATGCTGAATGTGCCAGCTGGCGGTTAGAAGAGAAAGATGGCATGGGGGAGATTGTAGACATCTTAAGCTTTGAAGCTCTTCTTTTTCTCCTCATGTCCCAAGTGGTTTAATTTTAACATATAAGTAACATGCCTTCACACTGGACTGTAAAAGGCATGTGATTTTATTTTTGTGATGTATTGTCTTCTGCAGTATTAAAGGGAAAGAGGTGTTAATGTGTATCATCCTATCTTGTTTTTGAAGCCAGGGTAGTTGTACAGTTTTGTTACCAGCAGTGCTAACCTGAATGTGATATGATTACCTTGGAAAGGCAGGAACTCATATGAATGTACTGTAAAATAAAATGCGGACTGATTCCCAGGATCTTGAACTCCTCTGTGTGAAATGTTTTCTGAAATGTGGAGGTGCTTTATGCAGGTGATAAAAACCCATCAGTGTGTGTTTTCCTGACTCCTGGGGACCTGGAGCAAGGTGACCGTAGGTCTGGGAGGGTAACAAGGGCTCATCAGGAACAGCTAAAGACTGGGGAGTGGTTGGGGCCTAGAGCCCCCAACCAAGGTGCCCAAATAAGAGCTGCAGAAGCTCTGAAAAAGCAAGGTCATTCAACCACATCAGGACCTTGAAGGAAAGGAAAAAATGCCTGAGGTGGAGCCATTTTCTGATGGGCTGCCGTCAAATTAGGAGTGGAATGGTAAGTGCTGGCCTTTTGATTCTCAAATGTTTAGCTAGCATGACAATAAGCTCCTCCTCCCCACCTCTAATTTATGTTAAGACCACACTGAACCAGTAAATTGTTAATCAGTGAAAATTCTAAAGAAAGAAAACAACGAAATTATGTCATTTATTTGATATGGTGAATTACAGTCCAGTTTTCTATTCAGCAGGGGAGACTGAAAATTGTAATAAATTTATGGAGGAAATCAAGGAAAACTTGGCCATGTGATCAGAGACCACCAGCATTTGTATGTATGTATACATGTGTGTATGCACGTGTTTTATCTATAAAAAAAATCAGATAAGCCTTAAATGGTAACCCTTCCTGTCCCCATTTCACTCTCTCCATCGAGATCAGTGTACAAGTGGGTTGGAAACTTCTCACTTGTGAGTAAGGCCACAAAATCAATGAAAAAAAGGTTGGACTATGTTTTTAGGAAGAAGCATAAACGGCGCAACTGTGGCTGATCCTGCAGAGGTGTGTATGCAACAGAACTTTGAGCGGCTGTGCAGCAGGAGAGTCTGGGGCAGACAGCAGTGCTGGTAGAGGGAGGAGAGGTGTACAAGGCTCTGACGTCAGGTGGGGAGGTGAGCGAATGCACATTGCTCCCTGCAGGGTACCTGAGAGGAAGTTCACCTTGGAGATCACCTAATTTGCCAAAAAGATTTCACAAGTACACGGGGGCCTCTCAAGAGCTAGGAGTTGGCGGCTTCCCAGAGCGTTTGGAATATGCCTGGAGCTGAGAGCAACTCAGGCAGGAGTGACCTTATGGAGACTTTTTCCCAAAAGGCTTCCTTGGGCATGAAGGGAAAACCTGGGGAGGATGAGAACTACCCAGCAAGGCCTCCTGGGCACCTGTGTCCCCCACAGAGCTCTTAGTTAAGAGTGACACACCATTCTCACTGCCTAGTGAGTGAGGACCGTCCCCTCACTTCTCCCCCTTTGCAGTCATTCTCTCCTGCTGCAGCTTGACCCTCACCCCTTACCTCCTCTCTTACGCCCACCTCACTGCCAAGATAGAATGATTTTTCAAAATGCAAATCTTGGTTGTATCACTAACCTGAGAGATTAAGACCTCTCAGCGGCTTTTAGGATGCAGATAAAATCATTAACGTGGCCCCAAAGCCCCTGAGTGATTGGCTCTACCTCAACTCTCTCATCCTTTTCTCACTGCCTTCTGCCTCCAATTCACTGGGTTCTTCTCCCTCCAGGCTCACAGATGCTCTTTTCTCCTCTTCCCCTCTGTCCTTTACCTGATAAATTCCTCTTCATCTTCACTTTGGAACATAAATATTACTTCCTTATGGAAGCCTTTCTGCTCCAAGGGCCCCTAAGTCAACTTTGAATCATGTATCCCACTTAAAATCAAATAATGTGCAATATAAGCTGTTAGAGCCAAATCTGTGTCCTCCTCACTACTGAAACCCCAGCACCTAGCATAGTGTTTTGCTTACAGTGGGTTTATCATTGGTACCAGGTCCCCCCAAAGAAGACTCTGGTAATAGCTACATTGGAGAATTCAGGAGGACTCAATATATCCCACCTAAAATCTAATTATTTACTTTCCTGGCTACAGTCAAACATATTTAAAGGAGGCCAATAATTTGATCTCCCCTTTAAGTATTTAAGTACTTTATTTAACTACTTTGTTAAGTATTTGCTCTATTTATTTGGTGGAGTTGGGGAGAAACTGATTTTTTATTAATAAAAATCATATACTTCTATTTTCAAAATAAGAAGCTTTATGCATTTATTACAGTTTTCCAAGCCAGATAACCCAATATTGGTCGTTCCCAATAACCAAAACTACAAATTCAATTTCCTAATTTTTAGCTCCCCGCAGCTGCTGATGTCGGACAACCCTCAGCTAGGTGGTGCCAGGATTGGGGGCATTTTCACATAAATTAGAATGTTCGACATTGGTAGATGCCAGCAAGAAGTATTTTTTTCATGAGGGTGTTGTCTGCTTTGGTGGGAACAAGACTAGTGTTCATTTCATAGTTAAAGGAGGAGTTGTATTTGGAAAGGTTCATTGCCTGGCGCCATGTTTCCCGTGTGTCCCAGTGAGGTTTCAGCCCTCCTTACAGCGGGGGCTCCAGGCCACTCCCTCTGGCCAGCCCCTTCGTGGGGTTGTGGTTGGGTACCATCGCCAGAGATTCTCGGAAGGCAGAGACAAGTTAAATAAGCAGATTGTTTACTTTCTCATTGTGCCTGCTTCTGACAGGCCTTCAACCTCTCTTTTTAACCAAGATTTGAAGAATATGGTACAGCCTGAACTTTGGATCTAGAGTTGTGTGACTCCAGTTGGATCCTTCTTCTTTGCTTGTGGTAGCCAGCCTGCGTGATGTGACCCCCAATGAACTCTGATATCCCTTGGGCTGTTCCTTCTCACACTGTCCCATGGTTGGACTGTGAGAGCAATGGCGTGTAGGAGTTACGGTATGTCACTTCCAAGATTAGGTTATGAAAGTCTGTGACTTACATCTTGGGTGTGTTTTCTCTCTCCCTCCTCTCTCCATGTGCTCTGGTGGGATCCATGTCATGAGCAGCCCAACGGTGAGGACCACATGGTGAGGAACTGAAGCCTCCTGCCAGGAGACACATGCATAAATTAGGAAGCAGATGCTTCAAATCTGTCAAGTCTTCCGAGGCCACAGGCCTAGCTGGCATCTTGACTATAACCTCCTGAGGGACCCTAAATCATAATCATCCAGGTAAGCTACTCCTGGATTCCTGACTCTCAGAAACTGTGAGACAATAAACAGTTGTTGTTTTTAGCTGCTAAGTCTGGTGACAATTTGTTATGGTGCTGTAGATAACTAACACACTGTTTACAAAAACTCTCCTATGCTGTGTACTATGAAAGTAAATAATATACCCTGGATTGACAGGAAATAGAATGCTGACATCTGATATGAGGCAGAACTAGGTAATCTCCAAGATTTCTCCCCACCCCAAGATTCTACAATAGGTTGAAACTGAAGACTGCCTATGATACCCAAATTTCCCTAAAATAGTCTAGATTTTCTACTTTCAAACTAAGCTGTATCTAAAAACAGATAAGACAAAATCTGTAGCTCAGATTCAGTTTACATTGTGTTTATAGATGTTAGGCATTTGTTCTCAAGTATTACCGTTTATCTTAATTTTTAGTCAGCTTTATTTTTTAAATTTTTTAATTTTTTTTTTTTTCCCGTTACGCGGGCCTCTCACTGTTGTGGCCTCTCCCGCTGCGGAGCACAGGCTCCGGACGCGCAGGCTCAGCGGCCATGGCTCACGGGCCCAGCCGCTCCGCGGCATGTGGGATCTTCCCGGACCGCGGCACGAACACGTATCCCCTGCATCGGCAGGCGGACTCTCAACCACTGCGCCACCAGGGAAGCCCAGTCAGCTTTATTTTTTAACATGCAAAACTTTCTATAAATGAAAAGGCATGGTGTAATTTATAGGCTATATTTTAATTGTCATAAAGCACCATTTGAAACCATGGCTGAATTAATTTTTGACATATTCAGGCATTGTCTTGAGTTACACTGACTCAGTGGGTCAGCTCTACCAAACTCATGAAATGAGCCTGCTAGAAGAACTGCTGCAGGATGACTTGGATTTTAAAATTTTTAATATTTTAGGGAACAAAAGTATTAGAAGTGTTTCTTCCTTTGGAAGCTGAAAGCTTGATAGCAGTTCAAGAACAACTTGGAAATACCAATCATTTGGTTATCTTTATTTTTGTTTCCAAAATTGCAGATGAACTTTGTGGCCTGGGACTCTCAGAAAACTGCCAATTTCTGTTTTGATTTTTTTGAAAATCAAAGTAAAAGGAGGAACGGTAAATGACTATATTTTTGATTTTAGAAATTATGCCAAAGTGTCATAGTAATATCTCATCAAAGAACAGTTTCACATTCCCCATTGGTTACTGGACTTAGCCATTAACAAAATAATTTCTGTTTTACAGAATATTTATTGTTGTAAGTATTATTATTATTATTAGATATTACTAATTAATTGATAGCCAAAGTTGCTCAGGCAGGAGAAGGGTAATTTTTTACACAACGTAAGTTTAGAAAATCTGAGTCTCTGCATTTAGCTCCTGATTTTCACACTGGCCTGTTAGGAGTTTCTTTATCTGTAGAACAGGGTAGAGGGAGGCCTGGCTGCCTTGGGGAATTTTGTCCTCATAACATGAGTGATATTTTATAAAAGGAGAATTGTCTCTATTCTTAGTTAAAAAAATTTTTTTTTTTACCTTGTAATTCAGAATGAGAAACAGAAAGGAAAAAGAGGGAATTATGTAGAAATTATTTTATACTTCATTTTAAAAGCCAAGTTATGTTGTTTTCTATTTGCAAAAATGCTATATTCTTCAAAGGTAGTATGGTTCTTGAAAAATAGTATAGCTGTGCCTCATATCACGCTATAAAAATTTCAGGAACCTACATTCATAGAGGAGCTAAAAGACAAGACACTTAGTAGATACCTCTTTAAGGAGCAAACACAAGTTGAAATTTTGAAAGTAGTTAACTGAGAAACTGCTGACTGGTTCTGGGGGTGGAGGTGTCCATTACTGTGATTTTTTTTTTTTTTTTTTTTTTTTTTTTTGCGGTACGCGGGCCTCTCACTGTTGTGGCCTCTCCCGTTGCGGAGCACAGGCTCCGGACGCGCAGGCTCAGCGGCCATG
>NC_041219.1:77445221-77465410 GCF_002837175.3 Physeter macrocephalus | reverse complement strand
CTCCCGGACAGGGGCACGAACCCGTGCCCCCTGCATCGGCAGGCGGACTCTCAACCACTGCGCCACCGGGGAAGCCCTACTGTGATTTTGGATTAGGTTTTTATGTTCCTAAACCTCTATCATCTCTTGTGAATATAATTTTTCCCCCTTCTGCTAGGCTATGAAGAGAAAAAGGAATTTTGAAGGGCAAGTGGTCCTTGCCCCTGAGAGAGGGGAGAAGCTAAAAGTCGCCAGAACTCCAGGAAATTCATATGGTTGCAGGATGGCAGCTGGGAGGTTGGGAAGGGGGAGCTTGGCTGTTTCCTCTGCTCCTGGTTCTAAGATGCACTTAGGGAAAACTCTGTATAAATCTTTTCCTTACCTAGCCCCTCTATGTATTTGTTTGTTTCTCTTGATAATTAGTCATATGGTTCTTATCTTTGCATGCTGAGTAATTCTTATTTAATACTGGAACTTGTGTAAAAAAAAAAAAAAAATAGAGGCCCGGGAATTCCCTGGAGGTCCAGTGGTTAGAACTCCATGCTTCCACTGCAAGGGGCACGGTTTGATCCCTGGTCAGGGAACTAAGATCCCGCAAGGCAAAAAAAAAAAAAAAAAAAAAAAGAAAAAAAAAAGAAAAAGAAAAAAGAGCCTCCATATGATGATGCCTTTCAATGGAGAAAGTTCAAAATTTTCTTTAAGATAACAGAGTAGAAGAAGGGGGAACTCATTGTAATACAATCAGAGACTGGTCTGGGTTGAGGTTAGTTTGCAGTTTGGGTAAGATTCAGTCTACTGCTTGTTTGCCCTGTACCTAGGGCTTGGCCCTTCAGAGTTTCAGTTAAGAGATCAGTAGGTCTGGGTCTCCTTAGCGCCAAGAACTATGGGAATTTCTGCCCTGCTTTTCAGTGGTTTTCAGCTTAGCTCTCTCATCTTCCACCATGCACATCTTTAGAATTAGCTGAATGCCTTGATGGGGGAGACCAGATCTCAGGTCTCCAGCTTTGGCATTCCGGTCCTGAATGCCCACCCAAAGCTGTTTCTCTGTCTCCCCAGCAGAGACCTTCTGTCTGGACCTAGCTCAGATCCTCAGTCTTCAGCCCAGGCTCAGAACTGGCAAATACCTCTTGGAATAGTCAACTGCCAATTCTCAGCAACTTTACAAATGTTCTGTCTCTCAACCTCTAGTACTTTGCTTTTGCAGCTCTCTGATACCTTAGTAAACACGATTTAAAAGGTTTATCTGGATTTTGTAGTTCTCAGTGGGAGCATTTTCCTGCCATGAATTCCATCATATCCAGAAGCAGAAATATACCGTTTTTTTTGTCCATTTGATCTGACCTGGACTGAGAGAAATGAAGTAAAGTCTTCCACTACTGTTTCCACCTGTTTCTCCTTGTGCCTCCTATAATTTCTGCTTTTATCAATATTGTTGCTACACTGTTTAGTACAGAGGTATTCAGAGCTGTTACATCTTCATTTTGGTTTGTATGCTTTGACACTATAAAGTGCCTTTATTATTGCTTTTTGGCCTGATTTCTATCTTCTCTAATATTTTATTACAACAGCCACTTTCTTTTTGTTTTGCTTTTTCCTGGTATGTCTTTGTTCATCTTTTTAACTTTTCTGAGTAATTTTGTTTTCAGTGTTACTCTTATATATAGCCTAGGAATTGGGTTTGTGACCTAGATTTGTGACTCAATCTGAAAATCAATCTTTTTCTTTTATTAGGTAAATTAAACCTACATTTATTGGTTAATTTTAGATCTATGATATGTATAACATTTTATTATTGTTTTTAAATTCACAGCTCCTCCTTTTTTATTTTTTATATTTATTTATTTATTTGGCCGAGCCGGGTGTTTGTTGTGGCATGTGGGATCTTCGGGGCCACATGCGAGATCTTTAGTTGTGGCATGTGGGATCTAGTTCCCCGACCAGGGATCAAACCTGGGCCCCCGGCATTGGGAGCACAGAGACTTAGCCACTGGACCACCAGGGAAGTCCATGTGTAACATTTAAAAAGTCTCTTCTATGTAGTCTCTTTCTTTCTGATAGTGACTACATAATTATATCTTTAATACCTTTATTTTCTTTTTTCTTTAGAATAATATCTAGAATTTTCCTAATATAAGCAGCATTAAAATTGCTTGTATTCTCTTCTTCCCCTTCATCCCTTCCCCTCCATCCCACAATTTTGGTAAATAATGTCATCTTTCTTAGTGTTGACTTTTGTACTGTCAAGTATGTTTTACTTCTAAAACTTAATTTTTCAACTTAATATGTCTCTTGGTTTCTCGGTATTATAGATGAAGCAGTCAGTGAGCTTATTCTTTTTTCCACTTTCCCTCTTATCTTTCCGTTTTTTTAGGTTATCTTTTTTAAGTTGTCAGATCACATACCACATATATTCTATTCTGTCACCCTTATTTTTCTCTTTTTTTGATCTTATATCTATGGGTAGATATATTTGCTGCCCGTAAGAAGTCTTTTTACTGAGGCTTCCTCAGTCATCCCTTGACTGGTTACAGTTTTTCCTCTAGTAGTTTCCTTGAGAAGAGCTCACACAAACATTCCCTGAATTCTGGAATGTTCAAAGCAATTTGGTAGAATTAACTGTTGGAAGGAATGTGACTAAAAGCTCTCTTTCTGGCAAGAGTATAAATTGGTACAACCACTGGAAAGCAGGTTTGCCACAACTCATAAACATTCACTACTCTAGGACTCAGAAATTTCATGTCTATTCAGGGACAATTCATGCACAGGTATACCAGGAGTCACAGAGAGGGCTGTTCATAACAGCACTGTTTATGATAGTAAAAACTGAATGACCACCAAAAAACAGATAGATAAGTAAATCAAGGTATATTCCTCAAATTAAACTTTATATACCAGTCAAAATTAATAATCTATAGTTACACTCGATAGTATAGACAAAATCTTAGCAATGTGCTGTATTTTACTAATTCTCATCTTTGTCATTTTAATACTTGTAAAATTGTGATATATCTTACAATTGATGGCATGTCATCATTTAATTAGAAGATATTATTTTTTCTTATTTTATTACATAAAATAATGCTGTATCTTACATTTGATTGGGCCTTATATTCAATGACATATGCTAATAATGTGTGAGAAAATGAAGTGTCAGAAGATTATCATCATAAATATGATGCCCTTTGTGTAAGGCTGAAACAACTAAAACTAAGCAGTTTTTATTTATGAACACATATATGTGACAATACTATATGTGTTCAAGGGAATAATAAAAAAATGTCAGGATGGTGATTCCTTCTGGTGGGGGAAGTTAAATGGATGGGATGGGAAAGGTAGATGAAGGTTATTGTTTGAGTTCTCATGTTGGTTTCATGGGTATTTATGTTATTTAACATAATGGCTTATTTTAATAATCAATAATTAACATGATAAAGTTATCATAAATCAAATACATATACATATAATATTGATACATAAATGAGGACATGTATGGACTAAGAATGCAGATATGTCATGAACCAAGAATTCTGACTCATTTTATACGCCTTAGGTTGAAACTTTATATTAGAAGTAAAACTTGGCTGGTTCATACTGTCCTTGAGTATAAGTGTTGAAACTATCTTCTGGCATTGAATGTTGCTTTTGAGTAATCTGACATCTGCCATCATTCTGATTTCTTTTTTCTTTTTCAAATGATATAATCTTTTTGCTTGGATTTCCAAATGATTTTCTGCCTGTTTAAAGACAATGGCTTTACTAAGACATGTCTGTTTTGTTGAAGCTGGATCAAATTTCCCTGATATACAGTGTGCCTTTTCAATAGGTAGGCTCAGGTCATGTATTTCAGGACTATTTTCTATAATTATATTTTCAAATACGTATTCTATTCCACTGTTTTGACTTTCTTCTTTTGGACTCTGTGCATGTGTGGGATATAATTTACTTGTCTTCTGTATCTATGATTTTGTCTCTAATCCCTTTGATTTCTTTCTCTATTTTGGTTTAATTTTGCTTGCTTTCTCCACTTCTTTCCTGCCTATCTCTTACTGTGCTTTCCATAGTATCTATTTTCCCTTGTGCTTTTTAATAAATCTTTATATTTGATTTTGGTTTTCTTTCCTGAGTCCTGACAACTCCTCTTTCTCTTCTTCCTCTTATGGATCCTGCCATCAACATCTGTGTCTCTTCCTTTCTTCTCTTAGTTCTTCTATTTCTGCTTTGCTGTCTTCCTTCATAATTGTGATTTTATTTGAATACAGTTCTTATCTGGTCTGTGACAAGTCTTTCTGGTGGATTTTCTTATTTATAGGAAAGTTTTGCGGTGCTTTCCCACATTTTCTTATTGTACAGAATTTTTATAGACACTATCTATATCAGTTATTTTTGTAGTTTATATTTTCCTGAACTAGCTACTGGCAGGTGATTTGTAGGTAAGCAGGCTCAAGGGTTATCTCCTTTGTTGGTATAGTGAAAGACTTTTCTCCACATCTCATGTCTTTTTTCAGTCCTCCTTTATCACCTTCTCTTATGTTAAATAGATATTCTGGTGTACCATTTAGAATAATACTAACTTAATTCCAATGGTATATATGTATATATATATGTATATATATATGTATACACACACACACATACATACATATATACATTTTGCTTCAACATAGCTCCCTTTGTTCCCTCCTCCCTTGCATTGTTATTAATTGTGTATAATTTTACCATCGTCATAGTGATTACATCTTTATTAGTTAGAAGTACATCAATATAGCAGTATCATTATTATTTTATACTGTTGTCTTTTAAATCAGTTAAGAGAAGAAATAAGTAAAAAATACATTTATGTTGTGTTATACATTTACCTATGTGTGGTAGACAGAATAATGGTTCCCCAAAGATGTTCATGTCCTAATCTTCAAAACCTGTTATAGAATTAAGACTGCTCAGCAGCTGACTTTAAGACAGGGGAGGCTATCTTGGATTAGCCAGGTGGACACAATGTAATCACAATGTTTTTAAAAGTGGAAGAGGGAAGCAAAAGAGAAGATCAGAGTGATAGGGGAAGGACTCAACCCACCATTTCTGACCTTGAAGATGTAGGAAGAGGACCACAGTCAAGGAATACAGGTAAATTATAGAAGCTGAAAGAGGGAATTCAGTGGATTTTCCCCTAGAACTACCAGAAAAGAATGCAGACCTGCTGACACCTTGATTTTAGCCCAGTGAGATATGTTTTGGACTTCTAAACTTCATGAGATAGTATATATGCCTTGTTTTAGGCCACTAAGTCTTTGGTAATCTGTTACTGCAGCCATAGGAAACTAACCCGCTATGTAATTACCTTTACCATGTTCTTTATTTCTTCATGTGAATTCAAGGTCTAGTTTCATTTTTTGTTTTTTTCAGCCAGAAGGATTTCTTTTAGAATTTATTGTAGGGGCAGATCTGCTAGCAACAATTTTTCTAAGTCTTTTAAAAATCTGGTTATGTCTCTATTTCACCTTCATTTTTGGATAGTTTTGCTGGATATATACTCTTTAGTTGACTTTTTCTTTTCTTTGAGCACTTTATCATCCCACTCTCTTCTGGCCTCCATTGTTTCTGAAGAAGTCAGCTGTTAATCTTATTGAGGATCCTTTGTGGTGGATTGCTTTTCTCTTGCTGTGTTAAAAAATTTCTTTATGTCCTTAGACAGTTTGATTATGATGTGTTTAGGTATGGATATGTTTGAATTTATCCTACTTAGGGTTTCTTGAGCTTCTTGGCTGTGTAATGTTTTTCATCAAATGTGGGAAATTATCAGTCATTTCTATTTCAAATCTTTTTTTCTGCCCCCTTCTCCCTGCCTTTTTCTCTTTAAAACTGGCACCTCTGTGTATGCCCCTCTGAACTTCACCTGGTTCAGTGTGGTGTCTTCAGCCTGTTTTTGTGCTCCCCTGGTTGCTTCACCCAATGCTGTACCTACCTGAGAAGGTGATCCCTTCATTTTGGCTGCTGCTTTTGATATTTGCTACTCTTGATACCTCTGGGCACCTTCCATCTTTCTCTCTCTCTCTTCCCCAGCACTTGAAAACTATTCAAAGTCAGTCCTGTCCACAGCAGGTCTCATTCAGGTGAGGTCCTCCTCTTCTGGGAGAATACTTTCACTGGTGATTTCTGAGGTCTGTTGCTGCTACATCCCTCTGCTCTCCTGTGCTCTCTCCTTCCTGCCTTCTGCTCAGCTGCTTTTTAAAGCACTTCCATTTCAATTTAGACTTAGCGGGTTTTCTATGTTTCCCAGTTTCATGAAAACTGAGTTTGTGGCTTTAAAAACTCTGTGTGTTTTTCCTGTGGTTTTCAAGAGAAGTCATGGGAAGATTCATTAAACGACCACCATATTTATACCAAATAGCCTCCAAGTATGTTAAAAAAATTGTTAGCGTATTTTCAAAACCTATTTACAGTGTTCAGAAGAAAGACAAGACAAAAACAAAGCTGGCCCAGAGTTTCAGTCAGATGTTATGTCTGTTGTTTTGTTCACTTCAGTGCACAACATTCAAGGGGGTTGGGGATCAGTGTGATGTTACAGGAGGTTGGTCACATGTCTAAGTTGAATTTTGAGCAGGTTTGGGAAAACCCCTTAATAGGACCTACATCAAACATGAAAGTATTTAGTTTCTTGGTGATTTTCTTCAATTAATCTTGGGAAAAAAACGAGATGCAAAGAAAGAGAGAAGGCAATGGAATTTTGCAGACACAATAGAAGATGCAAGTTGAGATGATGCTTTGGACTAATGAGTAGGATAGAAAAAAATGATTTCTTTCTCTGATTAGATAAGCAATCACACAAAAGTGGACAGATGGGTTTTTGATGTAAAACATAGTTTGAGAGCCTTGTGATATTCTCAGAAAATTTTCACTTTAAGTTTGTAAAAGCAAGTCAAGTTTCAATTGATAAAGCGGTATCATGTGATTCTAAGTCTTGTTATATATGTTATACTGTGTATTTAGCTAATACACATTTTAACAGAAAAGGCATAAGTGACTGGATTATGAACCTCATCGTGTGTCAGTTATCCATTCCAAACTCATGGCATTTCTAGTGCTGTATGCATCACCATCCACCAGATGACAGGGTCAGCTCTGCAAGTCTTGTGCTTTGGAGAAAGAACAAACAAACCTATTTAGCAGCAAAAATATCAGGAAGTCTTCAAGAGCTTGGTTTCAGATAGCCTGATAGAAGGTAGAGGAGATCTGTTTGTGGAAGGGGATCCTTTTCATAAGCCTCCAAATCACAGGCTGTTTACTAATTCTTGGCTGCTGAGGCTAGTCCTAATAACTCCTGATAAACACACCCACACAAGATGGGGAGGCCCTACCGTGAAGTGCTGGGATGAGATACAAGAGAGCAGCAGCAAGGGCTGCTGCTGTAATGTGATCTCTCCAGATGGATTCTTTCATCTCAGGTAAAAAGTTCAGTCCTATGATCTCATTCTGTTTTTTGCAAACATTGCAATGGTTGACTTTATTATAGGGATTAACATCTATGATTAAAGTGATGTAATGTCAACAATCCTTTCTTAATCCTATATTGATTCAACAACTGCTGTGTATATGCTTTGGTTCAGTTAAATATGGTCGACTAGTTTGTAGACCCCTGAATTCCAACAACAGCAACTGATATAGTGCAGCTGCTGAGCTGATAACCCTTCTTTATGACAGTGTAACAGAGTGGAATGATATTAAGTTACTCTGAATACAACAGGCATGGCTCTTCATTTGTCTGTACTATATTAAAATATATTCATATTTTAAAATCATGTAGCTTTTATTTTGAAAACACTCAAACTTTGAGTTACAGACCAGATTATTTCATGACTTTTTATGAAACTTTAAAATGTAATAAATAATATAATCCACTGATGATTTGTATCAGTATTAAAAATGATTATTTCAAGGACTTTTATAATCCCTTAGTGATAAATGATGCCTACGTAGGCATGCTGCTCGTGAAATGGGCTCAGAGTCATTTAAAAAAATAATAGTATGGGTGTTTCTCTTCCCTCACTGGCTAAATTCTGCATCAACACACTCTGAGTGGCAAAGCTGAGAGAACATAGTGGAGAAATAGTGAGTGGGTGAGATGCCTGAAAGGATTTAAAACAAAAATGTAAGAGCACCGGAGGAGTAGGTTTACACTGTGTCACACCCTCCCCTCCCACCCCACCCCCCGGCCTCTCCCCAGCACAAAACACACGCCTGTATACTTACTACTTCAGGAAATATAGCACGATAGCAGGGTTACTTGTATCATCGGCCTTGAAGTCACAGCCTCTCCCCCTCATTTCCCCACCACACCGATAGTCCTTTTCTGATGAAAATGAGGGATCCCAGATGCCTCTGTGGGGTTTTGGGCAAAACCATATTCTATAGAGGAACTCCATAGGGGATGGTGACAAGCAGATCAGTTTGATCCTTTCTTTATGATAAATATGGATTCCACAAGACATGCAGAAGCGGAAACTGTATCTCACTGTTTCCTGAGATGTGGGCTGGTACTCCATGGGGCCTGCTGTTTAGCCAAGTCTTTGGGATCAAGAGTGGTTGAACAGCCAAGAGGAAGATGATGACCTGTGAGACCTAACACGCTCCTGAATCTTTGTGAGAGACCCTTGTCACCGAAGGTGTCCAGGCATGTCTCTTGTAATCCTGGAAAGCCAGCAACTAAGTTTCTGCTTTAGGGTCTCTGTCTGTATTCCATGTTTCTCCCCAGACCAGAGAGAGCAAGAGGTTGCAGAAAGAACAAAGAGGACATGCTTTGGAGTCCCTGGGTTCAGATTCTTGCCACTGAGCTGAATATCAGCCACCGTCAGATCATTTAGTTCAGATAATCCAAATACGGTCTGTCTTATTCACCCCATAGAGTTCTTACAAGGGTTCAATAAAGTCATAACATATCAAACATATGAAGATTTTTGAACGTTGTAAACGGTTGTAAAATCTTATTGATTATATTTCATCTCTTAGCTCATCCACAGAAGGACCCTCTCCCTCACCCTCCCTGACCCACCCAGTACTCTCTCTAACCCACCCCTAGCCCACCCCTCCCAGCATTGCCCTGGGCCCTCCACACTTCCGCATGTGAGACTCCCCTGGGAAGTGAGGCTCCTTTCTACTGTCACACCTGTTTTCACTAGAATAGACCTTTCATTCTCACCTCCTTTTCCTAATTCTGCCTCCAAGAACCCAAATCTTGCTTAATCCTGCTCAGGGGGAGAGGGGGGAAGGAACTAAGCAGCAGATGGAATCAGAACCTAATTTATTTGGCAGGAAGAATTGGAAACACTGTTTTTATCCCATTCCATAGATGGAGAATAACAAGGTCAGCAAGTATCTATTGCGTTCTTACTAGGAAGCTGGCTCCAGGGATGAGCCAAAAGGAGAAAGCTACACTCCCTAGTCATTGATGACTGGGTGGGGGAGAATGGGAGGGGTGTTGCTCCAGAAAACTTTATGGATGCTTGAGAAAGTGAAAAATACTGCAGCACTCAAAAAATATTCAAGCGTAATCTACATAAAATAAGTTCACTTTCTTAAGTGTCTAGTTCAATGAATTTTTGGCAAATGTATAGTCATCTAACCATCATCACAGTCAAGATACAGAAATGTCCATTACCCCCAGAAGTTCCACTGTGTCCCTTTTCAGCCAATTCCCTTCCACTACCCCCAGCTCCTGTCAACCACTGGTTGATTTTTCTCTCCCTGCAATACTGCCTTTTCTAGAATGCTATGTAAATGGAAATATAGATAGAGTATGTAGTCTTTTTATACATGTATTAATAATTCCTGCTTTTTATTGCTTAGTAGTATCCCATTGTACATATATATCAAATTTGTTTATCCATTCTCCAGTTGATGGGCATTTGTGTGTTTCCAGGTTTTGGCTACCATGAATAAAGCTGTTATGAACATTCATTTAGAGGCCTCTGTGTGAACATAGATTTTTGTTTCTCGTGTGTAAATACCTAGGATTTGGATTGATGTGTTACATGGTAGGTGTATGATTACTTTTACAAGAAACTGCCCTGCTGGTTTCCAAAGTGACTGCATGAAGGTTTCAGTTGCTTCACATTCTTGCTGACCCTTGATATTGTCGATTGTTTTGATTGTGGTTATTGTATTGGTATGCAGAGTTATTTTGTGGATTTGATTTTCATTTCCCTGATCATTAGTGACTTTGAGCATCTTTTCACATGCTTATTGGCCATTTATGTATCTTCTTTGATGATATACCTGTCCAAATCTTTAGCCCATTTCTAATTGGGTTGTCTTCTTATTATGAGTTGTATTTTTCCTATTCTTCTTATTGAGTAAAATTTCCGTACGTATTCTAGACACAAGTGCTTTATTGAATGTATGTTTTGCAAATATTTTCACCCAATCTGTGGCTCATCTGTCTTTTCACTTTCTTAATAGTGGTTTTTAAAGAGCAGAAGTATTTAATTTTGATGGCATCCAGCTTATCAATTTTCTTCTTTGATAGTTTGTGAGAAATCTTTGCCTAACTAACACAAGGTCACTGTTATTGGTTGAATTGTGTCCTCCCCCCTCCCACTCCCCCCGGCCCCAAATTAATATGTTGAAGTCTTAACCCCGACTTAACCTCGGAATGTAAACTTATTTGGAGATAGGGTCTCTGTAGAGGGAATCAAGTTAAAATGAGGTTATTAGGGTGGCCTATCCAATATGACTGGTGTCCTATAAGGAAAAGAGGAAATTTGGAGATGGACAGACAGACACACACACACACACACACAGACACACGCACACACACAGGGAGAATGCCCTGTGACCATAAGCCAGAGATTGGGGTGATGCATCCATAAACCAAAGGATGCCAAAGATGCTACAAAGCACTAGAAGAAGAGAAAGGCATTGAACAGATTCTTCCTCGCAGCCCTCAGAAGTAACTAGTCTTGCTGACACCTTGACCTTGGACTATCAACCTCTAGAGTTGTGAGATAATAAATTTCTGTTGTTTCAGCTATTCAGTTCATGGTGCTTTGTTACAGCAGTCCTAGCAAACTAATATAGTCACTAAGATTTTCTCCTACTTTTTTTCTAGAGGTCCTGTAGCACTTCTGTAAGATTAATCTGGCAGAGATATGAGAGAGTTCCTGAGTTCAAAATGATTTCAGAATGAGTTTAAGGAGGTGGATGAGGCTTGTAGCAATAAAGTTTTTATAGGAATAAAGAAACTCTGCCTTGGCTTTGGCAAGCAGAGAGAAGAAGATTTCATCTTTGTGAAAACGAATTTCACTGAACTAAGAAGCCATAAAAGTTGGGCACTGTTTCACTATAATTTAATGAATTGGAAATGTATATATTTTGGACCAGAAGCCGCAGTTTGCCAAATCATCATTCTTTTGTCCATTCTGAGGAAATTCATGGCTTCTTCATAGGTCGTGTCCAAATCCAAGGTTTTGGAATTAAGGAGCAAAGTGCTAAGTGGGGTATTTAGTAGCTAAGATAGGCAACGAGCTTGTGTTAGATTTTTTGCAGAGGCCACTCGCTGAATTGTGTCTCAGGTCTCAGCAGTGTTTGGTTACCAACCTCTATTTAATCTATCTTCTTATAAACATAGGGAATTGAAGAAATTCAACTAGAAATTGTGGACGGCTCACAGTATACTCAGCATTGTCAGGATAAGTAGAAACCTATGAGTTGAAGACCCAGTGCTTCAGAAATATTCAGTGCACTGGATTCCAGCCAGTGTGTTTATTAAGGACACCACTCCTTCATTCTCCTGGCTTTTTAAGGTAGTCTTGGGGGTTCAGTGCCCATGTTGGGACCCTCGGTAAAGAATTAGAAGAGTGCTAGATGGCAGAAGATGCCAATTTATTATAAAAAGAAGTGCTGCAGCATTCAAAGAAAACACATGATACGTGGATGAGGATGATGATATCTCATTTCTTTGAGCTAAAAAGAAGGGGATATTATAATCATGTTTTACAAATGAGGAGACTGAATTAGAGACAGGCTAGAAGGACATATTCAGATATACCAGCGATATCTAGCCAAGGTTTTCAATTAAAGGTTTTTTTTAAAGTATTATTCTGGTCACAAGTATCTTCTTTACTATTACAAAATCTTGCTTCATCAGGATGTATGGAAGATTATTGCTCCACAAGCTTCCAATCCCTCTCTTCCCCCAACCTCCGCGGGTGCTGCGCCTACCCTTCCCGCCCTGCTGTGCTTGACTCTGGACTCGGCCACCTGAATTGACTTAGGCAATGGGATGTCAGCAGATGCGAACAAAGTCTTGAAATGTGCTTGCACATGTGGGTTTGCTCTCTCCAACTCTTGACTTTCACCATGAGAGGAACATGATGTGGACACTGCTCATCTAAGGAGGATGAGAGATGTGGAGCCGACCTGGACCCGACCTACAGCCGGGAGTCAGGCCCACCCTAGCCGAGCCCACAGATGTGTGAGGCGGCAGCATGCTGCTGCAAGCCACTGAAGTTTCCAGGTTATTTGTTAAGTATCTTTGTTTGCGTAATACTCCATTAAGACATAATTTTGTAAAGCGCAGAATGGTTATAGGTAGCACAGTGTAGCCCACTGTGCTTATGTACTGCATAGACTGGAAATAATCAGAATGGAGGCTGAATGGTCTGAAGAACCAGCACAGGACTGGAAATCAGAAGACCCGGGTTGCAGTGGTTTTTCTACCTTTAATGATAGTAGCTTATCTTATGAAATGCTCACCAGGTGCCAGGCATTTTTCTCGCACTTTTATTAACTCACTGAATCCTCATAACAACCTTATGAGGTACATTTATTGATATCCCTACCTTAGATATGAGGAAACTGAGGCACAGAGAGATTAAGAAGCCACCTGAGGTCTCACAGCTAGTAAGTGGCTGGACTGAGATTGGCACCTTGCCGGGCAGTGTAATGGATGCTGTCGTGCGCCACCCAGGTGCCTGGTCACAACTGAGGCACTCGTTTTCCCAGATGCTGGGAGAGTTGGCACCTGATAATTCTCAGCTGAGTCCCTCTCTGGGAGTTGTCCTTGACCGAAGGGAGCTGCCTCACTCAAGTTACATCCATTCTTGGGGGAGAGCACATCCAATGTCTGGTCAATATGTGGCCAAAAGCCTGGTCAAAACTTCTTTGTCTACATTAGGGACAACTTGAAGTGCCTTCCAACTCAGGAGCTCTCTGAAAGATCAGACTAGTCCTTTGAAGCTACTCCATCATCTCTGCCCAATCCCGCTTCCCTCATTTCCTTACAGGTGCTGGTTTTTAAAACACTCCCTAACAAGCCTGCATACAAATAACCATCCCAGAGTCTAATTCAAGCAACCCAACCTGAGATAGCTGCATTCCAGAGTCTGAGTTTCTAGACACTGTGCAGCATTGCAAGGTATCTACTTGGAGTTGCATTATAAAGTAGGGACGATAATGCCTGTCTTATTGAGAGGGTCAAAAGTGGTAGCATTTCACATTCATTTTTCACTCTGGAGTGTGGCGGTCTGCCTTCTGTTCCACCCTTTCCCACTCCATGGATGCTTTTACCATTATGGTCATCCATGACTTTTAACGACAAAACCCAACTGACGTTGTTTATACTGGACTCTCCTGCATTTGATTTTATCATCACTTGTGAACTTGGTCTTCTGACGATTGTTTTCCACAAGATTCCAACTCTCCCTTTCTTGTTCAGCTATCTGCTGCATATTCGTGACTCCCTACCCCAACTTCTTCCCCAAGCTTTGGAATAATTGTTCCACAAACAGTTGAACGTGCATTGCTACTTGTTTTCTTCAAGTTCCTCAAACTCAGCATTTCCAAAATGGAAATCATCATTTTCTCCAGCAAACCTGCCCTTCCTTCTGTAATCTGCTTTCATTGGTGCTACCATCCTTCCAGGCCACCATTCAAACAAAAAGGTGTTTTTCTTTAATAGTTCCTCGTCCTCACCCCCACATTAAATAAGCCTGCCTAATTTTCTCCTTGTCCCCAAACTTCTCCACTGTGTCCCCCCCACTCTATTCCTTCTGTCATTGCCCCCCTTGAGACCCTCACCAGCTCTTGTCTGAGCAACTGCAATAGCTTCCTAAGTGGTCTCCTTGCTTCCAGACTTGCTTTCTCAAATTCAACATCCAAACCACAGTGTATGTGATCTACCCAAAAGGAAAATCTGATTATGCCATTCTTCTGCTTAAAACTCCTCAGTAGCCCACATTTTCTACAGGGTGATGCCAATAAAAAGCTCTTTATAATCAGAATCAGTGCAGTACAGTGCAGTGGCCAAGATGTGGGTTTTAGAACCAGGCAGTTGGAAAAGATCCCTGGCTTCTCTGCTTATTGGTGGTGTGGCCTTGGGCAATACCTTTAACCTCGCTAACAGAATGGAGATATAATAAAGGTATCTACTTGAGGCAGTTACTCACCGATTTTTCTACACACTCTCTGATGTTTTCCAGCCTTTCTTGAGGTTAGGTTGGGACCATGAGATAATCTACTGGGAGTGGCATTGATGGGAGGTCTGTGACTTGCCTCCTTTTTTCCTCTTTTCCTGCTGTGACAGCTTTGGAGGCCACATGTCCAGGGTGGCTCTGGACCGTGGGCTCCGTGAGGACACACAGCGCTTCACTGTGGCACCTCCAGCGCTAGAACAGTGCCTTGTCCATATCAGGTGGTCAACAAATGTTTGCTGAATAAATTGACACCCACTTTGAACTTTGGAAAATGGAATATCTTTTTCTTAAAGATATGCAGAATAGATTTAAACCCTCGTATTAATCCACTAGGGCTGCCATAACAAAATACCACAGACGGGGTGGCTTAAACAACAAAAATTAATTTTCTCAGTTTTGGAGGCTAGAAGTCCAAGATCAAAGTGTTAGCAGGTTTTCCTCTGAGGCCACTCTCCTTGGCTTGCAGATGGCCGCCTTCTTGCTGTGTCCTCACATGGTCTTTCCACTGTATATGCAAGTGTCTGGTGTCTCTCTGTGTCCAAATCTATTCTTTCTATAAGGACACCAGTCATATTGGATTAGGGCCCACCCTAATGGCCTCATTTTAACTGAATTACCTCTTGAAAGTATTTATCTCCAAATACGGTTACAATCTGAGGTAGTGGGTGTTAGGACTTCAACACATGAATTTTGGGGGACACAATACAGCCCATAACAACCCTCATCTGGAGAGACTACCCTGTTCACTTCAACAGACCAGAGGATCGTTTCCTCTCAGGGGAAAAAATCTTGTAATAAGAATGATCAAGACAGGAGAAAGTAACACCTGTTGTGGCTATGACATGACAGCAGCACACAACTACTGTCCGTCCACTCACTATGTGCAACGTCTTACGCTAAAGTCTGTAAGTGCTTTGTCTCTTTCAATCTCAAAATTGAAGTACAGGAAGATAGAGGACATACAGCTGATAAGTGGTAGAGCTAGGATTTTAGGATTTGAATCCACTTATATTGCCCCATCTCAGCTAATTGTCACAAGTGCCCTGTGAGAGAGTATATGCTTTTTCAAAAAAACTGATAATAAAACAGCAAGCATTTATATACTGTTCTCTACATGACAGGTACTCTCTTAAGTATTTCACATACGCGAACTCATTTATAACCTCATAATAATGCCATGAGGTAGGTGCCCTATCATCACTGTCCCGCTGCCAGGAGTCCCAGCAAGGAGGTGGCACAGGAGTTTCTGAGCCTGGGAAAGTCCACCTGCCACACTCAGCTGCTGCTTGGGACGCAGGTTAAGTAACTTGGCCAAGGGCATGCCTCTTAGAAGGGAAAAGACTGGGCCTTGAATCTGGGCCTCTCTGGAGACCCCACACTCCCTTCATGACTGTGCACTGTGCCTGCTTGCGCCTGCCTGTGTGCTGTGTTTTCCTCCACAGCCTTGGTGATGTGAACAGCTCTGCCAACAGTCATGTCAAAGAGAGGGCTTTAATGCTGAAGAAACAAGAGTTGGGGGAAATCCTCCTTTGCAGTGTTATTGGAGTAAGCTCTCATTTCCCTTAGACTGATTAGCTGCGTGTTTAATATTTCAAAACGCAATGGTCTTTAACAGATCTGACGGGTTAAACCTGGAAGGGGGGGGGAATCTTTAGCAGACTGGCAGTTGCGGGCAGACTGACTTTTTTATATTTATAAAAGTCGTGTCTGTCACCAGGCCTCGGGGAACACTCGCACAATTAAAAATACAAACTAGAAAAAGACGTTGACATAATTGTGTGCCTTAAGGAATTTTTCCATAATCACAGCCTTAACATAAAAATTCCCGCTTGGTATCCCTCCCCAGGCAGAAGTTGGAGTGTACAGACGAGACTTTCCTTATGCTTAGAAATTAGCCTGAAATTCTCTGTCCCAACACAAGTTCATTTCAGACTAGATCTCCCAATAGACAGCAACTCCATCCTTCCTTCTCCTGCTTTTCCCCAGCCAGGAGCCGGATGCTCCGCCCACTCCCCTTCCCCACCTGCAGGCATCTGTGGCTTTGCTGGGCTGTCCCCCTTTGGAGACTTCAGGGGCGCCTCGTGCCCAGCCCTGAGGCCATAAGACCCCGTCAGGATCTGGATCCGGCCAACTGTCCTGGCCTCCTGTCGTCCCCTCCTCCCCTAGGGTCCCCCTGGTGCCCCCACGTGTGCGTCTGCGCTGTCTCGATCCGCCGGTTATCCACCGGCTGTGCTCCGGGGCCGCCAATCCTCCAGGACTTGATGGAGCCCCTGTTCTGTTTCACGAAGCCTGCGATGTTTCCTCTGCAAGTTCGGGGCCCTTTTATAGAGTCCTCGCTGTTATTGGTGTTCATTTGTTGACTTCTATCTCAAAATGCCAAGGAAGGCAGGGTCTGGAAGTAAAAGCACCACCTTGTCCACAGTAGGCATCTATAAAAGGAGATCTCATCTCTTCTTTTACTTACAAAAAAAAAAAAAAAAAATTACCCACGTTGCCTGACTTGTCAAATGAAAGACTATAGCGAGGCAGAAATTGTTAGAGAGAAACTTGGAACAATTTTTAAAAATGTTTTTATTGTGGTAAAATACACATGACATAAAACTTACCATTTTGGTGATTTTTTAAGTATACAGTTCAATGGCATTAACTCCATTCACAACGTTGTGCGGCCATCCCCACCACCCATCTCCAGAGCCTCTTCATCTTCCCCAGCTGACACTCCGAACACCAACTCCGCATTCTCATTACCTCCCCGCCAAGCCCTGGTAACCCACAGTCTCCTCTCTCTGCCTCTATGAATTTGCCTCTTCTAGGTACCTCATAAAAGGGAGAGCATACAATATTTGCCTTTTTGTATCTGGCTTATTTCACTTAGCATGATGTTTTCAAGGTTCTTCCATGTTGTAGCATGTGTCAGAATTCATTCCATTTTAAGGCTGAATAATAGTCCATTGTACGTATATACCACACTTTATCCATTCATCTGTAGTTGGAAATTTAGGTTATTTGCGAACCTTGGCTATTTTGAATCATGCTGCAATGAATATGGATATGGGAGTGCAGATATCTCTGCAAGATACTGACTTTAATCCTTTTGAGTATATTCCCAGAAGTAGAGTTGCGGGATCATCTGGTAAAACTATGTTTAACGTTTTGAGGAATTGTCATGGCCTCTATTTACCTCTTTACTCTGTGCTTTTCTTCATCTTCACTCTGTTCACAGGCCTCCCTCTCTGTATTTCTGCCTTTTAAGTACCCCAAGGGGGAGGAAACAATTAGTTTAGAAAGCACTTGCTGGGCAGAGCATGCGAGGCAGGCCTCTGGCCGGCCAGCCTTTAGATGGAGCCTTTGGTCAAGAACCAGTATTTTTGGATGAGTTGTGTCCACGTGATCAGTGTCACGTGATAAAACCACCTCTGAACAGTGGACTGTGGATATTGCAACATTCCTCAAAATTAGGCCATATGTAGGCACTCCAGCAAACACTTGTTCACAGGAAAAAACCCCGGAGGGAATTACAGACCAGTGAGTATTTATTCCCCCCGGGGCATAACTTACTGCCTTTCTACAGACTTGTGCCATGGTCTGTCCTTATCTTTAAGTCCAGCTCTTCACTACTTGGCAAAGTTTGGTGTCCTTTGGAGACGCTGAAGACGTCATTGCGCATTTCTTCCTGAAGCTCATATCCTGAAGGGATTTGTGGATCCTGAAGATTCATGAATTAAAATGTGGAGTTCAGTATATTACGCAATACTTTAATCTTGATTTAAAGATGACTTCTCCCCCCTCCCCTCCTCACAGCCTGTAGCCTGTGCTCCTGGGAGGGTGAGGCAGTCGGTCCCTGTCTCTTTCCCGGTAATTTCATTCCAGAACATGAGAAGAAGTCTAAAACTGACTCCTGTGGGTGCCTTCCTGGTTTACTTGGTTAAAAACTCGGATTACAACCTTCTTGACTTGGGTGGTCTATTCCCTTTCTCTTCTACAATTCTCTCCGTCAGCCCCGGTTTTTCTGATAGTCTATTCTGCATAGGTTTTCGCTGTTTGGATTGCCATTACCCTCTTAGGCAGTGCTCAGAATGACTCCAGTCACCCCTCTCCCTCATGGTCCATGGGAAACACTCATATGCATCCCTTGCTCTGACAAATTCTGAGGCATCGGCTTGCTCCTGATGTGGCCCTCTGTTCTGTGCAGGCCACTTTTGCTGTCCCTCTCATGAATCAGGCACGGTCCTTTGTGCCCCTGTAACCGCAGGGACACATAAACGTCCTCCAGGTGTCCTGCTGAAGCTTTTAACCCTAGGCTTGAGCTGAGGGAAGAGTACCCATCCCTTCCCATAAGAGTAAGAGTCACAGGGCATCACTTGTTTTCTCCAAAGAAATATGTTGAGGGTCCCTTCAGCATCAACACACTCTCCTCTCTTTGAAATTACCACATTAGGATGGTCTGACACTCTGTTAGCATTCGTTGTATTTTGGTGCCTCAGTTGAAACTTCTAATTTAACATCTTATTATACTTATTAGCTTTCCCTTGATCTGTTTTGCATCTAGAGCATTTCCCAAACCATAACAAAGCTCCCCCCACCATGCCATTATTACTGTTCTTTCCAGTTGTTTTTGAGGTGGAACCCTGCCACAGGCTTGTTGAAAATCTAAATTGTTGTAGCACAGTATGTAAGCTACCTTGCACAGTGTCTAGTAGGTAGTGAGTAGTCAAATGTTAGTTCCTTGTTTCCTTTGATACTAATCAAGAAATCACATACACTGATATCACCAATCTCACAAAAAAAGTCTTTGAGCATGGAAAAACTGATGATAAATACAAATGAATACGATTAATACAATTTTTCCAAAATTCGATTTTTTGCTTGAAAAGCTGGAATTTTATTATTGGCAACAAATACTATCAGTGATTTCCTTGAAATGATGGGCTCACTTTGTATATTTTGGAGAAACTGCCTGCCAGATACCCAAGCCTGAAAAACCATGTATCTCTCAGTAGTTCTGTCATATAAAATTGTGTTCCATGAAAAAAAGTGACTAGTTCAAATGCAGTTCAAACAGGTGCATAAGGGCTTTTCCTCGAAACAACCATTGCTCTTTGGCTCGCAGAAGTGTTTTAGAAGTGTAGTTCCTATTTCGCTACACAGAATATTAAAAAGATGTGTACTCATGGATTGACATTTCATAAAATTAACAATTTTGGTGGGTTCAAGGGCATTATTAAGTGAAACTGACATTAAAAAAAAATTGTGGGACCTCTTGGAGAAGAATATGACAACTTGTAGTTTGGCATCATGTCTTTGATTCATGCTAAGGTGCCAGCAGTTTTAGCCACCAGTACTTTTGCACCATCCATGCAAATCTCAACACAGTGAGAAAGGCAAATTATTTATTATTATTATTATGAAAATAGTTTTGATCTTGCGGACTCCCTAGTCTCATGGACCCCCAGGAATCCACAGACCACACTTTGAGAATTGCTGTTCTAGAACAGTCTCTCAATCTTTTCCTAAAAATAGTCTTTGTGAGGTTGACATTTTGGAAAATTCAAGTCAATTCTTTTATAAAATGTCCCACAATTTGGATTTTCTGATTGTTTCCTCACGTTTAGGATTCAGGTTAAATATTTTTGACAAGAATACGATGTAGATGGGCTTCTCTGGTGGTGCAGTGGTTGAGAGTCCGCCTGCCGATGCAGGGGACACGGGTTCGTGCCCCGGTCCGGGAAGATCTCACGTGCCGCGGAG
>NC_041219.1:77426414-77445175 GCF_002837175.3 Physeter macrocephalus | reverse complement strand
GTGGGAGGCCCGGGTACCGCAAAAAAAAAAAAAAAAAAAAAAAAAAAAAATGCAGCACTTACTGTCAGTTTGTCCCATTACTGGTGATTCTGTGTTTGATTACCTGATTAAGGGGCGGGGGGGTGCCCGACAGATCTCTTTATAGTAAAGGTACTCTTTCCCCTTTGAAATTAGTAGAACTAAGAAACTGACACATACTCACCTGTGAAATCATTCTTGAAGACCATGTGGATATCTTGTTCTGCAAAATGGTTTTAGCATCCATTGATGATCTTTGCCTAAAACATGATTACCCTGGAGATTGCAAAAGGGTCATTTTTGAATTCTGTCATTCCTTTTACATTTATTAGCAGGAGTTGTTATGTAAAGAAGTGTTGTCTCTTCACTCTACCTCATTCTCTTTATAGATTCATGGATTCTTTTTTTTTTTTTTTAACAATTCAGTACATTAACTGGGCAAATGAGAACCCTTTTAAAATGCAACTGTGTTCTTTTCACGTGTCTCCATCAGTCTTTAATCACTTCCTTGCTTTCTGGTATACAATAGTCAAGATTCACTTTCTATTTTCCCTGGACAAATCTCGGAACCAGCCATTTGTCCCAAGAGCTTTGGTTCCTTTTAGTAGGAATGGTATTTAGAAATCAAGATCTGGGCATTATTTGTAGTCATTGTACTAGGGTGTCATTGTTTTTAGACCCACGCAGTAGATAAAGCTACAGTGTATATATTTTTTAAAATAATCAATTCAGAATTACTCATACATGCAACAGCATGGATACATTTCAAAAACATTACACTCAGTAAAAAAAGCCTCAAAAAAAGTCCTATAGCACCAAACCAGAAGCCTGGGGTCCAGCCTGGCCCAGCTGAGCCCAACCTAGAACCGCTGAGCCACAGCACACTGTCAGATCTGTAAGTGAGAAATAAAATGTTTTTTTTCAAGCTACTGAAATTTTGAGATTGTTGTGCATTGTTACTGCGGCCAAAACCTGAGGTATAAGAAAGAAAGCCAAGGGAATACTATGTGGTTTTGAAAGCTAAGGAAGTGCTTCAAGGAGGGGTAGCAATGAATGGTTTCAAATACTGCTGTTAAATCTGTTACACTGTGGGCTGGGAATGGACACTGAATTTAGCTACATGGAGTTAGCAGTGAATTTAACACGATCAGTATCAGGGACCTGGGAATGGGTGGATGGAAAGTCTGATTAGAGCAGGTCTAAGAGAGAATGGGAGATGAGGCATTAGAGACAGTGAGTTTAGAAAAATCTTGTTAGGAGTTTTGGTGAAAAGAAATAGAGCAGGAGAAGTACAGTTCAAAGAAAGTTTTATTTTGTTTTAAATTTAAGGTGGAGGAAATAGAAGCACGTTTGTATGTTGATGGGGCAGTCGGGAGGAGAAGTGATGGTGCGCTTAGCAAACAAAATTTGGGTCCACATGCCCACGTGTGCAATAAAGCCAATCTACTGACACTGTGTTGTGGTGAAGGAAAGGGCAGCGTTTATTTCAGGGTGCCAAGCAAGGAGTCCAGGGCAGCTAGTGCTTAAAAGACCTGAGCTCCCCAAAGGCTTTCAGGGAAAGGGTTTTAAAGACAGGATGAGACAGCTACATGTAAAAGAATAAACTTAGAATATTTCCTAAAACCATGCACAGAAATAATCTCAAAATGGATTAAAGACCTAAATATAAGGCTGGACATTATAAAACTCTTAGAGGAAAACATAGGCAGAACACTCTTTGACATAAATCACAGCAAGATCCTTTTTGACCCACCTCCTAGAGAAATGGAAATAAAAACAAAAATCGAAGCAACTGACAAAGGATTAATCTCCAAAATATACAAACAGTTCATGGAGCTCAATATCAAAAAAAAAAACAAAACAAAAAACAACCCAATCCAAAAATGGGCAGAAGACTTAAATAGACATTGCTCCAAAGAAGATATACAGATTGCCAACAAACACATGAAAGGATGCTCAACATCATTAATCATTAGAGAAATGCAAATCAAAACTACAGTGAGGTATCACCTCCCACCAGTCAGAATGGCCATCATGAAAAAATCTACAAACAATAAATGCTGGAGAGGGTGTGGAGAAAAGGGAACCCTGCTGCACTGTTGGTGGGAATGTAGATTGATAACAGCCACTGTGGAGAACAGTATGGAAGTTCCTTAAAAAACTAAAAATAGAGCTACCATATGACCCAGCAATCCCACTACTGGGCATATACCCTGAGAAAACCATAATTCAAAAAGATACATGTACCCCCAATGTTCATTGCAGCACTATTTACAATAGCCAGGACATGCAAGCAACATAAATGTCCATCAACAGATGAATAAAGAAGATGTGGTACATATATACAATGGAATATTTTTATTTTTATTAAAATTTTTTTTTTTTAATTTTTGGCTGCATTGTGTCTTCATTGCTGCACGCGGGCTTTTCTCTAGTAGCGGAGAGCGGGGTGGAATATTACTCTTCATTGCAGTGCACGGTGGAATATTACTCAGCCATAAAAAGGAACAAAATTGAGTCATTTGTAGTGATGTGGATGGACCTAGAGTCTGTCATACAGAGTGAAGTAAGTCAGAAAGAGAAAAACAAATACCATATATTAATGCATATATATGGAGTCTAGAAAAATGGTGCTGATGAACCTAGTGGCAGGGCAGGAATAGAGACCCAGACGTAGAGAATGGACTTGTGGACACAGGGGGTGAAGGGGAAGCTGGGACTAATTGAGAGAGTAGCGTTAACATATATACACTACCATGTGTAAAATAGTTGGCTGGTGGGAAGCTGCTGTATAGCACAGGGAGATCAGCTCGGTGCTTTGTGATGACCTAGAGGGGTGGAAAGGGGAGGGTGGGAAGGAGGCTCAAGAGGGAGGGGATATATGTATACGTATAGCTGATTTACTTTGTTGTACAGCAGAAACTAACACAACATTGTAAAGCAATTACAGTCCAATAAAGATGTAAAAAAAGAAAAAGGATGAGGAAGGGGGGTTGTGGGGTGTGTGATCAGCTCGTGGACATGCTTCTGATTGGTTGGTGGTGAGGTAATAGGAAGTCAATATCATCATCCTGGTTCCAAACTGTGTGGGGTCAACATGCTTGTGGGCAGCATACAGTTAACTTCTTCCACCTGGCGGGGGTTTCAGTATCTGCCAAACAGCTCGAAGACAGGGCTCAGAATATTATCTAGAGCCCTTGAGGAGGAAATAGAGGTCCTTGACTTTGTTTAATGGCTAAATTATCATTATTTTGTCTTGCTTGACTGTTTCCCTTTCTCCATTTTCTTCTCTGATTAAATTTATTCTTTGACTGAATGAAGTTCTTCTACAGGCCAAAGGCAGGTGGAGGACAGGGGGAGGGGTTCCTGCTCGGGAAGGCCGCATGGGGTCCTGCTTGGTTACAGTGCTGCTGCCGGGACTGGGGGGGGGTCGCTGGAGTCATCTGCAGCAGCAGGAGTGCGTGGGTTCCTGCTCTCCAGGCTTTTTATGGGCAGCCTCTAGTGAGTCACTGTCTACCCCGCATCGCCCACAGTGCTTGGTGTCTCCATAAGCTATAGCTGACTTCACTGGAGTTGAACATATTTTCAGAAAGACTGGTGAACAGCAGTATGGTACCAACGTTACTGGGCCTGAAATCCAATTCAGTTGATGGCTCTCAGCTCAAGATTTGGTGCAGGCCTCATGCCTGGTAAATACTCAGCACTTTTCTCCTTAATTCCAAAACCTTCCATTTGGACCACCTATGAACAAGTGGCAAATTTCATCCAAATAGGGGGAGAAAAACCAAATAAACAATGGGCCAGCGACTGCAGCGGGACACACACCAAACTAGTATGGATTTTTTTTAGTTCTATCAGATTTATCTCCCTCAAAATGGATTTCCTATCTCTCTGCAGAATATCTTTTTTTTTTTTTCCAAAAAAACTTTATTACCAGGATCATCTGGCTCTCTAAAAACAATCTAAAATCACTGTGATCTGTAGCTGTTGTTTCCTACACACCCTTCCATAGCAATCTTATGGAAGTCCCACAGCATCATTCATTCCCTCAACCATCTACAAGGACTTGGGGAGTGACTGCCTTGCACAAGGTGCTGGGCAAGTTCTCTGGATACCAACTCCTCAAGGGTGGGGTGATGTAACTTCTTTCATATCATCACTGGAGCCAGATTCCAGTAGGAAGGTGACACATGCTGACTTGAATATTCTCCATCTGGTTGTTCCATGGCATGGGACAAAAATGACAAATATATGGGTGAGTGTTCCCAGCTGAAGGAGCATTGCCAGATTTACAACAAACAATGAAAAGCAGAATACCTCATTAAATTGGAATTTCAGATAAAGAACGATCATTTTTCAGTTTACGTATGTCTTAAATATTGCATGTCTCTTGAGACTCAAATGAGCCTTCTCTTGGTAGCATTCCCCAGTTGGCTTACCCCTGGAGGACTTGCCCACTTCGAAACATCTCACTCCTTTAAGAATAAGTGCTCTGCCTTTGTAGTATCCAAGCTCTTGTATTTTTGGACATTAAAGGCTGAGAGATGGAATTAGATCCCCTGGTTGCAAGTGTAGGAAAAGGTATGAGTAGAAGCTTAAGTGAAACCAAACATAAATGGATAAAACATTAATTGTCTGCCCCCGCCCCCAGTTGCCCTTTATATTTTCTTCTGCAGAGATGCAAGTGTCTCAGCAGCAGAGTTATCAGCATACGTCCCCAAATATGCCACCGTGAATTCAGAGTGAGAGGAAAGTTTCACTGGTTGTGCCCTTGCTGGTGTGCAAGCAAGGCCTCCATCACTTTTTTCTCTTCCAGAGGCACCGGCGCTGTCCCACAAGACAGGTTCTGCAAGTGCAAATGTTGTCTAGGTGGGGAGACTCATTTCTGGTGCTTCCTCCTCCACCCTCTTCCCAGAATCCTCTGGCCCTGTCTGTTTTGTTTAATTCTCAAGAGCTCAGCTGAGCTGGAGAGAGCTGAGCTTCCAGGTGTGGGAGTAGCTGACCGAGACGACAAGCCCACATGAAAGAAACAGTCAAACCTTTAAACATTTGCTGTGATAGTATAAGCAAGAAGCTAAACCAGGGAAAGTGCTGACTCCCTTGCTCTATTTTCTCCATGGAAGGGCATGCTGGTGGGGGGACAGGTGGATCCCCCAGATCTCCCTGTTGAGGAAGCCCTAACGAAAGTCTCCTGCCATATAATGGGGGGGGGGCAGTTGGGGAAAAGGAGAAGGGGAAGGGTTAGGAGTGGACAAGTGTTGAGTATGGAGTGGAGAAAAATGGGCAAAAGATGGTGAATCTTCAGTTTTGTTAGATAGATCCAAAATAATTTGTAGCCCTTCTTGGCAGGAAGATTCATCAAAGGTAGTATTTGTCTTGAAAAAAAAAGGGGGAGAAAAAGCAAGATTATTTACCAGTAAAAAATCAGGAAGAAAAAAAGAGATAGATATAAGAAATAGGAAAATGGTATTTAAAGTAATTCTTTACTCTTGACATTTGAGAAAACTATGATAAAAATCAGCCAATAGGCTTTCCACTAGGACTTGAGTTCACAAGAATTAGTTTGTAATTGCTGCGTAATACTTCCTGATCCATATGATCCATATGATCCATGTGATCAGTAAAAAAAAGTAAAAAAAAAGAACAAGGGATTCATGATATCAACATCCAGATACACCCATCCCTCAGAGGGGCCATTCACTGTCGACACAGGGCTTTAGTATGTGCTATTTTGCTACCCTCTTTTCTCTGGAACTTCTATTCATCACCCAGTCCTCATTTCCACAACACTCCACAGGAAAATCTGACTTTCCAGGCCACTGAGGTCCACTGATTATATGCTCTTTAGGGACCAGGGTGCTCTTTATGACATCAGAGAGCACGGCTGTAATCCTACCTTGGTTTTGTGATTACTTGTTTCATACCTATCTCCTCCTCTGGACTGTAAGCTCCATGAGGATAAAGGCAGTATCTTTTTTCTTCTCATTGTTCAATTCTTGGTGCCCACAGAGTGTCTAGTACATAACAGACATTCAAAAATATTTATTGAGTTTGTTCCTGAATTTATGGTTGTATGGCTTTTAAAATAGAGATAAATAACAGCTTCTACAGAAGGTGATTCACCTGCTTTGAAGGATTGTTATCAAGATTAAATGTATCCACATGAGGATGACAAGCTACATGGTGCACAAATGCTAGTCTTTATTTATTATAGAGATCACCGAGGACAAGATGAGATAATTCCACAGAAAATCTTTAGCTTAGAGATGAGCTAAAAAATAATCATACCATTTCAAAGGGAAATTTAAGATAGATAGTTTATCTGTGAAAAGCTTCCACAAGAGAGAATAATATACCACTTGACAATATTCAAGACTACTCAGTCTTTCCAATGTGCAAATTTATGAATTATTTATGTCACTTCTTTTTCTACTTCTGAGTCCAAACACAACCTCAAAGAGTGGCTTTCTTGAAGTGCTTTCTCCCACTTGCTGTGGATGGCGGACAGCAGGTGATAGCATTCAAGGTACCCAGTCTCCTCTGACACAATGTGAGTGTTGTCTTTTCAGCTTCTTTCATCTGATTCATCACGGTCAAAACTTGAGCCTGCAAAACCACCCTGACCTTGGCTTAGAAGGCACTTGGTTATTAGTTTATCAAATAAGGCATCCCTGAATAGCGGCATTGGAAAAATTCCTTAGGAACAATACATTACACTACAATGTATATGTTATATGCTTGCCATATATATATATATATATATATATATTTGTTATCCTGACAAAAACTTTCAGTATCTATTTAGTGACACATAGGGCTGTATGTACCGCAGTTTACAGTTGTGTGCTTGTGTGCGTGTGTGTGAGTGACTAGCAATGATGGCCAAGAGAAACCCACAGAAATAGCTTGAACTTTTAAATGAAAAGTTGACTAAATATGTCAAACCCTGACCCAGAGCCACAGTACCAAATAATTTTTTATACTTTTCACACAACAGTGTGTTTGTAAGAAAAGGTTCATTTCTTATGAGAAGGAAGAGCTTATTTAAAGAGATTTTTCATGAGATAAAACATTTTTTTGTGACTTGGCAAATGGATCTAACATGAGTGGCATATTAATATTTATAAAATAGATATACTACAGATATTCTGGTTCCTTTTTGAAGGTTACCAAAACCTCCCGATGTCACAAGTCATACTTATTTCCCCAGTTCCAGTCCCTTTTTTCTTTTGTTCCTTTTTTTTGGTGGTCTTTTACTCGCCAGTGGCAAAGGGGGTTCCCTGTGAGGAACAGAAGAGCTGCAGCTTCCTGTGAATCTGCAGGACCTCTTCACCCACCACTGTGGTGACGTAGTGCACCCGAGGTGGGTAATATCGCCTCTCCGTGTGCCACCGGCATCACAGAGCAACACATTTCGTTTTTTTAAAGGTACATTTCCAAAAGGTCTAAATTTAGAATTAGGGAGGACTGTCCATGGATTGAGTCTTGGGCCAACATGGGCTTTGAGATTATGTGAAGAAAAAGGTAAAGGGAAATGTCATGATGTCTCCCTCTGTGTATAGGGAAGGATGCCTCCCTCTATTGAGCTACAAATAGGGGTTGTTCCCATCAAAGAGGATGAATGGATTCTGCCCTCTGCACAGTCTCTCATCTACCGCCATTGTTAAAGTTGCTAATACCCATCATGGAATTAATTCCAGCGTTGGGTTTATTAACCCCATGTTCTAACCAGTCAGTCGTTAGGATATCATTTATAATATTTCGTATGTTATTTATTTTTAGATTTTGGTATAATTGACATATAACATTAGATTACTTTCATGATTCAATATTTATATATATTGTGAAATGATCACCACAATAAGTCTAGTTAACATCTGTCACCATACACAGTTACAAATTATTTTGTGTGTGATGAGAACTTTTAAGAACTTTTAACTCTCAGCAATTTCAAATATGTAATACAGTATTATATAGTATTATTAACTATATATTGTATATAATGTATATTATATATTACTAACAGTAGTCACCATGCTGTACATTACAGCTCCATGACTTAATTATTTTATAGCTGGAAGTTTGACTTCCTTCACCCATTTTACCAGCCCGACCCTCCCTCCCTGGCAACTACCATTCTGTTCTCTATATCTATGAGCTCGTTTTTTTGTTTGTTTGTTTGTTTTTGTTTTTTTAATATTTCACATGTAAGTGAGATAACATGGTGTTTGTCTCTCTCTGTCTGACTTATTTCTCTTAGCATAATGCCCTCAGGGTCTATCCACATTGTTGAAAAATGGCAAGATTTCTTTCTTTTTTATGGCTGAGTAGTCTTCCGTTGCATATATATACCACATCTTTATCCATTCATCCATTGATGGACACTTAGGTTGTTTCCATATATTGGCTATTGTAAATAATGCTGCAGTGAACAAGGGGATGCATATATATTATTCTTCCTGAGAAAGAAAATTGATACTATCCAAATAGATGAAATTAGCTAATATCCTAAGAGCGCATCTCATCCAATTAATTTTTAATTAAAAAGTTGATGGGCAATGCTGAGGTCTCTGAACAATTTGCAAAGTGAATTTATCATTTGTACCATTTTTTGGCCATAATGTTCTCCCTCAGTGATCTGTAGAGTCTCTCCAGGTTTGTCATGGTCACCTGGGGATGACTTGGGCTAAGTTTGATGGCCTGTTGATAATGGGCCACTGCCTTCTCTGGATCCCCTCTAACCTCTTATGGGTTAGTAAGAGCAAAACAGCGCTTATTTATAAAACTCTTGAGTTCTTTACTCTCTTTTTTGACACATCATTCTCCTCATTATTAAAGTCATACCATCAATTATTTGTAAATTAGCTTCCTTTAAAAATTTTTCTCCTTGCCACTGCCTAACTTTAGACCATTTTTCTATTTACTTTTATCCTCAAAGAAATTAACAAGAAAGCAACAATAATGAAGACAATTTTTATGTATAATATAATTGCATATACAATAATATAATAATCAATAAAAATTAAAACTAATCTCTTTTGCTTTTTGAGGTGTTTTAGTAAAAATTTTTTGATGGCCAACATCCTAGCGTATATGACATTTTTGAGATTATCAGTAACTCATTTATTCAAATACAGTATCTGTATCCTAGTAATATGAAGAAAATCATCCTGAAGCAATTTCTAAGGGGCTCTCTTAATTTCTACATTGGAACACAGCAGTTGAAGATACTGCTTTAAATAAGTATGTGCCAATTAAAGCCTGAACATTTCTTTTAAGGCTACAACTTTATTTTGATAGTATTTACTTAAGACTTTAAACCATATAATTATAACAATGTTACTTTTCATATGTCTAGAGCAGCATATAGATTAAAACATTTGTGTATATGATCTCATATGATTCTAGCAAATTAAAAAAAAATCATTTGGTTACCTAAAACCCCTTTGAGTTATAAGAGATAAACCCAGATAGATGAAATTACTTTTTACAGATACAGAAGCTAAAGCACAACGAGGTTTAGAATCTTGAAAAAGATCCCAGGGCAAGAGGAGCTCAGAGTGGGAAGTAGAATCGGGTCTCTCTATTCTAGGCAACTTTCTCCAAAGTAGCTTCCTAGGGTGATTTCTGAACTTGGATAACTGAACTTGGTATACATTTTCCCTATTGGAATGGTGATTCTTTGCATAGTGATTTTTTTCAGATGGGCTGCCTTAGAATGCAAATTCGACTGGAAGGAGACAAGAGACACCCCACAGACAAATCTATATGCAGCAGGTGGCATATGCAGCAGGGCAGGAACTTCATAAACATGAAAACACAAAGCAAAGAGTCAGTATATTTTTGGTAAGATAAATAGAGTGGATAGTGAGTTGACTTGGAAGTTTGATTGTCTGTTGTTGAAAGAGAAAGACTATTCTCTTGAGGTCTATTCTGGTTTTTAATTTCTTACTGTGTGTAACTCCTAATTTGTATTATGTTGCTTATAGATGAGTAGTAAGAATATCTAGCAATTTTATACACAAGAATAAAAATAGATTTCTTGGGCAGGTCAGTTTTAAATTAATTCATAATATAGTTATGTTCTAGAAAACAGAGAAGTTTCAGATGTACCAGAAAATAAAAACTTCTTTGAACTTGTCCTGTTGAAAAAAAATAATTAATGCTGAATTTTACTACAGGCAGCCAGTCTATTAGTTAATGAAAATGAAATAATGTTCTTGCATCACATTCAGCACCTTTCTTTTCATTATTTATAAGTATTCATTACATGCCGACAATATATGGAGCTCTGCACAGATCATAAAGGATAGAATTCTTGCCCAATTATATTTCAGATTAAATAAGATGCGGTTAGTGTGTTTTATATAGCGTCTGCCATACAAAAGCATGCTATCAACTATCATATTGCTTGTATAAAGTATATTAATAAAGAAAGAGAAAAAATACTGAAGGTTTGTATCATCTTTGGAAAACTAATGTCTACCATGTACTGGACTAGATTTAAATGCAGGTTGGGCAGCATTGTCGAGCTACATTGCGAGATTGTGGATTTAAAAATTTGTATAAACGATGCTAAGAGCAGACCACTCCTTAAATCATCAGGACCACTTCCCAGATTCTGCAGAGTTTTGCTTAAAGATATGATTAGAACAGCTGGGCACATTTTACTGGGCTGAACTTGAGGATTTAGAGCAGTCACTGTCCAAAGGTACAATGTGATGGTCAAGAGTACTCATTGTGACTGCCCAGCCAGTGAGGTTTATTTCTGGGACATTATTTGGGTCACTGCCCTTTTCTTGATAGAAAGACCTAATCAGCAGCAGGTACTCCTTATTCTCACTTATGAGGCTTGGCTAACAAAACCCTGTGTTTGTTGTGTAAATCTGAGCTTTCTAGACAGTTCTTTACTCCAGCCTGATAAATTGCCTCAGCTTCCTAAACTTTCTCTTTAAAATAGAATAACAGGAAAATGCAGGAAGGGTTAAAAAAATCAAGAATAAAATCAATTCTACTGGGGGAGGAAGGGTCAAACGGGAGAAGAATTAACCTTTACCGAGCACCTACTGTATACCAGGTTCTGTGATAATCACTTTACATGCTTTGGTTGCATTTATGTCTCCATTAACCATAAAAACATCTATAGCTCATATCCATGTTTACTAGCTTTAAATTCAGTTATTAAAATGTTTAGAGTCATTTTCCAACAAATGTCTTGAGAATGGATAATGTACTGCACATGCGAAATGAACTGCTTACCAGTTATCTTTTTTTCACATACACATCTATTTCACTGCACAACTAGAGGAAAACGAGCAGCACAGAGCTAATTTCTCAAAGACCTGGGTACAAAATCATCTCCCTAGAGGTTGTGACTATCCCTGTAAGACAACCTTATAAAATATCAGGAAGGGAAAAGGAAAGAGACTGTAGTAACGCTTGGGCCCAACCTAAGGCATCCAGTAAAGCAGTTGCTGTCATCTGCACTTCAGCATGTCTGGGAGGAAGAATTTTCCTCTACCCTTCTAGGTTCCTCTGGCTGGTCTAAGAATTAAATTGACATGAGACAGATTAGCAGAAGAAAATCAAACAAAAGTTTAATAATATGTATACATGACAGAGACCTAGGAAAACTGAGTTAACTCGCCAAATTGGCCAAAACCCTCACCTTTAATACCACAAAAGAGGATGTGGAGGGTAGTGGTTTAGGACTTCAAAGGGGAGGAAGGCAATTTACATGCAGATGGAAAAGCAAATGTTTGGTAAACAAACGTTTGCTTGGCTGTGCTGGAGGCAGTGGGACACAGAGAGAAATGTTAAGAAACAGACCTTGCTATGTTCCTCCCTGTCCACACCCCTAGAGCATACTCTAGTTACCTATGGTGATGGCTTCCTTTTTGGAATAGGTCCTGTATGTTCGTTTAAGCAATTAGTGGGGTCCTCTATCTACATTCTTTTTTTTTTTTTTTTTTTTGGTGGTACACGGGCCTCTCACTCTTGTGGCCTCTCCCGTTGCGGAGCACAGGTTCCGGACGCGCAGGCCTAGCGGCCATGGCTCACGGGCCCAGCCGCTCGGCGGCATGTGGGATGTTCCCGGACCGGGGCACGAACCCGCGACCCCTGCATCGGCAGGCGGACTCTCAACCACTGCGCCACCAGGGAAGCCCTATCTACATTCTTTTAAGCAGTTAGTGGGGAGGTCAAAGTTTTTTCCTGAGTCCTTCGGGCCTTGATTGTTTTCGGCTCCTAATAATCCACTTTCCAGAGATATTTTGGGGTGGCAAGTTTTGCTCCCCTACTGTGAGCTTATTGAGGCTCCCTCCTCCCCAAGGGCTGCCATATTTTCTCTTAAACTCTATACAATGCAAGTCCATTACATGCTTTGTGTCATGAAGATTTACCTGGCCTCGCAAATACACAGTTGAAGTCCTGGAGAGGACCTAGTGCGTATGCTGTAAAGCAGCAGTCAGAGTAATGTCGTGCTCAGAGAGTGAGGCCGACAAGCTTCGGTTTAGTACACAGGGACACCTGGCTCTCTGGAAGATTTGGACCTCAATGAGCACACCTCTTTAAGAAAGGAAGGGGCAACAAACTTATGGTTACCAAAGGGGAAAGGGGAAGGAGGGATAAATGAGGAGTTTAGGATTAATCGATACACACTAATATATACAAAATAGGTAAACAACAAGGACCTACTATATAGCACAGGGAAGCATATTCAATATCTTGTAGTAACCTATAATGGAAAAGAATCTGAAAAAGAATATATATACACACACACACACACGCACACACACACACACATCTGAATCACTTTGCTGTATACCTGAAACTAACACAACATCCTACATCAACTATACATCAATGAAATTTTTTAAAAAAAGATAGGAAGGGGCTCAACGTATTTGGCTGAAAAGGCTACCCTCTAAGATGTGCGAGGCTTTTCTTTACAGCCCCGTAGCTCCTGGATGCAGATGGGTGCCTGCCTTTGCAACAGTGGCAGCTCCGCTAGGAGTTTTAAGGACCACCAGTACCTAAAGCTGCTTTTTCAGAGTTTTAAATTTTCAAATTCTCTTTTAACCTACGTGGCACAATTCGTCTGGGAGGTGTTGTGTGTGTATGGGGGCTCCTGCACATTCCTTATTGGGACACCTCCAGAGCCTGAAGCTGGTGGCACATGAACTAACTGCTCTCGCAAAAACCAGCCTGTGCTTTCCCGATCTGGGCAGGACCCATGTCCCTCCTGACTCACTGCTCAATCCCACCTTCAGGGCCTGGATCGGTGCCTCCTCCTCGGTGGACGGTTCCTTGTGGCCCCCGCTGCAGGTCTCTGGAACCTCTACGCACTCTGCGTGTGATCACCTGATCACTTTCTAGTTTGTATAACACAGGGGACCCCAACCACTGGGCCATGGACCGGTGCTGGTCAGTGGCCTGTTAGGAACCGGGCCGCACAGCAGGAGGTGAGCGGTGGGCGAGTGAATGAAGCTTCATCAGTATTTACAGCCACTCCCCACGGCTCGCATTACCGCCTGAGCTCCGCCTCCTGTCAGATGAGCAGCGTCATTAGATTCTCGCGGGAGCGCAAACCCTACTGTGAACTGCGCATGCGAGGGATCTAGGTTGCGCGCTCCTTGTGAGAATCTAATGCCTGAGGATCTGAGGGGGAGCTGAGGCGGTGATGGCAGCGCTGGGGAGCGGCTGCAAATACAGATTATCCTTAGCAGAGAGGTCTGACTGCACAGAGACCATAAGGAATCAACTGCTTGCAGACTCGTATCAGTGAGAGGTAAGTGACAATTAAGCTGCATCTGGTGGCAGGCTTTCAGTCAGAATCCGACATGTATTTTAGTCCGTGCGTGGCCCACCCATTATTTTATTTACCACTTTGTCCGCGCCTCTTTCCCACACTGCGCACTTCCTCTCAGTCACAGTTTTGGTAAGCCCACAAGCGAACCCTAGCCAAAGTGGGTAAAAAACAAACGTCGCTGGAGAGCTTCTTTGAAAAGGGGGAAAGACCTAATGATGAGACAGCAGAAGGCTCTAAGACTGCCAACAAAAAGAAAACTGCATTTAAAACAAAATACCAAGAGTCCTACTTAAATCACGGGTTCATCGCAACAGGTGATTCACATTCTCCAAGCCTGCTTCGTATAACATGTGGCGACCGGCTATCCAACGAAGCCACGAAACCTTCAAAACTGCTTCGCCACATGGAGACAAAACACCCTGCATTAAAAGACAAGCCTTTGGAGTTTCTCAGAAGAAAAAAAAACGTGAACACGAAGAACAGAAGCAATTATTGAAGGCCACCACCCCATCAAATGTGTCTGCACTGAGAGCATCATTCTTAGTGGCTAACCGCATTGCTAGAGCTGAGAAGCCCTTAGTATTGGTGAAGAGTTGATCCTGCCTGCTGCTAAGGACATTTGTCGTGAACTCTTAGGAGAGGCTGCAGTTCAAAAGGTGGCACGTGTTCCTCTTTCGGCTAGCACCATAACTAGACGAACTGATGAAATAGCAGAGGATATTGAGGCGCAGTTGTTAGAGAGGATTAATGAGTCACCGTGGTATGCAATCCAGGTTGACGAGTCTACCGATGTTGACAGCAAGGCAACAAAACTCGCTTTTGTGCGACATATTTTTCAGGAGCACGTGCGTGAGGATATGTTATGTGCACTTTTGTTGCCAACCAACACCACAGCTGCAGAACTATTCAAGTCTTTGAATGATTCATATCAGGAAAACTGAATTGGTCACTTTGTGTCGGTATATGCACAGACAGAGCGGCTGCCGTGACTGGATGGCTTTCTGGTTTCACTACTCAGGTCAAAGAGGTCACTTCTGAATGTGAGTCTATGCACTGTGTCATCCATAGGGAAATGCTGGCTAGCCGAAAAATGTCACCTGAAGTTAACAATATTTTGCAGGATGTGATTAAAATTATCAACCATATTAAACTACACGCCGTTAACTCTCGTCTGTTCACGCAGCTCTGTGAGGAGATGCGTGCAGAGCACACACGTCTTCTCTGATACACAGAAGTGAGACGGCTTTCTGAAGGTAGAGTTTTTGAGTTATGAGAGCTGCTCCAGAGATTTCTTTTAGAAAACCAGTCACCACTGGAAGCACATTTCAGTGACACAGAATGGGTGGCAAAACTTGCTTACTTGTGTGACATATTCAACCTGCTCAACGAACTCAATCTGTCACTTCAGGGGAGAACGACAACTGTGTTCAAGTCGGCAGATAAAGTGGCTGCATTCAAAGCCAAACTGGAATTATGGGGGCGACGAGTGAACATTGGGATTTTTGACATGTTTCAAACATTAGCAGAGATTTTGAAAGAGACTGAGCCAGGGCCTTCTTTCTCCCAGCTGGGGCATGATCACCTGTCTCAGCTTTCAAAAGAGTTTGAGCATTACTTCCCAACCACAAAAGACCCTCGAACTGGGAAGGAATGGATCTGCGACCCATTTGTGAATAAGCCAGGTGAATTGACTCTGTCCGTGCTAGAAGAGGATCAACTGCTTGAGATTGCAAATGACGGTGACCTTAAAAGTATGTGTGAGACTTCAAATCTCCATACGTTCTGGATTAAAGTCAAGCCGGAATATCCTGAGATTTCCACAAAAGCACTGAAAAGCCTGCTTCCATTTCCAACATCCTGTCTTTGTGAAGCAGGGTTTTCTGCAGCGATGGCGACCGAAACGAGATCACGGAGTAGACTGAACATAAGCAGCACACTTGGGTGTCACTGTCTCCCATCCCCCCCCCAGATGGGACCATCTAGTTGCAGGGAGACAGGCTCAGGGCTCCCACTGATTCTGCATCATGGTGAGGTGTATAATTATTTCATTATATATTACAGTGTAATAATAATAGAAATAAAGTGCACGATAAATGTAATGCACTTGAATCATCCTGACACCATCCCCGCCCCCCCGTCCGTGGAAAAATTGTCTTCCATGAAACTGGTCCCTGGTGCCAAAAAAGGTTGGGGACAGCTGGAATAACAGGTATTGACGTTCTCTCTACCAGGAGAGAATCATGCCCCACACCACCTAGACCAGGGAGTGCACACAACTATAATTATAGCATGTATGGTTTGGGCCACAGAATGAATGGACATTTTAACATTAGTCACAAAACTTGAGAAATTTTACACAACATTCTAGCCTTGTGATTATTCTTGAAAAACTGGAAGATCTGACATCTCAAAATTCCCATCCCTTTAATAGACACACTTAGCAAAAGCTGACTCTCCATTAAATGAGGCATATGCCCTTCATTTAACTTAAAGCACCGGCCTGCGGGTGTTAGATTGCATGAGTCCTTGCTCAGGCGGCTTTGCACAAGGTACCCCAACCTCACTGTTGAATGGACCACGCAAACAACAAAGTAAGCTCATCTTCTCCTTTCCCAAGGCTCCATGTTCACTTCCGGGACCTACCCCGTGATGTAGGGCTTTTGAACAGCCTGAATAAACATTTATCAACGCTAAATCTCTTTCCCTCCTCATTCAATTAATTTGTGTAGACCCTCACACATCAGAGGATGTGTCCCCTGCTGCTAATCTGTTTCGGTCACAGTCCTGCTGGGATCAACAGCAGCCTATTAACTTTCACAGTCACTTTTAACCGCATCCTCCAGGTTCCTCTCTGTTCATTAATTCACTTTGGGGGGGAGGTTTTGAGTCCATTAAAGTGAGGCATTTTAAATAATCCTGATTTAACCAAGTGCTGGCAATCTCATGCACACAGCTCTGCTCTTGTAGCCTTACTGTGGCAGGACAGTGTCAGGTGCAGGCGACAGACCAGGGCCAGTAAGCCACAGCTCCATGCATGTCCTGGGGCCACTGAAGACCACCACCACCACCTGCCTGCGGGTGTTAGATTGCATGAGTCCTTGCTCAGGCGGCTTTGCACAAGGTACCCCAACCTCGCTGTTGAATGGACCACGCAAACAACAAAGTAAGCTCATCTTCTCCTTTCCCAAGGCTCCATGTTCACTTCCGGGACCTACCCCGTGATGTAGGGCTTTTGAACAGCCTGAATAAACATTTATCAACGCTAAATCTCTTTCCCTCCTCATTCAATTAATTTGTGTAGACCCTCACACATCAGAGGATGTGTCCCCTGCTGCTAATCTGTTTCGGTCACAGTCCTGCTGGGATCAACAGCAGCCTATTAACTTTCACAGTCACTTTTAACCGCATCCTCCAGGTTCCTCTCTGTTCATTAATTCACTTTGGGGGGGAGGTTTTGAGTCCATTAAAGTGAGGCATTTTAAATAATCCTGATTTAACCAAGTGCTGGCAGTCTCATGCACACAGCTCTGCTCTTGTAGCCTTACTGTGGCAGGACAGTGTCAGGTGCAGGCGACAGACGAGGGCCAGTAAGCCACAGCTCCATGCATGTCCTGGGGCCACTGAAGACCACCACCACTTACACTTACACCACGTACCTGCAAGTTCCAGGTCAGGGTGGAACCAGGTGTCCTGGAGAGGTCTACGTTAGTTTTTCTTCAAAGAAAACTATGCCCTGTGGGGATGAGGTATAGCTTCTCACACTGGACCATGCCCCACCCATATCCACTGGTTAAATACATTATAAAAACCCTTATTGTATAAGCTTTTAGATTTCAAACTACTCATTTTTCACAACTAAGATCATGTTATCAGATTTTTTCACCTCTACATGATAACTGAATTAATTGAATTAACTAAAACTCCTGAGGTTCAACCATGATGAAACAATTTCATGACTTCATAGCACAACTCTGAAGGGCAGGTAAAAGCTGGTGACCCAGCATAAAGCCCAAGGCAATATTTTCTTTAAGATGCTCTGAGTATGGACATTGTCTATAACTTGATGCCAACTTGCTCCTACTGAATATTCAACGAGAAAAATGAAAAGGGAATGCAGAGTGATAATTAAATTAACAATTTCACAGACATAACACCTTTAGCTTGTGAATAAAAATGTGTTAGAAATTGGCATCAAGCGCTGTGATGATCCAAATGTCATCCCATCTTACTACACCTGTTATCTCTAACCCTAGCAACACATGTAATGTAAGATGTGCTTTAAAAAATTCCATGGAAACCTTAGATTTCAAAAGCATCATTAGACCAAATTCTGTTTCCTGAAAAGCTACATTAAAATCAATTCCCTCACACTGTAACGGTGAATATAACAGTAAACAACAGTTTCCAAGGGCAGTTACAGGCTTTAATGTTCCTTTCCCCCACTTTTTTTTGCTGATTAAATAGGCAAAAAACTCATATTTTTCACCTAAAATGTTTTGCTTCTTTTCTGGATTTCTGAGCTGGATTTCAGTTTTGAAGTCCTGAAAGGTAACAAGGGATCCCAAATGATCATTCGTAACAAGAGCAAATAATCTCTTTAGCCTCAAAATTCTGGTTCAACGGAAAGTGTTTTCAGTAGCCCGCTTTCTTTCATGATTCTAAATTTCAAGGAGTGATTAAAGCTCTACTTATAAACTATATGAATGGGAGCCACTGTAGAAGGAGAATACCTGATATGCATCTTATAGTCTCTTTTTGTATTCTCTGGGAAGGCAATGCATTATTTTTAATAGTCTAAGTGTCTAGTTTTTAAGCCTTTTTGAATAGTCTAGTAATTTTTTTTTCGGTACGCGGGCCTCTCACTGTTGTGGCCTCTCCCGTTGCGGAGCACAGGCTCCGGACGCGCAGGCTCAGCGGCCATGGCTCACGGGCC
>NC_041219.1:77410556-77426297 GCF_002837175.3 Physeter macrocephalus | reverse complement strand
CGAACCCGCGTCCCCTGCATCAGCAGGCAGACTCTCAACCACTGCGCCACCAGGGAAGCCCAATAGTCTAGTAATTTTTAAGTAGTCAATTTCAAGCAGTTCATCTTCCATTTAATTCATCAAGTTTGAAGGTTGTGAACCAAGCCTGCCCATTTGTGTTCTCTATTGACATTTTGAGTTCAGGAGGAAAAGAAAGTACATCTGGGACATCTTGAATTAAAAATGTATATATATATGTATAACTGAGTCACTTTGTTGCACAGCAGAGACTGGCACGACATTGTAAATCGACTATACTTCAATTAATAAAAGATGAAAAAAAAAACTTAAAAAAAAACCACATGTGATCTCCAGAACAGTCTTGACAGCCATGCTGTCTGCTGGTCACCAGGGTCTCCGACCCGTCACTGCCTCACACGAGTTAGCCTTGTGGGTAGAAAGTCCAGGAGCAGCATTCTGCTGTGGGCTCCTCTCAGGGATCAGAAACCTTCACAGTGGCGTGAAGATGAAAGTGAGCCATGGGGAGGGAACAGAACATAGGACACATGACCTTCTTATGTTGTAATCACCCACTCTGCCATACTTTTTATCTTGAGGAAGAAAAAGTGAAAAGTAGATCTTCTGAAGAAGGTAAAGGACTCTTGAAAATTATTTTCTTTCTTGGCATAACTGATACAGTTGGAAAGCTTTCCTTGTGATTCGAGTAGCAAGAGCTTGGAGGAGAAATGGGCATTTACTTAATGGATGGTGTGTAATAAGGTATGCCTACAGTACAGAAGGGATAGGGTGTGGGATTCCAAGCTAGTGAAAGGGAGATGGGCTTGTGGGCCACCACCCCTGGAAACTTTCCTGGTGTCCCCACATCGTGGTCATGTGTCCGAACCATCTTCTGGAAATCCTTCCACTCTGGTCCCTGATGTGAGCCCAGAGTCCTGGGTCAGGCCCCCCAACAACCCACTGATTTTCTAAGTACTACAATGCTAGGAAGTTGAGGACCAGGAAGTTTAGGTTTATGCTAATTATTTTTCTAAGAAACATGCCATTCAAGTCTTACCAATCGAAACAATAAAGCAGAGATACCTCTTCTTTTATGCTCTCTACAAAACAGTTCTCCCACTCATCTGTCACCACTATGGACATTTTATGAGAAATACGTTTTGGTATTTGCTCACTAGTTCATCTTTCATGTACAGTTGAAATGAATAATTTAATCTGGCATTCTCCTCACCCACCTACCCAGCAAATGTTTTTTTCCTAATCTGAGGTTTTCTCAGCACCCAGCAGAGTGTGGTCAACACAACACAGTGACAATTTAAGCAGAAGAGAAATATCACTTTAAAGAGGAAATGCCAAGAATTGTAAAAGTTAAAAAAAAAGTGTGACATGACCATGAGCCAGACACAGAGGTATAACCCTGTCAGGAAACCATGGAAATGGAGCCGTTGAAAGGGCAGAATAAGAAGAAAAACAAACCGTGTGACAGGTAATTGCAGCTTCCTATTTTTCCAGACCCATACTCAGACAGGTTTGCTTTCATCTTCTATACTTCCAGGAACCCTGACCCTCTTTCTGTTCCTGGAATCCATAAAGCCAAACACACTTTATTTTGACTTGCCCACTCAGAGAGCAGCACGATTGTCTGAAAATACCCAAGGGGTTGTACTTGCAGAAGAAGAGAAATTGACCCTGGATACTTCAGTCTAGGTCTATACTGCTGACTTAGATTTTATCGGTCCAGCTTTCATTTTATTCTTGTGCTGGGCGAAGTCATAGACCAAAATTCATGAAAGGAAAATATTGGATTGCATGTACTATTAAGTTAATTAACCTAGTTTTTTTTTTTTTAATAGTTCACATGCCTGAGGCTAGTAATTTATACGTGGTCAGAGTCATAAAAATTTTTGATTTTTTTTTCTTTTACTGCTGATGAGTATCACCTGGGGCAGAGCTAGGCCGCTTATAATGTTTGTGGGGTTGTAAATATTTAAAAGTCTATCTGTGAAGCTGGGTAATAGCCGGTTCTCACTGCTGAAGGAGGATCAGAGAAGAATCCATCAGCCGGGGACCACCCCTTTTCTAAATCCAAGAGTTTATCTTCCTTTGTCAGTTTTTTGGATTTCTTTGCTGCTTTTTGACACAGTGGTGCTTTCTGTTCGGGAAAGTTTTAGTCTTTAATTTCTAAGGCAATGTACTTTCATTAGTCTCTTTTATGACCTCCCTGTCTCTTCCCTTCCCCGCACCCCACCAGCCTCATTACTTGTTATTATATGACCTTGAGCAAGCCATTTAATTCTGTGCACCTCATCTTTAAAATGAGACGTTAAAAAATGTTCCTTTAAAGTTCGTCTTCCAAAATTATTCTTCGCTTTTATTCACTGCCTTGGAGAATTTCTGTTTAATTTTATTTATTATTTGTATATGAAAAAGTCCTAAATCTATATTCACAGACTCAATTTCTCTCACTCTCAGTTGTTTATATGCCATTACAGTATATATGTCCCATTAGCATTCAAGACTGCAGTGTTGAACTCTGCTGGTGGAAGTGAAACTTCCTCTTTTGGAAGCAAATTAATAACATGTCTTAAGAGTCATGAAATATATTCATATATGCTAACCCAGGAATTCTGCTTCTAGGAATCCATAATAAGAAATAAATCAAGATATATTTTTGGAAAGTATGTTCATTGCTCCCCCTTCTCCAAATTGAAAGGAATCTGAATAACCAATAGAAAGGGAATTAAGTAACCTATGATACATTAACTTGATAAATATTTAAAAAAACTATTAAAATGGTTTACTTCCTTGTAGCCACTTTGAAAATGTGTGTAATATTATATATAATGTAATTTAATATAACAACATGTGACTTGAACCATCTACAAAGTTCCTGCAGGAGATATACCAAAATGATAATAATTGTGTGCTCAGATGGCAGATCAGATGAATTTTTATTTTGTTTTCTCTTTTTCCAAGCTTGCAATTATATTTTTTACCACTCTTGTAATTGAAAAAAAAAAATCAATGTTGAAAGTTGATCTTATTTCTTTTCTTCCGAAAATCTTGCTTCTCCCCAGCTTCCCCACGGCTACAAGTATCTTCTCAAGTCCTCTGGGTGCTCTGCTCTGGAGTTCTTAATTTTGTAATTCTCTTCTCCTTTTACCTCTCATACCCAGACTATCCCCAAGTGCAGTGGAATCTTCTTCAGCAACAGATTTTGTCCATTACCACCCTCTGCCCAAATCCAAGCTCTCAGCCACTATAGCCAGAATGTATTTAATAGCCCCCCATACCCTACATAGTTCCTCTCCTTGCAAACCTACTTTTGCTCCCTATTATCTACCAATATCAAAATTGGACTCCAATGTTGATCTTACTACCTTTTTCTATACAGTCTCCGTTCAACTTCTTACTTTGTTTTCATATACCCCCATCTCAAATTCTCTACTATGGCCAGTAGGCTCTCTAAATTCCACTTTCATATTTTGTACCCATCGATGTTTTTGCTTTTTCCTTCAAAATTCACTCTCAAGTCCATATTATCTACCCTCTCCACATTTGAGGGTATGTTACTCCATGTATTCTCAATCCTTACAAACATGGACTTTCTAAGTATCCTAGTGAGATCCAAGTGTGATAAAATATTTGAAATGTAGTACACAAATATTAGGTAATGTGTTGTTAGAGTATAGCCTAATCTTTAGAGTATTATAGTTAATGGATAATATTTTTTCTAATTTTAAAAATTTTTGAAAAATTGGATCTAGAAATAATAGACAGATGACTATAATATCAGTTGAAGAAAAATACTAGGAAGGTGTACGACACCCATGGTTTTATTGTCACTGAGGACAAGAAATGGCAGTCAGCAGAAGCAATAAGAACAGGGCATTCTAGACTCATTTTGATAGAGTTCATTAGCCTCGATCAGAGGAATGCTTTCATCACAGTATTTGACAAAGTATCTTTGACAACCTTGTGGACAAGACTAAGAAATGTGAGCTGGAGGATAATTACTTGGGTCAAGTCATACCTAGTTGAAAAACTATACCAAGAATCTCAGTCAAGATAGAGATCAACTTGGAAAGAGGGTCCTAAGCTGTCTGGTTCTGATCTCTTCAGGCTTTTTAGCAATGACTTAATGAATAATCAGAAAATATTCACAGCAAATTTGCTCAATTAAAATAGCTAGAGAGTATTGTTTATACAATGAATGTCAGAAAAAAAAAAAAGAAAAAAACAGTCCCCCAAAGTCTAAAATTTCAGACTAATGTCAGGAAGATGAAATAAAGTACAGATAAGTATGAATCCTTCAATTCACGTTTAAGAAATTGGCTACACAACTGCCAGATGGGTGAGACCTGATTTAACAAAAGGTCCCGTGAAGAAAAATCCCCGGAGGTTTCGGTTGACTTTATCCCCAATGTGAGCCAAAGTCGTATGGAGGCAAAACGAACAAACAAAGAAGCCATTTTGGGGTAGAAAAATGATATAGGGTCCAGAGCAAGGGAAGAAAATATTTTAACTTTACCCTGAATTTACTGAACCTGAAAAAAATAGTTTAATTTAGGGTGCCTTATTTTAAGGGAGAAAGCTGATAGTTCAGAGGTGCTAGAAACGCTGTGAGCAGGAAGAGAAATGTAAGGAACTTAGGGCAAATGAGGAAGAGGTAAAAGGAAATGGGGTGTTTAGCTTACAAGAGATCATACAAGAAGTGCCGTGGCAACTCTACTCAGATACATAACTGACTCTCAGGTGAAATAGAAAGTAAGGTCCCACAGAGGGACCAAGGTTTGAAAACAAGGCTTTAATGTACTGCAGGGGCCTGAGAAGCTGGGATGCTGCATAGAGTGGTGTCACCATGAAATGAATTTCTTTGCTGCCAAAGAATGAGTCAAATAAATTTTTCTTTAATAGCTTCTCTGTGCCTGGCTCGTGCATCTGCAGCATTCTGCGGAAGTCAACACGTGAGGATGAGAAAATGAAAGCTGGAGGCGGGAGGGGTGGGGGACACTGTTCTGTGTCTTTGATGTTAAAATAAATTGTCTGTGGAGGTGCAGTCAGAACTTTTCATTCGGCTGTATTCACCAATCTCATAGCATTTTAGAGTCACATTTAAGGTATGAAAGACTGGCAAAGATGTGCGACCTTTCGAGTTAGGAAAAGGTTTAGTTGTATTAATACACTGTTTTTCTTTAAAATTGCTCACAATATAACTGTGTGAAATGCAAAACTTCTCATCAATTTACCCTTGTGTTTTACTTAGATGAAACTTATCTGAGTATTGAGTGGTAGTTGCCATTTCTTAAAAATAAATGAGGTAAAAACGCATTTTTTCGTCCATTTTGAAGTTCCTCTACCAATAAAAAATTGTCAAGAGGAAGAAAGAATGTAGAAACACAGCAGAACTAGACTGAAATCAATTTCAAGATGGTCAATTTCCACATCTCAGTCGTTTTCAAATAGTAACTTTTTATGAAGTTAGAGCTTATTATTTTTAAATCACTGATCGTTTTCAAGGCTAACATTCAGCCCTGTCCTCTATAAAACAAATACAATTAGAACTTCATGAAATTATTAAGAAAACTTTTTTCAAAAATTAATATTAACATTGTTATTTGTAGGGAAATTGTAATACTAATTACAACAGAGATTTAAATGATTAAAGTATTGATTGGTGGTTAGTTGATGTTGGAGATACTCAAAAACTTTAAGCTAAAAGAGACGTTGTAAATCATTTAGCATAATGTTCATTTTTTAGATTTGGAGACAGACCCAGGAGAGGACAGAGCCCAAGCCTGCACTGCTGGTTGATAGAGGGCAAGGTTTAGAACCAGGGTCTTCCCAGTTCACTCAAGTGCTCTTTTATATCACACCACAGGGAACTGCAACGCAAAGTGAGTTATTGAGCTACTGTATTGAGCACCCGGTTTGTACAATGTGCTGCGCTATGCCAGGGCAGGACCGGGTAGCCAAAGAAAACCTAGCCCTTTTCTTAAAGAGACAGAGTCTTAGCTGGGAGACAAGCCTGAAAACGTAACAATCCTAACAAGGTAGAGTCCAGTAAAGCAGTTCTGTGTAGGACCAAAGCAGAGAGGTGCCTATATGCAGCTCGCTAGTGATCTGTCATGAGAAAAGAGTCAGGTTGAGAACATGGGCAGTAATGCTGGGTGACATATTCTTCATATCCTTTATTACTTAAGACTGATCTTGTGTGAGAATGAAGCAGCAGAGCATTCCAGATCATAGAGCTGGTGAGTACGTGTAGGGGTCTGTGCTTGATTGCAAGGTAATGGGAGTTCCACCTGCGTGACAACCAGCCTGGTGAGGCAGGGGAGGATCCTCTTGTGACAATTAGGGAGCTGGGGCCAGGTGGGCTAAGGAATATGCATGACTAGGGACCATGTTTTCCTCAGAAAACCTGTTTCTGCTTCAATACACAATGGATGGTTGAGGACTGACAGTATATATCATAAGGCATTGTTGCCAAATCTTGGCTCCCTGTCCACCGATGATGAAGAGAAATACGGAGACAGAGTTTGGAAGAAATAGAAAAGAGTAGCTTTACTCCTTTTGCCAGGCAAGTGGGGAACACAGTAGGCTAGCGCCTCAAGAACTGTGCCCCACTTCCCTGGCGAATAGGGAAAGGTTATATAGCCCAGGGCTCGTGGTCTGCGGTAGGTGATAAGGCTCAAAGAAATTAAGGTCTTGCATTTCTTTTCTTTTGCAAATTCATGGCCAGAGCTGGCGTCAGGCAGCGCAGCAACCCGGTCTGGTGTCCCTGAATATATCAGCCGTGACATTCTTTCTGAAATGAAGAGTGCTACAAGGGAGTGTAGGGGGAGAAGAAATGCCAGGTGCAAAGGGTAATTCATAAGGAGTTGGAGACTAATCAGCTTTGTGAAGGACAAGTCTAGTTACAAGTGTTTGTTAGTAGTAACAGCTAAAGTATAACCAAGATTGCTTAACTCTTTTAGGCATGTTTATGTTGTTTTCCCAGCCTGTTCATTGTTTCCTTATTTTCCTTGTTTATCAGAAAAGTCTCATGTCTATTTTTGCTGCAACGGATTCCCCACTGCTAGTTTATTCCTTCCATATCAGTGGAAGAAGGGAAACAGGCATCGTTTTTGTCTGGCTGAGGACAAAACTTCAGCTTTGCTCCATTTGACAAACACTAGCTGTCTGGCCCAGGGGCCCATCTATCTCCTACTTCAGCACGGCCAAAATTATTTTAGTTTAACTGTTTATTTAAACTTGCATTAAATTCACTCATCACAGCCATGGAAAAACTCATTAAAATATCGGTTTGCTAGAGCTACCATATGATCCAGCAATCCTGCTTCTGGGTATACATCCAGAAATGAAATCAGGATCTTTTTTTTTTTTTTAACATCTTTATTGGAGTATAATTGCTTTACAATGGTGTGTTAGTTTCTGCTTTACAACAAAGTGAATCAGTTACACATATACATATGTTCCCATATCTCTTCCCTCTTGCGTCTCCCTCCCTCCCACCCTCCCTATCCCACCCCTCTAGGTGGTCACAAAGCACCCAGCTGATCTCCCCATATCCTCAAGCTCATGCTCTAGTAGGTCTGTGTTTTATTCCCGTCCTACTCCTAGGCTCTTCATGACATTTTTTTTCTTAGATTCCATATATATGTGTTAGCATACGGTATTTGTTTTTCTCCTTCTGACTTACTTCACTCTGTATGACAGACTCCAGGTCCATCCACCTCACTACAAATAACTCAGTTTCATTTCTTTTTATGGCTGAGTAATATTCCATTGTATATATGTGCCACATCTTCTTTATCCATTCATCTGTTGATGGGCACTTAGGTTTGAAATCAGGATCTTGAAGAGATATCTGTATTCCCATGTTTATTGCAGCATTATTCACAATAGGCAAAATATGGAAACAACCTAAGTGTCCATCAATAGATGAATGGATAAAGAAGAAGTGGCACAATAGGTATACTATGTATTTATATTATATATATATATAAATAAAATACACACCCACACACAATGGAATATTATTCAGCCATGGAAAAGAAGGTCATCCTGCCATTTGTGACAACAGGGGTGGAGCTTCAGGGCATTATGTGAAGTGAAATAAACCAGACAGAGAAAGAGAAATACTGTCTGACGTCACATATATAAGGAATCTAATAAAGGAATGTATCAAAGGCAGGCAATTTTATACACGAATTATGTTGAAGAATGTGGAAGATCAGCTCTTCTAGCACCATATTTTTTATTGGAACAATCTGGTTCTGTCTCCCAGTGTTGGCTCAGAGGGGCCTGGAAGTTAGCCAAGACCTCAAAGTTACTGCTGTCTCAGTGAAGAAGCTCTCCTGTGCGTGCCACAGGGAGCCATCGCCCAGGTAGTAATGTCCTTTCAGGGGTTGGTCGCTCTGCTACTACCTGAGCTGGTCAAGCGCTGCCTGCGCACCTGCTTGGTGCTGGGAACTGTCCTGGGCCGTGAGAACAGGTGGGTAAAACAACCTGTGATTACCATCCAGTCAGTAAGCATTTACTGCGCACTGGCTGTGTACCGAGCGCTCCCCCATGTTTATAGTAAGCTACCCATCAGTTCTCACAAGAATCCCATGAGGTAGGTATTATCGTCCTATTACTATTATGATGCCCTCTTCCCATGAGACAGTTGGATTACGGAGAAGCTGTGATTCTTCTGGGGTCATGTAACCAGACTTCAGATTCCAGGTTCAGTGCCTCCCTTCACCCCATAGCTGTTCACTCTGCCCAGCTATTCAGGAATCCCCTTTTCTTCTATGACGTTGCTACCTCAGTGTGGCCCACGGACCCCATCTCAGCACTGTAACCAAGCAGGACCCTATGGGGCCTTCCAGGGACAGACCCCGCCACCCCCCTTATATCCCATGCTTTAGCTCCTCTCTGAAGTACTTAGATAATAGTACCTCATGCACATTTCCTGAGTTGTTTTATAGATGCTTAAAACCACTACCAAATGAGAGAACTTAACTCTTTGATGACCATGAGCACAGAGCCTCCAGACTGACTGGCGCCTAGGGATTGATAATGTGAACCTCTGTGCCACCGCCCTGTTACCTCACCGTCAACCAATCAGAAGATCATGCACGAGCGGATCACATACCCTGGGATGCCCTTCCCTCACCTTGCCTTTAAAAATGCTTTGGTGAAACCCTTCAGGGAGTTCGGATTTTGGGGAGCACGAGCCACTTGTCCTCCTCGCTCGGCCCTGCAACAAACCTTTCTCTGCTCCAAACTCCGATGTTTCATGTTGTTTGGCACATGAACTTGTGTTTGGTAACAGCATCACCTGGGAGGTTGTTAGAAATGCTGAGTCCCGGGCCCCACCCAGACCTACCGACTCAGACCCTGCATTTTAACAAGATAGTCTGTCTGCACACTGAGACCTCAGCAGAACTGCCCCAGGAATCATCAACCCAGCGGAGACAAGCTCCTGCTACAGAACCCCTCTGGCTCCAGTCTCTGCAAGATGAAGTTCTGCAGAGGGAAAACTAATTTTGACTCCATGAATTTTAGTTCTTTAGTGCTAGAGCAGCTTATCATAAGGTGATTTAACCTGGAAGGCAGTTTCCTATCACAGACATGAAAAAAAAAGTTCCCACACAGATCTTATATATATATATATATATTTTTTTTTTCAGATCTTATATTTAATGACTCTGTTTTGCAAGTATTTGCTATTGCCTGTTATTTGCCAGGCACTGAGGGAGGTGCAGGTCTTAGTGATTTCCCACAGGACACGGCAGTCCACGCTACTTCTGGCTTACGGCGATTCAGCCAATTCCTGGTTTTAAAGTTGCATGTTTATAATAAAATTGCATCTGTACTTCTCTTAATGATGCTTTCTTGTTGAGTCATTCATTTAGTCAAATAACATATTTATTCAGACAACAAACACCTTTCACTGATGAAGTCCATTATATTTATACATAGTTGTGTTTCCATAAAAAGTTATATCCTGAAGCAATTCTTGATGGGAACATATTTTTTAAAGGAAGAGTTTAAAAAATCATGCTAATTTCACTCCTCTTTTATGGTTAGCAGAAATCCCCCTCTGAGGTTTCATAACTCTTCATCAACATGAACTTGGAAATTCTCCCAATGTCCCAAAGATGGATGTAGACTTAGGAAACCAATGCTGAAAATTAAGTCTCTCAGGACATGTTGTTGTCTCTATAATTTAACTTGGATGCTATTCAAAATCTTCAGAGGAAATTTTTTTGCAATATTTTTCATTTTCATTTCAAATGGAGCTTCTTAAGACTACAGCAACTCTTGTAGAGTAAGAATTTAAATACTTGGGGCCTTCCATCTACATCAGATTTACATGCCAGGAACTCTGCTCCTTTATGGGAAACTAGTTCTAAAAATAGTTCTGAAAATCCCTTGAGGGGATGACATACTCCCAGGAAAAACACCTCTCTGGGTAATTTACTTTTATATGGGAGTATTAAAAGATGCAGACTTCAGGCATAAGACTTATTTCCACACTCTAGGATAATTACTTCTGCTTGGGAATTTTTTGGGGATAATTAGTTATCAAGGGTTAAGGCTTATTATACCTTGAAAAATGTTTAAAAAATGCTTTTAAAGGAAGTCATTGAGGTGAAGTTGATAAGCAGTAATTTAATATTTTATTTATTATTATTTTTTAATAAATAAATAAATTTATTTATTTTTGGCTGCGTTGGGTCTTCGTTGCTGTGCGTGGGCTTTCTCTATTGTGTCGGGCGGGGGCTACTCTTCGTTGCTGTGTGCGGGCTTCTCATTGCAGTGGCTTTTCTTGTTGTGGAGCACGGGCTCTAGGCACGTGGGCTTCAGTAGTTGTGGCACACGGGCTTAGTTGCTCCGCGGCATGCGGGATCTTTCCGAACCAGGGCTCGAACCCGTGTCCCCTGCACTGGCAGGTGGATTCTCAACCACTGCACCACCTGGGAAACCCAATTTAATATTTTAAAATCAGCTTTGTCCCCTGCACTGGTAGGTGGATTCTCAACCACTGCACCACCTGGGAAACCCAATTTAATATTTTAAAATCAGCTTTATTGAGGTATTATATAAACACAATCAAATGTACACATTTCAATGTGTTTTTCTTTTTTTAAATTGAAGTATAGTTGACTTACAATTTTGTGTTAGTTTCTGGTGTACAGCAAAATGATTCAGTTACACATATATATAGATATTCTTTTTCATATTCTTTCCCATTATGGTTTATTACAGGATATTGAATATCATTCCCTGTGCTATACAGTAGGACCTTGTTGTTTATCTATTTTATATATAGTAGTTTGTACCTGCTAATCCCAAACTCAGAATTTATCCTTCCCCCACCCCGTTTCCTCTTTGGTGACCATAAGTTTGTCTTCTATGTCTGTGCAATTCAATGTGTTTTGACCCATGTAACACCACTAAAATGAAGATATAGAATATGTCCATCATCCAAAGAAATTTCCTTATTTATTGCCAGGTACCTTGCTAAGTGACTTATTTGCATTATTTCTTTTAATTCTCATTGAATATTATAAAACAAGCTTTTATGGGCTGCATTGTGTTCCCCATATCAGTATGTTGTAGTCCTTACCCCCAATACCTCAGAATATTACTATATTTGGGACTAGGACCTTTACAGAGGTAATTAGTTAAAGTGAGGGCTACCCAAGTGGGTGACCCTTAATCCAACTTGCCTGGTGTCTTTATAATAAAAGGAAATTGGACACACAGGGAGATACAGGGATGCACATCCACAGAGGAAAGACCACATGAGGACACAATGAAAAGGTGGCCTCTGCAAGGAGAGAGGCCTCAGAAGAAACCAACTCAGAAAATACCGCAATCTTGGACTTCTAGCCTCCTGAACTGTGCAAAGGTAAAGTTCGGTTATGTAAGCCACCCAGTCTATGGTATTTTGTTACGGCAGCCCTAGGAAACAAATACAATGTCTTTAGCTTTGCTTTTTAAAACTCAAAAGCAAAAACAAAGAAAAAACCCAGGGCTTGGGGTTGCCATAGAAGCTGCCCATGGTCGCCCAGCTCCTCAGTCATCAGGTAGGGGTTGGATCCTGGTGTGGCTGGTTCCAATTCCGCGCTCTTATCCACTGCATGTGCTGACTTAGCAAGTACAGGACTGTTTACAGGGTTTGAAATTGCAGCTGTGACTCTAGCCAATCCTACCACCAAGCTCCCCTCAGCTCTCCCTCCAGCCACTCTTACGTTTTTATGCACTTGACTGCGATCAGTGCATTGAGGGCAGAGTATGGATCTTATTAGTCTGACCCTACTATAATAATATAATAGCTACTGTGAGAATTAAATGTTATTAATGATTAGATAAGTGCTGGGCATATGGAAATCACTATTTTTGTTTGGCTATTATTACCTCATTTAATTAAAAAAATCACCGTTTAAAATTACTTGTCTTCTTTTATTTAATTATTTTCTAAAATTAAGGAGAGTATAATGTGTTTTGAGAACCCAAAAAGGTAATATTCTTCCTTAGTTCAAACTGTTCTACAAAAAGTTAAGTTAGACAACAGAATGAGTTTTCCCCATGTCTGATACCACAGTAGATTTTTAATACAATAATCACCATTAAACATGCATAATAATAGTGCTACACCACACTAATTGTAAAATGACACCAGTAACAGAGTCATTACCCCTGAGGCCTCAATCAAAGGCAGGTGCCAAGGTGAAGGTCCACTCAGCTGACATTAGGGCCCAGGACAGGAGTGGGTGTGCATTTTGTAGAGTGAATACTAAAGGTGAATATTTAGAGAAGAAATAACAGGATCCATTTGAAACCTCCACTTTAGGGAGACTAGGTAAGCTTCCTGGAAAAGTAGTTTTTCCAGAGTTAAATGTTAAAAGGGGGAAGGTGTGCAGGAAATTTCAGATAAGTATTATGCAATTTCTTAACAATACAAACAGCCTGCCTACTCTGACAATACAGATCACCCCTGGGATGGCATGAGGCACTGTTAAAACACCACAGTGTATTTATTTTGACTGTGTACTAAGTAATTTGGGGAAACCAGAAGCCAATTATGGAGCTAAATCCCATATATATAGGATTATTCTGGTAAACATTTTGGCTGAGTTGACAGGCTAAATCGAAAGAGGAAATATTAGTAAAATAACATGCTTCTCTGAGTTGACAATCGTGATATAGGTTAACAAGTCCACAGGTTGTTTTTCTATTTAATGAGCAAACCCTGAATTGATTTAGCCAATCAAAATGGGTGAAAAGCTGTACAAGTAAATATCACTTCAGTTCACACCCTGTTCAATGAGGACCAGGTACGCTTTAGCCCGTGCGAGTCACAGAGAAGAATGTCCCGGGTCTTTTTTGGAAATCATGTGAGACTGAGGGCAACACACTAGAAGTCTCAAAACTTCTGTTTGACACTGATGGAACTATTATGGGTTCCTGGTTGAATGACATAAGCAGTTTAGGGTAAAAATAGCTCCAGGATTAGGCAATATTACTACCTTGTGGCATCTTCTCTATTTCCTTATCTGTTAAATAGTCATCAGATGATGATCTAGCACCCTCTATGACAGGTCCCCAAATTTTCTTACATATTAGAATCACCTGGAGAGCTTTAAAAAAATCCTCATGACCAGGCCACCCTCATACCAGTTAATCAGAGTATCTGGGGGTAGAAGCCAGGTATCAATATTTTTAAAGCAATCCCTAGATTATCCTATTGTGTAGTAAACTTTGGGAACCACTGCTCTATGACCTTGGATTACTTGCTAAAATGCAGAATCCCAAAGAGTTTCACTAGGCCTGGGGTGGGGCCTTAGAATCAGCATTCTTAATAAGCAAGCACCCCTGGTGATTTTGAGGTGGGTGGACTTATGTCATATTGAGAAAAACTGCCATGGTAAGCATGTGAGATTTGCCCCATAAATTAGCTTGATATCAGGCTAAATTGAACAAGATGCTAACAGCTAAAGAAGAGATTAAAGAAAGCTCCCTAGGACAACGTGAGCCAAGGCTAAAGATCACAGTGGCTGGCTGACTTGCTCAAGCGAGATACCTTGGGTTGCCAAGGTGACATGAGGAGGCTGGAGTTATGTCTTACCGAAATATTCTCCTTTAGCATTTTCTCTACAAAACGCACACCCACTTCAGTACAGGGCCTTAAAGTCAGCTATTTGTTGACACTGGGTGTGACGATGGAAAGAGGCCATTTTCTTTCAGAGGACCTCTGTTTTGAATGTGTACTTTTGAGCTAGTGCCCGTGGTATCCAAATAGGCAACACGACATGAACAAAATCTCCTACTATTTTGTAAGCCCCGCTCTGTAAATATTCCCCAGAAATCTCCAAAAATTGGAGGGTTCAGGGCACAGGTATCGGACCAGTACTGACTTCATCATATGTTTTGTAAGAGCAACATTTACTAGAAATTAGATCTTATTCAAAGGATGCAGATTTTCTCATTACGCATCTGTCGTTTTGTAGGCAATTTCCTCTGTGGTTATCAGCAGTGACATGGCCCTCACCTGTGTTGAATAAAAGCTGTGGCATCACCTCAGTTTCCTGGCTGTTTCAATGACAGAAGTTTAGCAAAAGCAAATAAAGACTCATCACAGTTTCTTTTGGCAATTAAGGACTTGCTCGTTTGTCAATTTAGGAAACATTTTCAGCTTTCTCTGCCTGAGGTTTCACGATATTTTCATTTAAAGCAAATACTTTAAAATGAAAGTATTTTAAAGTAAATACTTTTAAAAAGTATTCCTATTTGGGAGAATTTAAGAAACACCAGTCACAGAAGTGGAGTTATCAAACCACTTGGTGGCGGTAAACTCCCTTTAAACAACAGTATGAACAGGAACTCCTTGCTGGGTGGGCTTCTTAATTTCTATGTCTTTGCGGGAGTCCTTTTTTCTTTATTATTATTTTTGATCCCCCCAAATGTCTCTCTTAAATGAAAAAGGTATGGTTTCTTCTTTTTTCCCCTAACAGACTGAATTATACATAAAGATTGGACGTTGTGACCTCTTCTAAAAGTATGGAATATTGAGAGTTAAATTGTAAAAATTCTGAATGAGAAAATCTTGTTAGAGTACCGATTTTTCTGTGGCTCCATCATCAGGTCTAAATAAATGGTTATGTACAGAGAGAAGATAATTGGATTCTATTCTGTGTATCCTATGTGTTCAAAAGTCACAACAACTTGCCCCGAACATCTGTTGTTCTACATGAATACCTTTCCATTTTCTCCACAGAATTTGTCACAGAAACTTCTTCATCTTGTATCCATTTAAGGGAAGAAGGGTGTGCCTAAAAAGTAATTTAATAATAATTAGAGTAACTAGATTAGGTGTCAACATATTTGGAACCAAGAAACTTGAGTTGGGTCAATGAAAAACCACAGTAGACTGGTTAATTATTACAAGTGGATTTAGTACTTATGCTAGTCCAGGTGAAAATAATAGTCATGTTAGTCTTTAGAATACTCAGATTCAGTCTGGAGTTTGTCACCAACTGGCTGTGCAGCAGCCTGGACAGGCCAGTTAAACTCCCTGACTCCCAGTTCCTCATCTGAAAGTGACTAGGTTGGGCAGAAAGATCGTGGGAGCTTTTTTTTCCTGTCTTAAAAAAGAAATGTGGGCTTCCCTGGTGGTGCAGTGGTTGAGAGTCCGCCTGCCGATGCAGGGGACACGGGTTTGTGCCCCGGTCCGGGAAGGTCCCA